>NC_141874.1:643598276-643901307 GCF_056163025.1 Triticum urartu
ACCGAGTTTTGTTTCTTGGAAGACCAAGACACAAGAGATCTACCAAGAAATTGACAAGTACTCGAAGTAGACATTCTATCAACCTTGTCACCGGCATAGTCTGAGTTGGAGTAGCCAACAAGATTAAAAGAGGCCCTCTTTGGATACCAAATGCCAAATTTTGGTGTGTGAATTAAGTATCTCACTATCCTTTTCAAGGCCTTAAGATGACATTCTTTAGGGGCCGCATGATATCGTGCACACATGCACACACTTAGCATAATATCAGGATGTGAAGCACATAGATATAACAATGAACCAATCATAGAGAGATAAACCTTTTGATCAACCGGTTCACCATCTTTTGTCAAATCAAGATGTCCACTAGTAGGCATGGGTGTAGTCATACCTTTGCATTCTTGCATATTGAACTTCTTGAATAAGTCCTTGGTGTACTTTGTTTGAGAGACAAAGGTACCTTCTTTAGTTTGCTTGATTTGCGAACCGAGAAAGAATTTGAGTTCACTCATCATCGACATCTCAAACTTCTCCGACATTAGCTTTCCAAACATTTCACTAAAGTGAGGGTTAGTTGAACCAAATATAATATCATCAACATATATTTGACACACAAATAGTTCTGCATTAACCTGGTACATCTCCAACGTATCTATAATTTTTTATTGTGCCATGCTATTATATTACCCCTTTTGGATGTTTATGGGCTTTATTTTACACATTTATATCATTTTTGGGACTAACCTACTAACCGGAGGCCCAGCTCGTATTGCTGTTTTTGCCTATTTCAGTATTTCGAAGAAAAGGAATATCAAACAGAGTCCAAATGGAATGAAACCTTCGGGAGCATGACTTTTGGAATGAACGTGATCCAGAGAACTTGGAGTGCAAGTCAAGAAGCAAACGAGGCGGCCAGGAGATAAGAGGGCGTGCCCCCTATCTCTTGGGCCCCACGAGCGGCCACCGACGTACTTCTTCGTCCTATATATACCTACGTACCCTGAAAACAGCCAGGGAGCCAACGAAACACAATTTCCACCATAGTAACCTTCTGTATCCGCGAGATCCCATCTTGGAGCCTTCGCCGGCGCTCCGCCGAAGGGGCAATCAACGACTGAGGGCTTCTACATCAACACCATATCCCCCCCGATGAGTTGTGAGTAGTTTACCACAGACCTTCGGGTCTATAGTTATTATCTAGATGGCTTATTCTCTCTTTTTGGATCTCAATACAATGTTCTCCCCCTCTCTTGTGGAGATCTATTTGATGTAACTCATTTTGCGGTATGTTTGTCGAGATCCGATGAATTGTGGGTTTATGATTGATACGTCTCCGTCGTATCTACCTTTCCAAACACTTTTGCCCTTATTTTGGACTCTAACTTGTATGATTTGAATGGAACTAACCCGGACTGATGCTGTTTTCAGCAGAATTGCCATGATGTTGTTTTATGTGCAGAAAACAAATATTTTCGGAATGACCTGAAACTCCACGGAATACTTTACAATAAATAATAAAAAATCCTCGCCAAAGATGAAGTCCAAGGGGCCCACACCCTGTCCACGAGAGTGGCCCCCCCTAGGGCGCGTCCCCCTACCTCGTGGGCCCCCTGGAGACCTTCCGACGGCAACTCCAACTCTATATATTTGCTATCGGGGAGAAAAATGTAAGAGAGAAGAAATCATCGCGTTTTATGATACGGAGCCGCCGCCAAGCCCTAAAACCTCTCGGGAGGGCTGATCTGGAGTCCGTTAGGGGCTCCGGAGAGGGGGATTCGTCGTTGTCGTCGTCAACAACCATCCTCCATCACCAATTTCATGATGCTCACCGTCGTGCATGAGTAATTCCATCGTAGGCTTGCTGGACGGTGATGGGTTGGATGAGATTTATCATGTAATCGAGTTAGTTTTGTTAGGGTTTGATCCCTAGTATCCATTATGTTCTAAGATTGATGTTGCTATGACTTTGCTATGCTTAATGCTTGTCACTAGGGCCTGAGTGCCATGATTTCAGATCCGAACCTATTATGTTTTCATGAATATATGAGTGTTCTAGATCCTATCTTGCAAGTCTATGATACGTCTCCAACATATCTATAATTTTTGATTGCTCCATGCTATATTATCTACTATTTTGGACTATATTGGGCTTTATTTTCCACTTTTATATTATTTTTTGGGACTAACCTATTAATCGGAGGCCCAGCCCAGAATTGCTGTTTTTTTTGCCTATTTCAGTGTTTCGAAGAAACAAAATATCAAACATAGTCCAAACGGAATGAAACCTTCGGGAATGTGACTTTCTCACCGAACGTGATCCAGGAGACTTGGACCCTACTCCAAGAAGTAACAGAGGCGGTCATGAGGGTGGGGGCACCCCCCGCTATGGCGCGCCCCCTGCCTCGTGGGCCCCCTGTTGCTCCACCGACGTACTCCTTCCTCCTATATATACCTACGTACCCCCAAACGATCAAATATGGAGCCAAAAACCTAATTCCACCGCCGCAACTTTCTGCATCCACGAGATCCCATCTTGGGGCCTGTTCCGGAGCTCCGCCGAAGAGGGCCATTGAGGGAGTCCTGGATTAGGGGGTATCCGGATAGCCGGACTATAACCTTTGGCCGGACTGTTGGACTATGAAGATACAAGATTGAAGACTTCGTCCCATGTCCAGATGGGACTCTCCTTGGCGTGGAAGGCAAGCTTGGTAATACGGATATTTAGATCTCCTTCCTTGTAACCGACTCTGTGTAACCCAAGCCCCCTCCGGTGTCTATATAAACCGGAGGGTTTAGTCCATAGGACACAACAACAATCATACCATAGGCTAGCTTCTAGGGTTTAGCCTCTCTAATCTCGTGGTAGATCCACTCTTGTACTACCCATATCATAAATATTAATCAAGAATGAGTAGGGTTTTACCTGCATCGAGAGGGCCTGCACCTGGGTAAAACACATCGTGTCCCTTGTCTCCTGTTACCATCTGCCTAGACGCACAGTTCGGGACCCCCTACCCGACATCCACCGGTTTTGACACCGACATTGGTGCTTTCATTGAGAGTTCCTCTGTGTCGTCATCAGCAGGCTTGATGGCTCCTTCGATCATCGATAGTGATGCGGTCCAGGGTGAGACTTTCCTCCCGGGACAGATTTTTGTATTTGGCGGGTTTGCACTGCGGGCCAATTCGCTTGGCCATCTGGAGCAGATTGAAAGTTACGCCCCTGGCCATCAGGTCAGGTTTGGATGCTTGAACTACATGACTGACATCCGCGGAGACTTGATCTTCGACGGATTCGAGCCCCGGGCGAGTGCGTCGCACTGTCACGATGAGCATGATTTAGCTCTGCCACCGAACAGTGTTCAGGAGACCGCACCGGCAACCGCTCCGACCTTCAATCCAGAGCCAGTTGTGCCATCCATGGACGGGTGGTTAGACCCCGCCACGGAGGTCGCATCCTCAACGGCGATCGAGCCGAACACCAGCCTTACCCTTCCCGAGGCCCGTGACTCCAAGTTGCCGGACTGTCATCCGGACTCCAAACTTCCCGCGCCCCTACCAATCGAATCCGATTGGGCGCCGATCATGGAGTTCACCGCCATGGATATCTTTCAGCACTCGCCCTTTGGCGATATACTGAATTCACTGAGGACTCTCTCCTTGTCAGGAGAGTCCTGGCCGGATTATGACTGGCAGGGTTGGGATGCGGACGATAAAGAAATTCAACGCCCACCCACCACCCAATTCATATCCACTATCGATGATTTGACCGACATGCTCGACTTCGATTCCGAAGACATCGATGGCATGGACGATGATGTAGGAGACGAACAGGAACCACTGCCCATAGGGCACTAGACAGCCACCTCGTCATATGGCATATATATGGTGGACACACCCAAAGAAGGCAATGGCGATGGAACAACGGAGGATGACCCCTCCAAGAAGCAACGTAAGCACCGGTGTCAGCAGTGCCGCTCTAAGTCTTGCCAAAGCAAAAACGGTGATTCCGGCACAGGGAATAATAACACCCCGGACAGTGCCGAAGACAACCCCCTACAGCAAGATTCAGCGCAGGAGGATGGAGAAGCCAGCCCTCATGAGAGAGCGGCAGATAGAGAGGTAGAGGATGATAATTACATGCCTCCCTCTGAAGACGAGGGAAGCCTCGACGACGACGAATTCGTCGTGCCCGAGGATCCCGTCGAGCAGGAGCGCTTCAAGTGCCGGCTTATGGCCACGGCGAAGAGCCTTAAGAAAAAGAAGCAGCAGCTTTGAGCTGATCAGGACTTGCTAGCTGACAGATGGACTGAAGTCCTTGCGGCCGAGGAATACGAACTCGAACGCCCCTCCAAGAACTAACCGAAGCGCAGGTTGCTACCCCGATTAGAGGAGGAAGCATTAAAACCTTCATCTCCAGTCTATGACGCGGCTGATCGGCCACCTTGTGGCCGCGACAGAGAGGCCTCTCGGCCCACAACTCAAGCCGCACCCCGGCGTCACTCAAAAAACACCAAGGCACGGGGAAATGCACCAGATTTGCGAGACATGTTGGAGGAGAAAGCAAAGCAAGCAAGATCGATCTACGGATCACGAGGGCGCCCCACTACACAAAATGATAACCGTCACGCCTGATACAGTAAAAGTAAGTCCGGCCAGGCCGAACACAGCAGACAAAACTCATTTGAGCTGCGTTGTGATATAGCCCAGTACAGAGGCACCAAACACCCGTTATGCTTCACAGATGAAGTAATGGATCATCAAATCCCAGAGGGTTTCAAACCCGTGAATATTGAATCGTATGATGGTACGACAGATCCCGTGGTATGGATTGAGGACTATCTCCTTCATATTCACGTGGCCCGTGGCGACGATCTACACGCCATCAAATACCTCCCACTCAAGCTTAAGGGACCAGCTCGGCATTGGCTCAACAGCTTGCCAGCAGAATCCATTGGGTGTTGGGAAGATCTGGAAGCCGCATTCCTCGACAACTTACTGGGCACTTAACATTAAAAAAAAACTTACAGGGCACTTACATGCGACCACCAGATGCCGATGACTTGAGCCACATAATTCAACAGCCAGAGGAATCGGCCAGGCAATTCTGGACACGGTTGCTAACCAAGAAAAATCAAATCATCGACTGTCCGGATGTAGAGGCCCTAGCAACTTTCAAGCATAACGTCCGCGACGAGTGGCTTGCCCGGCACCTTGGACAGGAAAAGCCGAAATCTATGGTACCCTCATGACACCCATGACCCGCTTTTGTGGGGGAGAAGACAGCTGGCTGGCTCGCAGCAATAACATATCAAAGAGCCCTGGTACTTCGGATACCAAGGACAACAATGGCAGGTCACGTCGCAATAAACACAAACGCCGCATTAACAACGATAACACTGAGGACACGACAGTTAATGCCGGATTCAGAGGCTCTAAGCCCGGTCTGCGGAAAAAAGCGATTCAAAAGAAGCACTCCGGGCCCGTCCAATTCGGACCGTATACTCGATCGCTCGGGTCAGATACATGGCACCCCCGACAAGCCAGCCAATCAAACCCACAGGTATTGTTGGGTGTTCAAGCAGGCTGGCAAATTAAATGCCGAACACAAAGACAAGGGGCTACATAGCGACGACGAGGAGGAGCCCCAGCCGCCGAACAAAGGAGGACAGAAGGGATTCCCCCCACAAGTGCGGATGGTGAACATGATATACGCAACCCACACCCCCAAGAGGGAGCGGAAGCATGCGTTAAGGGACGTATACGCTTTGGAGCCAGTCGCCCCAAAGTTCAACCCATGGTCCTCCTGTCCGATCACTTTCGATCGCAGGGACCATCCCACTAGCATCCGTCATGGAGGATTCGCCGCATCGGTTCTAGACCCAATCAGCGACGGATTTCACCTCACTCGAGTCCTTATGGATGGCGGCAGCAGCCTGAACCTGCTTTATCAGGACACAGTGCGCAAAATGGGCATAGGTCCCTGAAGGATTAAACCCACAAAAACGACCTTTAAGGGCGTCATACCAGGTGTAGAGGCCCATTGCACATGTGCAGTCACACTAGAAGTGGTCTTCGGATCCCCAGATAATTTCCGAAGCGAGGAGTTAATCTTCGATATAGTCCCGTTCCGTAGTGGCTATCATGCACTGCTCGGGCGAACCGCATTTACAAAGTTCAATGCGGTGCCGCACTATGCATACCTCAAGCTCAACACGCCAGGACCTCGGGGGGTCATCACAGTCAATGGAAACACAGAGCGCTCTCTCCGAATGGAGGAGCACATGGCGGCCCTCGCAGCAGAAGTACAAAGCAGCCTCTCAAGGCAATTCTCCAGCCCGGCGTTCAAACGTCTGGACGCCGTCAAGCGCGCTTGGAGTAATCTGCAACAAGACCGCCTGGCACGTTCCGAGCAAGCATAGCAATGCGGCCCCAACCCTAGCCCCAGCCAAACAGCGAAATCCGTGCCACGTGTACATAACTACGCTCTGGAAATACCATGGGCGTCGGGGGAAGGGGCACAACCAAGGCACGCCCCAAAATGCGGCTCAACCGCACTAGGGGCTTCCTACTTTATTGTTTTTTCTCGCTTTCAGGACTTTACTCTTTGGAAGCACTGTCCGGCAGTATAATTGCCGAACACACGATGCAAGGACCACGGGGGCCGAAAGCTACGTCGCATCAGGGAACTCCCAGGTGGTCCCTATAACGAGAAAAATACCTGCTTTAAATACCATTCCATAGCTTACCCTTAGAGGAGACATGTCAAATAGTCCCATTTTCTCCTTACCGCACTACTTGTATCGTTCTGCTTCAATGCACCTTTTCGAATAAACAAGGCATAGCTTCAGTCTATTATTGCATTCTCTTTTTATGTATATATGTTCATTAATGACATTTTGCACCCGTACACTTTGGTACGGCCAATACACCAGGGGCTTAAGTACCCCACAATATGGTGTGAGAAGTCCGAACACTTTCACAAGTGCGGCACCCTGAACTTGTAGCATTAAATGCATCGGCTCCGAATCCTGTCTTGGGTCAATAGTTGGGTTTGCCCGGCTCCCACGTTTTGGTACCTTACGTTCCGTTATATCGGCTAAGGTAGCACTGGGAGAACTACTGTGATTGTGCCCCGATTCAGCTGGGCTAAGCACCTTAGTAGAGAAAGCTAAAACTGACTGTCATGATAAGGCGAGAGTTGGTTGCTGTTCGAGAGGTTTCGAGTCCCTAAAGACTTAAGCCTCTTAGGGCGAGGAGTCGGCTTTGTCCGGCTTAGGCGTGGATAGCGCCCTGAACACGGTCTTCCGAATACTGGGGGCTTCGCCAAAATTTAAAATTCTAGAATTCTATGGCTAAGTGATAGTGATAAAGCATTATAGTCCGATTTCCTTGTTCGTTGTGCTGAGCACCTCCCTCGAAGGACCCAATAATGGGAAAAAGAGTACGCAGGTTTATCCCGAACACCCCAGCACTCGTGGCTTGGGGGCAGAAGCCGACAACTCGCCATCTCCCAGATTTAATAAACGGCCGCACAGAAGGTAATATTTTAAATTCAAACAAGCGTTGCATAGCGCATATGAACAAGTTTTCAGCGTACAGGATCACAAATGCGTGTTCACTCAGAAATTACATCTTTGGCACATTCATCCGCCACAAGGCAGGCACCCTTCAGGACACCCTCATAGTACATTTCAGGGCGACGATGCTCCTTGCCCTGCGGTGGTCCATCCTTCACCAGCTTCTCAGCGTCCATCTTGCCCCAGTGTACTTTAACAAGGGCAAGCCCCTGCAGGAACCTTCGATGCAGACGGAGCGCTTGATGACCTCAAGCCAAGGGCAGGCATCCGCAAGCCGCTTCACCAGCCCGAAGTAGCTCCCTGGCATGGCCTCTCCAGGCCACAACCGGACTATCAGACCCTTCATGGCCTGTTCGGCCTCCTTATGCAGCTCGACCAACTGCTTCAGCTGGTCGCTTAGGGGCACCAGATGTTCGGCCTTAGTATACTGAGACCAGAACACCTTCTCCGTCGAGCTCCCCTCCTCGGCTCGGTAGTGCCTTGCGGCATCTGACACACTATGGGGCAAATCTGCGAACACACCTGGAGAGCTCCGGACTCGGGTAAGTAACAAGTAATTCACTTTTACGTGCTTGCTTTGCATAATGAATGCCTTAACAGCCACTATCTTCTTTATCGCCTCAATTTCCTAGAGGGCCTTTTGGGCTTTGGCCTTGGCATGGTTGTCTCTCTTGAGGGCCGAGGCAAGCTCGGACTCTCGCGTCTTCGAGTCAAGCTCCAAACCCTCGTGTTTTTTCACGAGAGCCTGGAGCTCTTGCTGAACCTCCTCCACCCGCGCCTCCTGTTTCCCTCGCTCGGTGCGCTTCGTGGCCGCTTTGTTTTCGGCCTCAGAAAGCGCTTGCTTCAAGGTCGCCACCTTGGTCGTGGCCCCTACCATAGCCATGATGATCCTGTCATTTTTTGCAACCACATCTTTTTTATATACTTACACAAGGTATTACTTACCTTCTTTCTCCTCGAGCTGCTTCTTGGCAAGGCTGAGCTCTTCCTCGGACCGCTCGAGGCTCTGCTTCAACGCATCGACCTTCGCAGTCACTGCAGCAGAGGTCAGCAGCGCAGCCTGCATACCCATATCGACATACTTATGTAAGACTCCTGTGGATGTTCTTAGATCCTCAATTCGGCTTTTCTTTGTGAACACCGAACAGAGCATCAGGGGCTACTGTCTATGCAGTAATATTTTCATATATTTTAAATACATACCTCAAAGCCTGTTAGAAGGCTGGCACAGGCTTCAGTAGTCCGCTCTCGGCGGACCGAACCTTCTGGACCACCGCACTCATAATAGTGCGGTGTTCCTCGTCGATGGAGGCGCCATTAAGCACCTCTAGCAAATTATCCGGTGCCTCTGGTTGGACGGAGGTCACCGGCATGGCAGGCTTGCCCCTCTTGGCGGGGGGGGGGGGGGGGCGCTTGCCGGAGTCCGGAACCACTGGAGGTTCCGGTGCGCTGTTCGGCCCGGGGCCGATCTTGGAGCCCTTGGGAGCCTTGCTCCCTTTGTGCCTGCAGTCCGGAAGGTTGCCTCGTGGCGCCTCCAGGACTACCTCCCCTCGGCTTGGTGCCCTTTGAGACAACACCTCGGCGTTGTTCGTAGTGCGAGGGGTGGAGGCAGTCGGAAGAGATCCTTCGCTGCTCATGGCCGACGGGTCCAAAGAGCCGCTCGACGAAGATACGTCGATGTGGGCCCGGGATGGACTTCATAACCGTGTCCGGCGTTAGAAGAAACTGTGCAATTAAACGGAGCCACGAGTTACTCTGATGTCCGAACACTTACGATCTTGCCAGGGGCTTGGCCCTGGGTGGCCACTCATCTTCGCTGTTGGCGGCGGTGGCGGAGTAGTCCGGAGCGAGAGTCCTTCCATTCTTGGACCCTCCGGCCTCCCTAGTTGGGGCGGCCTTCCTTTTCTTTTCTCCCCCCGCTGGAGGGGAGGAAGCTTATTTTTCCTCCTCCCCATCTTCGTGGGAGGAGTGCGCCTCGGAGTCATCAGACGATGAGTCTGATACCACCAGGCGCCGGGAACTCTTTCGGGTTCCCGTGGCCTTCTTCTTGACCTTCTTCTCCAGCACCACGTAAGGTGCCAGAACCAGCAGCTCCACTAAGCGGGCGTCTGTTGGGCCTTCGGGCAGAGGGGCCGGACAATCAATCTTCCCCGATGTCTCCACCCAATCCTGTCAAAGGTGTGGAAAGCACAAATCTTTCACATAGCTAAACTATGAAAAATGAATACCCTATAAGAGGTAAAACAGCTTACTGCACTGGCTTGGCGCTTTGTGCTAAATCCGCGATCCTCGGTAAGGGGAGGGGGAACCTCGGCGCCATTAAATAGCACCTTCCAAGCATCCTCGTTTGTTGTGTCGAAAAGCTCGCTCAGAGTTTGGTGTTGGGCCGGGTCGAACTCCCACAAGTTGAACGCCCGTTGTTGACACGGGAGGATCCGGCGGATGAGCATGACCTGGACTATATTGACAAGGTTGAGCTTCTTGCTCACCATGTTTTGGATACAGGTTTCGAGTCCGGTCAGCTCTCCCGAACTACCCCAGGACAGGCCCTTCTCTTGCTAGGAAGTGAGCCGTGTGGGGATTCCGGATCGGAACTCGGGGACCGTTGCCCATTTGGGGTCACACGGCTCGGTGATGTAGAACCACCCCGATTGCCACCCCTTTATTGTCTCCACGTAGGAGCCCTCGAGCCATGTGACGTTGGGCATCTTGCCCACCATGGCGCCTCCGCACTTCGCCTGCCGGCCGCTCACTACCATTGGTTTTACATTGAAGGTCTTCAGTCATAAGCCGAAGTGGGGCTTGATGCGGAGGAAGGCCTCGAACACGACGATAAACGCCGAGATGTTGAGGATGAAGTTCGGGGCCAGATCGTGGAAATCCAGGCCATAGTAGAAAATGAGCCCCCGGACGAATGAGTGGAGAGGGAATCCTAGTCCGCGGAGGAAATTGGTAAGGAACACTACCCTCTCGTGGGGCCTGGGGGTGGGGATGAGCTGCCCCGCATCTGGGAGCCGATGCGCGATATCGTCGGGCATGTATCCCGCTCCCCTCAGCTTCTTGATGTGTTCCTCCGTGACAGGGGAAACCATCCATCTGCCTCCCGCTCCGGACATGGTTGGAGAAGGTTGAGGAAGAAAATGCGGACATGGGCGCTGGAGCTCGAGTGTGCGAAAATGGATGAGCAAAGGAGGAAGATGGCGTGGATGGGAAAGATGAACCCTTATCCCCTTATATGGGCGGACAAAACTATGCATCTCCACCAGCCTGGTAAAACTCGCTTATCCCCAAAGCGCTATAATTGATGGCGCAGTTGGATTACCCACATCCGTATTAATGAGAATCCTGCAATAAGGGGACACGATCTCTGCTTCGACAAGACGTGCCAAGGAAACCATCTCGCAAAACGCGCTGAGGTTGGTTGTAAAAATGATTCGCATAAGGGCTTGGCTATGGTGTGATGTCACATTACGGGATACGTCAGCAGATTAGATTTGTGGAAATATTTATTCTCTCTACGGTGGTATGTGGAACTTGTTTTGCAGAGCCGGACACAATCCTCGTGTTCAAAATCTTCTATGAAGTATTCAAAGGAGGAACCCGCCTTGCAATGCCGAAGACAATCTGCGTGCCGGACTCATCGTCATTGAAGCCTGGTTCAGGGGCTACTGAGGGAGTCCTAGATTAGGGGCTATCCGGACAGCCGGACTATAACCTTTGGCTGGACTGTTGGACTATGAAGATACAAGATTGAAGACTTCGTCCCGTGTCCGGAAGGGACTCTCCTTGGCGTGGAAGGCAAGCTTGGCAATACAGATATGTAGATCTCCTTCCTTGTAACCGACTCTGTGTAACCCTAGCCCCCTCCGGTGTCTATATAAACCAGAGGGTGTAGTCCGTAGGACACAACAACAATCATACCATAGGCTAGCTTCTAGGGTTTAGCCTCTTTGATCTCATGGTAGATCCACTCTTGTACTACCCATATCATCAATATTAATCAAGCAAAAGTAGGGTTTTACCTCCATGGAGAGGGCCCGAACCTGGGTAAAAACATCATGTCCCTTGTCTCCTGTTACCATCTGCCTAGACGCACAGTTCGGGACCCCCTACCCGAGAGCGCCGGTTTTGACACCGACAGCCGTCATCACGGAGGGCTTCTACATCATCATAGCCCCTCCGATGAAGTGTGAGTAGTTTACCTCAGACCTCCGGGTCCATAGTTAGTAGCTAGATGGCTTCTTCTCTTCTTTTGGATCTCAATACAATGTTCTCCCCCTCTCTCGTGGAGATCTATTCGATGTAATCTTCTTTTTGCGGTGTGTTTGTTGAGAACGATGAATTGTGGGTTTATGATCAAGTCTATCTATGAATAATATTTGAATCTTCTCTGAATTATTTTATGTATGATTGGTTATCTTTGCAAGTCTCTTCGAATTATCAGTTTGGTTTGGCCTACTAGATTGGTTTTTCTTGCCATGGGAGAAGTGCTTACCTTTGGGTTCAGTCTTGCAGTGTCCTTTCCCAGTGACAGAAGGGGCAGCAAGGCAAGTATTGCATCATTGCCATCGAGGATAACAAGATGGGGTTTTTATCATATTGCATGAAACTATCCCTCTACATCATGTCATCTTGCTTAAGGCGTTACTCTATTTTTAACTTAATACTCTAGATGCATGCTGGATAGCGGTCGATGAATGGTGTAATAGTAGTAGATGCAGGCAGGAGTCGGTCTACATGTCTCGGACGTGATTCCTATATACATGATGATACCTAGATATTCTCATAACTATGCTCAATTCTGTCAATTTCTCAACAGTAATTTGTTCACCCACCGTAGAATACTTATGCTCTTGAGAGAAGCCACTAGTGAAACTTATGGCCCCCGGGTCTATTCTCATCATATCAATCTCCATCACTTTAATATTGCCTTGCTTTTTTACTTTGTCTTTTACTTTTTAGTTTGCATCTCTGTATCAAAAATACCAAAAATATTATCTATCATCTCTATCAGATCTCACTCTCGTAAGTGACCATGAAGGGATTGACAACCCCTGATCGCGTTGGTTGCGTTGAGCTATTGTTTTTGTGTAGGTACGAGGGACTTGCGCGTGGCCTCCTACTGGATTGATACCTTGGTTCTCAAAAACTGAGGGAAATACTTATGCTACTTTGCTGCATCATCCTCTCCTCTTCGGGGAAAACCAACGCAGTGCTCAAGAGGTAGCAAGAAGAATTTCTGGCGCCAATGCCGGGGAGGCTTACGCAAGGTGAAGTCAAGATTTGGACTCCCGACAACGAGCCATTTCTGGCGCCGTTGCCGGGGAGTCTACGCAAAAAGTCAATATACCAAGTACCCATCACAATCCCTATCTCTCGCATTACATTAGTTGCCATTTGCCTCTCGTTTTCCTCTCCCCCACTTCACCCTTGTCGTTTTATTCGCCCTGTCTTTTCTGTTCGCATTGATGTCTTTCTTGGCTCGTTTCCTCGCTTGGTTGAAATAGTTGAGTATTTATTCCTAAACAGAGAAGCTAATATCTATGGATCCTCATCCGCTTGCCAATATTTTTAAGAGATCCAATTATGATGAACCAACTCCTAGTGATTTGGATGCACTAGATTATCTTTATAAGCTTTTGCCTGAAATCCGTAAATCTGAAAATTGTGATGAAGTGCTTCACGATAGATCTTTGAATAAAAAGCATGATTGCAATGATTTTATTATTAGTTCTATTGATGTAAATTATGCTAATAATATGCAAAACCCTAAGCTTGGGGATGCTAGTTTTGCTATGTCCAATAGTCATGATTGGGGAGAGTCTTCTTATGATCTTGAAAATTTATTTAAGCCCCATGACAAATATAAGATTGATAATAGTGTTTGCACTAATATTGAAAGTGGGTTTGGAAGAGTGTCAAATTTAGATCCCACGTATTTGGATGACATTCAATCTTATGAAATTTTTGATAAAAGTGGGCTTGGAGAAATCATGACTTTAGTTAATGATAATCCCACTATTTTGGATGAGTGTAAACTTCGCATGCATGTGGATCGTGTTGAGAATATGTTATGTGATAGCTATATTGTAGAATTTTCTTATGATCCTACATGTAATTATTATGTGAGAGGAAAATATGGTTATAGAAATTTTCATGTTACTAAATTACCTCTCGTTATGTTGAGATTGCTATTGTTCCTTTCCGCTTCCTTGCATATGCTAGTTTTTGCTTGCTACGATAATTTGTTTGCCTATAATATGCCTATGCATAGGAAGTATGTTAGACTTAAGTGTGTTTGTCACATGTTTTATGATTCTCTCGTTGTGCCTCAATTCTTGCCTTTCTTGTGAGCATCATTGAAATCTCAATGCCTAGCTAAAAAGGCTTTAAAGTAAACCGCTTGTTGGGAGACAGCCCAATATTTTTCCTTGCTCCTTAGTAATAAATAACCCATCTACCTTCTGTTTGTATGTGGTTTTGTATTTTAATCAGTGTTTGTGAAAAGTTAGACCTATAGGATCTTCTTGGATGATAGTTATTTGATCTTGCTGTAATTTCCAGAAACTTTCTGTTCACAAAAACAATTGTTAAGAATCACCAGAATGTGATAAAATACTGATTCCAATTGCTGATGATCAATAAACAAATTTTCTAGGTCGTCCTATTTTGGTCGGTTTTTTGGAGTTCCAGATGTTTGCGTTAGTTACAGATTTCTACAGACTGTTCTGTTTTTGACAGATTCTGTTTTCCGTGTGTTGTTTGCTTATTTTGATGAATGTATGTCTAGTAAAACAGTTTATAATCCATAGAGAAGTTGGAATACAGTAGGTTTAACACAAATATAAATAAAGAATGAGTTCACTACAGTACCTTGAAGTGGTCTTTTGTTTTCTTTCACTAACGGAGCTCACGAGATTTCTATTGAGTTTTGTGTTGTGAAGTTTTCAAGTTTTGGGTGAAATCATTTGATGGATTATGGAACAAGGAGTGGCAAGAGCCTAAGCTTGAGGATGCGCATGGAACCCCCAAGATAATCCAAGGACACCAAAAAGTCAAAGCTTGGGGATGCCACGGAGGGCATCTCCTCTTTCGTCTACTTCCATCGGTAATTTTACTTGGAGCTATATTTTTATTCACCACATAATATGTGTTTTTCTTGGAGCGTCTTGTATTATTTGTGTCTTTGTTTGTTAGTGTGCCACAATCATCCTTGCTGTACACACCTTTTGAGAGAGCCATACATGAATTGGAATCTGATAGAATACTCTATGTGCTTCACTTATATCTTTTGAGCTATGTAGTTTTGCTCTATGTGCTTCACTTATATCTTTTGATCGTTATAATTTTGCTCTATGTGCTTCACTTAGATGTTTTAGAGCATGGTGGTGGATTTGTTTTAAAGAAACTATTGATATCTCATGCTTCACTTAGATTGTTTTGAGAGTATTTAATAGCATGGTAATTTGCTTAATAATAATATGCTTGGTATTCAAGATTTGTGAAACTTTCTTTTTAGTGCGTTGAATACTAAGAAAAGATTGATGCTTGATAATTGTTTTGAGATATGAAGATGGTGATATTAGAGTCATGCTAGTTGAGTAGTTGTGAATTTAAAGAATACTTGTGTTCAAGTTTGTGATTCTCGTAGCATGCACGTATGGTGAACCGTTATGTGATGAAGTAGGAGCATGATTTATTTATTGATTGTCTTCCTTATGAGTAGCGATCGGGGACGAGCGATGGTCTTTTCCTACCAATCTATCCCCCTAGGAGCATCCGCGTAATACTTTGCTTTGATAACTTCTAGATTTTTGCAATAAGTATATGAGTTCTTTATGACTAATGTTGAGTCCATGGATTATACGCACTTTTCCCATCCTTCCACCATTGCTAGCCTCTCTAATACCGCACAGTTTTCACCGGTATCATACACCCACCATATACCTTCCTCAAAACAACCACCATACCTACCTATCATGGCATTTCCATAGCCATTCCGAGATATATTGCCATGCAACTTTCCACCGTTTCGTTTATTATGACACGCTCCATCATTGTCATATTGCTAGCATGATCATGTAGTTGACATCGTATTTGTGGCAAAGCCACCGTTCATAATTCTTTAATACATGTCACTCTTGATTCATTGCATATCCCGGTACACCGCCAGAGGCATTCATATAGAGTCATATTTTGTTCTAAGTATCGTGTTGTAATTGTTGAGTTGTAAGAAAAACAAAAGTGTGATGATCATCATTTTTAGAGCATTGTCCCAAGTGAGGAAAGGATGATGGAGACTATGATTCCCCCACAAGTCGGGATGAGACACCGGACGAAAAAAAGAGGCCACAAAAAAGGAGAAAAGGCCCAAATAAAAAAATGAGAGAAAAAGAGAGAAGGGACAATGTTACTATCCTTTTACCACACTTGTGCTTCAAAGTAGCACCATGATCTTCATGATAGAGAGTCTCTCATTTTGTCACTTTCATATACTAGTGGGAATTTTTCATTATAGAACTTGGCTTGTATATTCCAATGATGGGCTTCCTCAAAATTGCCCTAGGTCTTCGTGAGCAAGCGAGTTGGATGCACACCCACTTAGTTTGTTTTGTTGAGCTTTCATATACTTATAGCTCTAGTGCATCCGTTGCATGGCAATCCCTACTCACCCACATTGATATCTATTGATGGGCATCTCCATAGCCCGTTGATACGCCTAGTTGATGTGAGACTATCTTCCACTCTTTTTCTCTTCTCCACAACCACCATTATATTCCACATATAGTGCTATATCCATGCCTCACGCTCATGTATTGCATGAGGATCGAAAAAGTTTTGAAAATGTAAAGTATGAAACAATTGCTTGGCTTGCCATCGGGGTTGTGCATGATTTAAATACTTTTTCACTACTAGGAAAAGGGCTATAGATAGGATTGATACTAATGGCGCACCATGGAAGCAGTGCGCCACTACTATATACTAATGGCGCACCGGTTGGTGATGCGCCAATCGTGTGCAAGACACTAATGGCGCACCAGAAACAGGGTGCGCCACTAGTATTAAATTATTTTTTTTCCATTTTTCCATACATACTAATGGCGCATTAGGTCGAAGTGCGCCATTACTAGTTCTAAGTAGTAATGGCGCACCAAGTAGACAGTGCGCCATTATTGTAAAAAAAATATTCTTTTTTTTGCAAAACTACTAATGGCGCATCGTTTCACAGTGCGCCATTACTAGTTTAAACTAGTAATGGCGCACTATTACCCGGTGCGCATTGCAATGAGCCATGGGTACTGGCTTCCCAAGTGGACCAATGCTTCTTCATTACCGACCCGTCAAAGCCCAGTCGTGTTGTTGTGAGGAGAGGCAAAAGGAAGATCATCGGAATGGATGGAGTAGCCAATGAGCAAGACTTCGACAAGTACGGCGACCCAAAGATCGAACATGACGACGACGATGAAGTAGCAGCACACACCACAAGAAGAAGCAGGACCACCCTACCTAAAGGATGTCCGTTCCACAGAAGAACTCCATTTGCGAAAAAGAGGGGCAAGAAGATTGTGAACAGATAGCTAGCTAAGATCGATTGTATTTAAATCGTAGTCTTGATTTCTCGATTGTATTTCATGGACACTTTTTGATATCATGAATATTTTTAAATTTCATGGGCACTTTTCGAATTCATGAGGACACTTGATCTCGATCCCCCTCCATCTCGATCTCGATTCCCCCTCCATCTCGATCCCACCCGCACCCTCCCCCGCTAGCTCCACCGCCGCCGACGACCCACCGCAACCCTCCCCCGCTCCACCGCCGCCGACGAGCACCCGGCCCCCCGCACCCTCCCCCACTCCACCGCCGCCAACGGGCACCCCCCGCACCCTCCCCCGCTCCACCGCCGCCGCCGATGATATTTTCAAGTAACAAATTTGAACATATTTTTTAAAAAATTATTACTATTTTTATAAAAAATATTACTGTTATGATTAAAGCAAAATTCTAATGGCGGACCGAGGGGTGGTGCGCCATTAGAATAGTTGTACTTATGGCGCACGAGCGGGTGGTGCGCCATTAGAAAGCTTCCCCCCACACTAAATTCTAATCGCGCACCGAGGGGTGGTGCGCCATTAGAATAGTCGTACTTATGGCGCACGAGGGGGTGGTGCGCCATTAGAAAGCTTCCCCCCACACTAAATCCCCAATCTCTGTAATCTCTCCCCTGCCTCATCGATCTCACCCACTGCCCCCCGTGTTCGCCGTCCCCCTCGCCCCCCCCCCTCGCCTCCTTCGCCGTCCCTGAGCAGCGTGGCCAGTCCGGACCCGGGAGCAGTGCCCCACGCACCCACCCGACCGCGCCGCCGCCTCGTCTCCTCCCACCTCTCGCCCCTTCGGCCGGATCGGCGGAACCCCCTCCCCCGCCTCCCGCCGCCTTCTCGCGCCGCCTACTCCGACCTTGCCGTCCCCAAGCAATAGCAGCAGCAGCAGCGCTCCGCCCCCTCGCGCTAGCCTAGGGCTTCCACTCAGGTATCACCCCCTGTGACCTTGGCCACTTCGTTGCCTCCCGGTAGAGCAGAGATTCTACTGCTTGTCTTGTGTTTTTCTGGGTTGCTGTGTGCGTGCAAGAGAGGAGAGGCGGTGATGGCTGGGCTGGGTGGGAACCCATCTCGGCGAGTGGAGGAAATCTGAGAGAACACGGAGTGGTCTGTCAGATGTAGTGTAGAATTGACTTCGTTTGGGTCGTGTTCATGATAGATTGTGGTAGCATATAGCTTTCGGTTTGGACCCTGTCACCAGTCGGACTGCCCGTCTGAGCAATTTCGGGGCTGCTTTGTTGCACAGGGAGCTTGAAATTGTTGGTGCTGTCACTCTGATTTGTGTGACTTTGTGATGCATGGACTTGTTCTACCCGTGGTCTATGTACTGGAGATTTCTGAGGTAGATGCTTTTGTTCATCATAGTATAAAAGGTCAGGTCATGGAGCAGCGCCAGGCTGCTTGGGGAATTGAGAAAAAGGAACACTCCATGGTGTAGAGATGTGTCAGCCTTGGCGCGGTTCTATTTCAGATTCGTATAATTTCAGAGATTTGTATGACCAAAGATACAGTTCAGATTTGAATTGTTTCAGAAATTGGTATGACCAAATATGCTATTGTATATAAATGGGCTGCTGTAGAACTGTTCTTCATCTTTACAGTGCTGTTGTATAGAAATATGCTGAATTTTCTGCTCAGATTGTTGCTCAAAGAAATTTAGCAAACAAATGGGGTCCTGGGAGACGCCGCTGCTGCTTGAGGCCCTTGAGAGGCCCTTCGTGTCGTGATGATTTTGTAGGTACCCCGAGAGGCCCTTGAGTTTGCCGGAATGTCGATTAACTTCCGTTTCGGCAAATTCGGGTACTCCATATGTCCTATTTTCAGCAAAGGTCATGGTGAAATTTTCCGTGAATTTTAGCATGACTTTGCTAAA
Source organism: Triticum urartu (assembly GCF_056163025.1). Lineage (NCBI taxonomy): Eukaryota > Viridiplantae > Streptophyta > Magnoliopsida > Poales > Poaceae > Triticum > Triticum urartu. Next base: position 643,617,326 of record NC_141874.1, read on the forward strand.
AATCGGACATATGAGGTACTTGCTACTAATGCATGGGCCGGGGTATCTTAGTACTTAATTAAGTAGGATCAACTGCCCCTTTATTCTTGCTTTATTAAACCATAGGTGGCAATAGAGCCAAGTGATTAGTGCCAAGTGATTAGGCCCAACCTAGGGTGCCTCGGCATCGATAAACCCTAAATGATGAAAACTTAACTTGGCTGCCCCGGATGTCTCGGTGTCGATGAGAACCTAAATGATAAAACCTTAGGCTTTTAGGGTGCCTCGGCGTCGACAAACCCTAAATGATGAAAGCTTAGGCTTTTAGGGTGCCTCGGTGTCGACAAACCCTAAATGATGAGACCATGATCTTGTTCCTTGACAATAACCAACTTTTTGACCAAACTTTTTTACTATTTAGAGCGAAACATGGCCCACAACGATGAGGCCGGTGGTTCGGGCGGCAAGCAATTCTGGGAGCTGTCCCAGGATATGTCGTCATCATCATCGGACGGCAAAAGTCTCCCGGCATAGTGCGACTGGTGCCATGACGATCGAGGTCTGTGCGACATGCCTCACCTGGACGACGATCGGCGCTTCAGCATTAAGCTCGAGGAGACCTTCGAAGTTGAAACGGTACACAACGACGACATGTGTTATTTTCATAATTAAGCATGACTTCAACTATTTCAACGTGTAATTTTCATCTTTTACAATTCGAGTATAGCTTATCCCATGCCATGCAAGACGCTATGTCTTGGAGAGGATGGATTTTGAAGACCATGAAATTTCTGAAACAAAGAAAATTCACCTAAGGACTCATCATGATGTGGACTTTGAAGTAAATCTCTATAATTCTGAGAGCGTAACCCATTTTGGTTGCAAAAATTGGGAAGCATTTTGCAAGATGTATGGTTTTGATGAGGGTATGCTTATCACCATGGATCTTGGTAATCCTGACATCAACCAAGACAATATGGACATTTGGGTCCTTGTTGATACGCCTCCAGTTCTACCGCTATGTGAGTTTCTCAAACATAGTTATTAGCTAATTTATATTGTTTATTTCAAAATAGTTGACAGCTTATTTCCATTGACAGCTTATTTTTATTGTTCAAAGAATGTGCGGGAGATGGTAGACAAAACCCACTACACCGATGGCTCCGAATTAACAACTTACAAGGAGAAAAATCATTTGGTTGGATTTTGTACTGACATTGAGAATTACAATATCTACAATCAAACTCCTCAACATTATGGTAAATACGTGCCACTAGTGCATGTGTTCAACTACGGTAACTACCATGGAGATACCCTGGTAAGATTTTTACTATTACGACATCCGTGAATCTTTTGCATACTTCTAAAACTAGTACATCATTGCTAACTATGAAGTTATTAGTATGTTTTTCAACAGATAATCCCAAAGAATTGTGTGCCTCATATGATGTATCTGAAAGGTAGTGTTAATGTTTTGAACATACAACCAGGTCGTCCTATGAATCTCAACTGTCCATACGAGATTTCTAAAAGAAGTGGAGACATGAAAATCAAAGGATGGAAAAAATGTATGGACAGTCGTAAGGAGCTTCTTGGAAGCAAAAGGAAGCGAAGCGCAAGAATTGGAGACAGGATGTTCTCCATTCTCCATAATGGAGAGTCAGGGTCTATATTGTTTTATGCTATTTTAGCTTAAATAGGGTATTTAGGTCCTGCCTAATACTGATGATCATGTGCTAAGAACAATTAAGTAGGGTTGGTTCGAAGACTATCAAGATGATGATCGTATGACTTGTTATGAATAACGAGTAGAAGCTGTATGATGATGATTAGTAGGACTTGTTAGGATTAGTATTACTTCCGACAAACTCGATACTCGCGGTCTTGAGACTTGTAATGTTTTATCTTTGTTCGGTCTTTTGAATTCGGAGACTAATATGATGAATTGTATTCGGAGACTAATCTTCTATTGTATTCGATGAATCTGATGTTGCTGTGTGCTGCTGTCTATATTCTGTCCAATAATATATTTTGTAACCTGTGCAAAAATCAGAAAAGCAAAAAAAAAACCTAATATTCATACTAATGGCGCACCACACAAGACACTAATGGCGCACTGTGATCATCACACTAATGGCGCATTATCTGCTGGTGCGCCATTAGAATGCCAAAACACATGGGTACATATGGCCCCCTGGGAGGCATTCTAATGGCGCACTGCAGGCTATACTAATGGCGCACTACGTGGTGCACCATTAGAACACCAGATACTAATGGCGCACCGGTGGTGCGCCATTAGAATTTAATTCTAATGGCGTGATGCCAGTGGCGCACCGGTAGTGCGCCATTAGAAGGCAAATTCGGTGCGCCACTAGCATGCCTTTTCCTAGTAGTGTTTGTGGTGAAGATAGAGCATAGCCAGACTATATGATTTTGTAGGGATAACTTTCTTTGGCCATGTTATTTTGAGAAGACATAATTGCTTTGTTAGTGTGCTTGAAGTATTATTATTTTTATGTCAATATGAACTTTTGTCTTGAATCATTCGAATCTGAAATATTCATACCACAATTAAGAAGATTTTCATTGAAATTATGCCAAGTAGCACTCCACATCAAAAATTCTCTTTTTATCATTTACCTACTCGAGGACGAGCAGGAATTAAGCTTGGGGATGCCTTATACGTCTCCAACGTATCTATAATTTTTGATTGCTCCATGCTATATTATCTACTGTTTTGGACTATATTGGGCTTTATTTTCCACTTTTATATTATTTTTTGGGACTAACCTATTAACCGGAGGCCCAGCCCAGAATTGTTGTTTTTTTTGCCTAATTCAGTGTTTCGAAAGAACGGAATATCAAACGGAGTCCAAACGGAATGAAACCTTCGGGAACGTGATTTTCTCGCCGAACGTGATCCAAGAGACTTGGAACCTACTCCAAGAAGTAACAGAGGCGGTCACGAGGGTGGGGGCGCGCCCCCTAGGGCGCGCCCCCTGCCTCGTGGTCCCCCTATTGCTCCACCGACGTACTCCTTCCTCCTATATATACCTACGTAGCCCCAAACTATCAGATACGGAGCCAAAAACCTAATTCCACAGCTGCAACTTTCTGTATCCATGAGATCCCATCTTGGGGCCTGTTCCAGAGCTCCGCCGCAGAGGGCCGTCATCATGGAGGGCTTCTACATCATCATAGCCCCTCCGATGAAGTGTGAGTAGTTTACCTCAGACCTTCGGGTCCATAGTTAGTAGCTAGATGGCTTCTTCTCTCTTTTTGGATCTCAATACAATGTTCTGCCCCTCTCTTGTGGAGATCTATTCGATGTAATCTTCTTTTTGCGGTGTGTTTGTTGAGACCGATGAATTGTGGGTTTATGATCAAGTCTATCTATGAATAATATTTGAATCTTCTCTGAATTCTTTTATGTATGATTGGTTATCTTTGCAAGTCTCTTCGAATTATCAGTTTGGTTTAGCCTACTAGATTGGTTTTTCTTGCCCTGGGAGAAGCGCTTAGCTTTGGGTTCGATCTTGCGGTGTCCTTTCCCAGTGACAGAAGGGGCAGCAAGGCACGTATTGCATCGTTGCCATCGAGGATAACAAGATGGGGTTTTTATCATATTGCATGAAACTATCCCTCTACATCATGTCATCTTGCTTAAGGTGTTACTCTGTTTTTAACATAATACTCTAGATGCATGCTGGATAGCGATCGATGAGTGGAGTAATAGTAGTAGATGTAGGCAGGAGTCGGTCTACCTGTCTCGGACGTGATGCCTATATACATGATCATACCTAGATATTCTCATAACTATGCTCAATTCTGTCAATTGCTCAACAGTAATTTGTTCACCCACTGTAGAATACTTATGCTCTTGAGAGAAGCCACTAGTGAAACCTATGGCCCCCGGGTCTATTCTCATCATATCAATCTCCATCACTTTAATCTTGCCTTGCTTTTTTACTTTGTCTTTTACTTTTTAGTTTGCATCTCTGTATCAAAAATACCAAAAATATTATCTATCATCTCTATCAGATCTCACTCTCATAAGTGACCATGAAGGGATTGACAACCCCTAATCACTTTGGTTGCGTTGAACTATTGTTTTTGTGTAGGTACGAGGTACTTGCGCATGGCCTCCTACTAGATTGATACCTTGGTTCTCAAAAACTGAGGGAAATACTTACGCTACTTTGCTACATCATCCTCTCCTCTTCGGGGAAAACCAATGCAGTGCTCAAGAGGTAGCAGTCTATAGTCACCTACTATGTGTTATGATCCGGCAACCCCGAAGAGACAATAATCGGGACCACTCCCGGTGATGACCATAGTTTGAGGAGTTCATGTATTCACTATGTGCTAATGCTTTGTTCTGGTTCTCTATTAAAAGGAGGCCTTAATATCCCTTAGTTTCCATTAGGACCCCTCTGCCACGGGAGGGTAGGACAAAAGATGTCATGGAAGTTCTTTTCCATAAGCACGTATGACTATATTCGGAATACACGCCTACATTATATTGATGAATTGGAGCTAGTTCTGTGTCACCCTATGTTATGACTGTTACATGATGAACCACATCTGGCATAATATCCATCAATGATCCAATGCCTACGAGCTTTCCATATACTGGTTTCTACTTACTTACTTTTCGTTGCTATTGTTGCAGTCACTACAAAATACCAAAAATATTTACTATTGCTTGCACTACTCTTCCGTTACCGTTACCACTACTATCATATTACTGTGCTACTAAACACTTTGCTGCAGATACTAAGTTTCCAGGTGTGGTTGAATTGACAGTTCAGCTGCCAATACTTGAGAATATTGTTTGGCTCCCCTTGTGTCGAATCAATAAATTTGGGTTGAATACTCTACCCTCAAAAACTGTTGCGATCCCCTATACTTGTGGGTTATAAAGACCTTTTTCTGGCGCCGTTGCCGGGGAGCATAGCTCTATTCCTTGAGTCACTTGAGATTTATATCTGCTGGACACTATGAAGAACTTGAAAGACGCTAAAACAACAATTTATCCCTCAACTACGAGGGGAGGTAAGGAACTGCCATCTTGCTCTGCACTTGATTCACCTTCTGTTATGAGTAAGCTTGCGACACCTAAACCTGCTTCTGCTATTCGTTCCGATATGTCGCATGTTATTGATGATGCCACTTCTGCTATGCATGATACTTATGATGAAACTGCTTCTATGCCTGATACTATTATGCCCCTTAGTGAATTTCTTGATGAACAAATTGCTAGGGCTACAGAGAAAGAAATTATTGAATCTGATTATAATGATGAAAGTGATGATGAAGATATGCCTGTTATTCCTGAGGGTTATGTTTTTGATATGGAATCTTCTGCCGCTATTTTAGCCTACAAAGATAGATATGAGCTCAAGTGGTTATTAGCTAAATGGAACAAAGAATCTCTTAAAGATAAAATGAAACCTGACCCTGCTTTTGCTACTTCACCTATTTGTGTTCCCGTTAAGGATTATGAATTCTCTGTTGATCCCGATATAATTACTTTGGTTGAATCTGATCCTTTTCATGGCTATGAATCTGAAACTGTTGTGGTACATCTTACTAAATTAAACGATATAGCCACCCTGTTTACTAATGATGAGAGATCTCGTTACTTTTATATCCTTAAAATATTCCCGTTCTCATTAAAGGGTGATGCTAAGATATGGTTTAATTCTCTTGATCCTGGTTGTGTGCGTAGTCCCCAGGATATGATTTATTACTTCTCTACTAAATATTTCCCTGCTCATAAGAAACAAGCTGCTTTGAAGGAAATATACAACTTTGTGCAAATTAAAGAAGAGAGTCTCCCACAAGCTTGGGGGAGGCTTCTCAAGTTACTTAATGCTTTGCCTGATCATCCTCTTAAGAAAAATGAAATACTTGATATCTTTTATAATGGACTAACCGACGCTTCCAGAGATTACCTGGATAGTTGTGTTGGTTGTCTTTTTAGGGAAAGAACACCGGATGAAGCTGAAATTCTATTGAATAATATGTTGACAAATCAAAATAATTGGGCACCTCCTTAGCTAGCTCCTACTCCAATTATCGAGCCTATTTCTAAACCAACTCCGAAGAAGAGAGGTGTTCTATTTCTCAGTCCCGAAGATATGAAAGAGGCAAAGAAATCTATGAAAGAAAAAGGTATTAAAGCTGAAGATGTTAAGAATTAACCTCCTATTGAAGAAATACATGGTCTTAATTTACCACCTATTGAAGAAACATATGGTCTCAATCCTTTATTTATTGAAGAACCTGCAGACCTCGATATCCTGACACAGGTAGTAAAGGTAAATTATCTCTATAGATTTGATGAAGGTGATATTCCTCATTATAAGTCTGCTAGGTAATGACTTGATGAGTTTGATAATTTTATTGTTAAACAAGAAAACTTAAATGCTTATTTTGGTAGACAATTAAAACGAGATGCTTACATGATTAAACGCTTGGGTGATTATCTGGCTAATATTAGAGGTGAACTTAAATTTGTTAGCAAGCATGCTTCTATGGTTACCACTCAAATGGAACAAGTACTTAAAGCTCAAAAAGAATTGCTTGATGAAATGAATAGTAAGAAAAATGATTATGCTATTAGAGTAGCTACTAGAACTGGTAGAATGACTAAGGAACATTTGTATCCCGAAGGCCACCCTAAGACAATTGAGCAAGATTCTCAGAGAAATAATATTGATGCACCTAGTTCATCTAAAAAGAAGAAAACGAAATATGATAGAACTGTGCAAACTTCTAGTGAACCTATTGCTGAACCACCTGAGAATCCAAATGATATATCTATTTTTGATGCCGAAACACAATCTGGTAATGAACATAAACCTAATGAAAATGTTAATGATGATTATCATGATGATGCTCAACCTAGTAATGATAATGATGTAGAAATTGAACCTGCTATTGATCTTGATAACCCACAATCAAAGAATCAACGTTATGATAAAAGAGACTTTGTTGCTAGGAAACATGGTAAAGAAAGAGAATCATGGGTTCAGAAACCCATGCCTTTTCCTCCCAAACCATCCAAGAAAAAGGATGATGAAGATTCTGAGCGCTTTGCCTAAATGATTAGACCTATCTTTTTGCGTATGCGATTGACTGATGTGCTTAAAACTAATCCTTATGCTAAATATATGAAAGATATCATTACTAATAAAAGAAAGATACCGGAAGCTGAAATTTCCACCATGCTTTCTAATTATACTTTTAAGGGTGGAATACCAACGAAACTTGGAGATCCAGGAGTACCTACTATACCATGCTCCATTAAAATAAATTACGTTAAAACTGCTTTATGTGATCTTGGAGCCGGCGTTAGTGTTATGCCTCTCTCTTTATATCGTAGACTTGACTTGACTAAGTTGAAACCTACTGAAATTTCTTTGCAAATGGCTGATAAATCAACTGCTATACCTGTCGGTATTTGTGAGGATGTGCCTGTTGTGGTTGCGAACGTTACTATTTTAACGGACTTTGTTATTCTTGATATCCCTGAGGACGATAGTATGTCTATTATTATTGGAAGACCTTTTGTTAATACTGCAGGGGCTGTTATTGATTGCACCAAAGGCAGTGTCACTTTTCATGTTAATGGTAATGAGCATACGGTACACTTTCCGAGGAAACAACCTCAAGTTTATAGCATCAACTCTATTGACAAAATTCCATCGATTATATTTGGAGGTTTTGAATTTCCTCTTCCTACTGTCAAGAAGAAATATGATATTCTTATTTTTGGGGATGTGCATATCCTCGTTGAGGTAACCTAGTGTTATTCGAAATTTCTGCGGTTTCATGTTAATCGGAATGAGTTTGTTAACAACACTTGATCAACCTTGTTAGTGGATTCCTTTTGATGAGCATGAGATGGATGAAACTAGAAGCACAACTTTCTGTACCTTCTTTATACTTTCTGTTATTTAGTTGAAATAAAGTAAAATAGTATTTTTCTGTCTGTTTCCTGATTTATCCGTGCAATATAAAAATATCCCAAAAATAAAAGTCCTCAGAATGCCATGCCAATTTAATATGATTTGTTCGGGAATATTTGAGGATTTTTAGTGCAAAAATCATAGCGGGGGGAGCTGCCACCTGGTCACAAGGGTGGAGGGCGCGTCCTATCCCCCTGGGCGCGCCCCCTGCCTCGTGGGCCCATGGTGGCCCTCCTCCACTTATTCCTGCACCCATCCTCTTCTTCTTCCTCCCCCAAACACGAAAAACCAACTCAAGCACGAGTTCTAGGCCACTTTGCTGTGATTTTCGATCTCCTTGCTCAAAGCACCTCTCGCAAAACTGCTTGGGGAGATTGTTCCTTGGTATGTGACTCCTCCATTGGTCCAATTAGTTTTTGTTCTAGTGCTTTATTCATTGCAAATTTGTGCTGCATAGGTGACCATGTTCTTGAGCATTCATGTCAAATTTATATGGTTCCAAGTAGTTCTAATGCTTGATATAGGATCCACGCACTTGTAGGAGTAGTTGCTATCAGCTTTATTGAAATTGGTTCACTTTTGTGTGAAGTTACTAAAAATTTCAGAATATTTCAGAAATAATGAAGATACTTTTGAGGGGCACATCGAGCCAAAGCTCGAAGGAAAAACAAAATGAAGAAGCACAGAGGCCCAAATATAATTTGCCTTGTACCGCGGAGGTCCGGCCATGTGAATGGCCTTCCGATGACTTCTTGAGAACAGCCGGGATTTATAAGGATTTCTATTCATTAATTGAGAATGTCAGCCTCACTGACTTCCGCCGCGACCAACGTCATCAGTATCTCTTACTAACAAATACTTTTGTGCAAAACTTCTACTTTTTCCCTAAGGAATCACCTCTTACAGTAGAGTTTCATTTATATGACATTGTTAAGAAGATGCCATTAGCTGAATTTTCCAAGGTTTGCCACATACCCCCTGAGGGAACTTTAGAGGAACCACACCGTAATGAGGTGGAGGCGTTTATTAACACTATCACTGTGGGAGAAACCAGGAGGGCTTCTAATGCAAGAATCACTAGCATACATTTTCCTGTGTTACGCTACTTTTCCATATTTGCTAGTCGTTGCTTGATTGGTCATGGAAACTGTGGAAACCTTAGTGTTCCTGATATTATTATTTTGTTCCATGGTTTATACCGCGATAACACTGTTAGTATGGGCGGAATTATTGCTAGATGGTTAATTATGAACCGTACTAAGGGACCCATCTTGGAGGCATTTATGCTTCATGCCTCGCTGCACATTTTAACATAGCTATTAGGCTTCATGAGAAAGAAGAAAAATTGCTGCCAAGTGCTTATTTAGATTATAAGAGTATGCTAGCGCATGATTTTATTGTTAAGGGCAGGGAAGGAGAGCTCAAATATAAATTATTCTTTCATAAACATCATCCTGAAACTATTACCTTGCCTGCTCCTTCCTTGTTTAATTTTGAAGGACCCTATCTCGTTACGAGGGCTGCCGTTCAAGCTTACCGGAATCCTGCACCAGCCCCGGAACCGGAACCACAAGATGAGCCTCCACGACAATCTGTTTATTCTTGGGATCCGGAGTTGGCTGCCAGCCAATGGCAGTCAGAGTCTTCTTCATCACAGTACGACCCCAGCTACACCTACGGATATCAGCCAGGCTATCCCTGGCAATAGACCAACTTAGGCCAAAAGCCTAAGCTTGGGGGAGTACGTATTTCTCACTGACATTACATTTATGTTCACACACACTCATTGCTAGATGTCGGTGCTCATACTCTTTCACTGTAATATCCATGCTAGTTTATTTTCTTTTTCCTGCTTTCTTCTTGGGTGTTTGTTAAACCTTAAGAAAAACCAAAAAAAAATTAGTAGTAGTTTACTTTCTTGCTGTAGTAGTAATAATTAAAATGAAAACCCAAAAATATTTCCCGTTCTTATTTTGCTTGTTGGGAGTTTTCCCGTGTAAATAGTTTTATATTATTTCTTTTCTTTGGGGGTCGATAGGAGAAGACCATGATTAAATTGTTGAAGTGGCTCTTGTATACATTATTGTAGATTTAACCCAGAACCATATTGCTTTGTCTTCTCCTATTTATTGAATGCTCGCAGATTCCAGCTTAGTCCAATGCACGTGCACTCTTATTATTATTCACATCGTTCGGTCGTGCAAGTGAAAGGCAATTATGATGATATATGACACTACAAGAAATATGTCAACTTATGACCTTCTGTCAGTGACCCTCGAAGAATTGGTCATAAATTTATGACGATTTTAGACCAATTGGTCAAAAGCTGTTCAGGGGGCTCCAAACCCTAAACCATTGCGACCATTTTGGTCAAAAAGGTCGTAATTTCCTTACATGAAATGGTCACAAAGCAAACAGTGCTAGTCCGCTGCCTTATTTGTAGTTGTTAATGACCAATATAGATGGTCATAGCCTTGTAGATTGTGGTGGGTTGTGATGACTAGGCGCCATGTCATCAGTTTTGCCTATGTGTCATGTCCATGTGGCAGTTTTTGCCCTAGGTTGTGAAGCAACCTATATTTCTATCATTCCCAAAATTCCCAAAAAAATCTCATAAATTCTTTGGGGCATATCTTCATCAAATATGTTAAAATCCTTCCTTGCCTAGTTCAAAACTAATTCAACAATATTCATTTTCCTATTCTGTTCACAACAACACTTTATGAAGGAAGTGCTATTTATATATTCTTGATTGCCCTCGGATTTTTGGGCACTCTTTCCTATCCAAATTATTACCGCATGACAAAATTCAGCTCCATTTGCCTAGCAAATCTTCCTCGGCAAATTTCCAAAGTTTTTGTCCACCTAGAAGCATTGTGAAGGAAGTACCTTTTTTATATCTCTAAGTGACATGAAATTTATACAGTTCCTTCATATGCCCAAATTATCAACCTCCTCCAAATTGCAGCTCAGTCAAATCATCTATGTGATCCCAGGTTCAATTTATATTTTATGGCCAAATTGGCACGTTGCAAAGCAAGTGTTATATAGACCCCTCCTATTACCCTCAAACTTTTCGGGCACTCTTCCATACCCAAATCATTGCCACATGATAATATTCAGCTCAAGTTTCCTAGTAAATCTTTCTCGGGAAATTTCCAAAGTTTCTACCTCGAGAGAAGCTTTGTGAAGTAAGTACTAGCTAGGCTTACCCAAATGATCTGAAAATTTACCAGCATATGACCATACCTAAGTAACTTACCTACACCAATTTTGAGATCATTTCATTCATCCAATCTGTCTCACTAGTTTTCCCAAGTTTCTGTCCATAGAAGAGCATTGTGAAGGAAGTACTTCTTTGGCATGTCCAAATGGTATCAATTTTCTACAATGCTTTCCTATGCCCAAATAACCATCCTCCACAAAATTTCAGCTCACTCCATTCATTATTTTGAGCCCAGCTTCAACATTCATATTTTTGTCCAGCGTGGTACTTTGCAAAGCAAGTACCACCTAGGATCCTCCTTTTGAGCTAAAAATTTGTGAAGACATTCTCCTTAGTAGATGATCTTCTTCAGCCAAAACTCACCCCCATTGGCCATGTGCATTTCCCGTACCGCTAATCAAACACTTGGCTGCTAATTCATGTTTGAGCATCGATCGGTCTCCTTGTGAGAATCTTATGTTGTAATTTTCTTCCTAGCACCAACCTGGGGAGTGCCTAACGCACTAGACATGCCTAGGCTGCCCAGAACACATGGCAACATTACGGTCACGCGGTGACCACGCGACGGGCATGCGAGTTTACGCGCTCTAGAGTTGGGGCCCTCGGCCACCGCCCAAACCTCGACGTATCGCCACCAAACCATGTATTTATGATTAAATAGGTCCTTATGTAACTAGAAATGATTTTTGGAAAAAATAAATAGCAAACTATGAGGCAGCTGCAGTTCAAATTTGACCCGCTTCCAACTGAATCGGCGGAAATTTGTCTTTTTCCCGAGAGGTGGATCAAAAAATTTTACACCCAAACATTTGTTCAATTGTGCATTAAATATGGCCTAGTATTTTATAAAAATGATTTGGTCCAATTTTGCAACAATTATTTGGTAGTTCCTTCACAAAAAAACCTCCTTTCGGGCACTCGAAAAATGGAAAATGGTTTTTTCGTCCAACGAAAATGAAAACTTACTTAGGCAACATTGTTTTCCATTCCAATATGCACCCTTGTGCACAATATGAGATCATTTGAACAAACTATGCCATGGATGTGGCCATAAGATTGATCATTTGGCTTGAAAGCCATTGATCTCCACACGTGATAGCTCGTTTCTGAGAACACTTTTTTTAAATAATTTCCGTATTACAAGTTTATCATTTTTCCTAGGAACTTGGCCACATATAATGACACAATGCGAAGGTTTCCCAATTTTTTGATTTTTTTTGAATTTTTTATGCCCGTTTCAAAATGCGGTCAAAACGGCGGGAATGACCGTTCCTAGCTAGTGGTTGAATCTTGAATTTTTTTGGTGTTTCTCTGATTAAATAGGTCCTTATGTACCTAGAAATGATTTTTGGAAAAAATAAAGAGCAAAATACGAGGTAACTACAGTTCAAATTTGACCCGCTTCCATCTGAATCGGTGGGAATTTGTCTTTTTCACCAGAGGTGGATCAAAACTTTTGGCACCCAAACATTTGGTCAATTGTGCATTAAATATGTCCTAATATTTTAGAAAAATGATTTCGTCCAATTTTGCAACAATTATTTGGGAGGTCCTTCACAAAAAAACCTCCTTTCGGGCACTCGAAAAATGGAAAATGGTTTTTTCGTCCAACGAAAATGAAAACTTCCTTAGGCAACATTGTTTGACATTCCAATATGCACCCTTGTGCACAATATGAGATCATTTGAACAAACTATGCCATGAATGTGGCCATAAGATTGATCATTTGGCTTGAAAGCCATGAATCTTCACGCATGATAGCTCGTTTCTGAGAACACTTCTTTAAAATAATTGCCGTATTACAAGTTTGTTATTTTTCCTAGGAACTTGGTCACATATAATGACACAATGCGCAGGTTTCCCAATTTTCTGATTTTTTTTTGAATTTTTTATGCCCGTTTCAAAATGCGGTCAAAACGGCGGGAATGACCGTTCCTAGCTAGTGGTTGAATCTTGAATTTTTTTGGTGTTTCTCTGATTAAATAGGTCCTTATGTACCTATAAATGATTTTTGGAAAAAATAAAGAGCAAACTACGAGGTAGCTACAGTTCAAATTTGACCTGCTTCCAGCTGAATCGACGGGAATTTGTCTTTTTCACCAGAGGTGGATCAAAACTTTTGACACCCAACCATTTTGTCAATTGTGCATTAAATATGTCCTAGTATTTATAAAATTGATTAGGCCCAATTTTGCAACAAATATATGGTAGATCCTTCACAAAAAAAACTCATTTTAGGCACTCGGAAAATGGAAAATTGATTATGACCATTTTAGATGGTCATAACATCATCAAAGCCTGCACTTCATTCTGATTGGTCAATGGGCATGTCACACGGATCAAGCATTAGAGACCGTCGGATCCTGCCAGATCCAACGACCCACACCCCTCACCCTCTCCCCACCCACACCCACCCGAAAGCAGCTCCACTCACCTACACCACATGTCGTTAAGGACACTGACATGTGGGCCTAATTCCTCGCAGGCCCACCTGTCATTGGCAAAATGCCACCACTCACCCACTCCTCCCCCCTCGCGGGCACACCACTCCTCCCCTCTCTCCTCCTCTCCCCGCAACCCAAACCCTAACCCCTCTCCCCTTTCCCTCCATTGGACCGCGGCCGCCACCTTCGTCGACCACCCGCCCCACTGCTCTCCCCGTCGACCATCGCTCCGCTGCCGCCCCGTCCTCCCCTTCCTTCCGCTGCCCACCTCTCCCTTCGTCTGCACCCTCCCCTTCCCCCCTCCACTCCTCCCTCGCCTCCGGCCAGAATCGTCGCTCCCGATCCAGATCCCTCCCCTCGCCGCCACCCATCCCTTCCTTCCCACCTCAGATCCTCGCCACCGCCGCCCACCTCTCCCCTCCCCACCTCAGATGCCTCCCCTCGCCGCCACCCACACCTTCACTGGCCGTCGTGGACATGGTCGGCACCACCGACCGCGAGCGCATCCGAGTCCCATCCATGTCCGCGCCGGCTCCGTCTCTCTCTCCTTTCGTGGGAGGTGACCCGCACCCGGCCCCGTGGTAGGGGAGGGGCGGCGGCGGCCTCGCGCTCCACCTAGATCCGGTGCTCGCGTGCTCCAGCGGCCACGCGCAACCGTCTCCCGTGGATAGGGTTTGGTCCACCGCGTCGTCGGCGTGTCTCCGGCCACTAAGGTTGGTCCCCTCTCTTCCTCACCTCGTCTCCTATCCCTACCAGATCCTCTCTTCCTCACCTCGTCTCCTCTTGCTACCAGATCCATCCAGCACGTCGTCGTCGCTCGGGCTCCGGGCCGCCATGGCATGGACGGGAAGGCTGCCTCGACGCCGACGCCATGGGGCATTCCCTTGCATTCCCTTCCATCCTCTTCCCTGACGCGATGCGGTTTCCGTCCATGAGCAGCAGCGTCAGGGGCGGTGACGGCCAACAGCAGAAGCATCCATCTCCGGCGCCACCAGGGGCAGGTAAAATTCTGGTTGATTTGCATATATGGTTGTTGTTGACTCTGCTTGTCTCTATCTGAAAGTAGTGGTAGCCGTAGTGCGTATGCTGAGTGATTGCCAACGCTTTGTTAGCTGGTTGGATGTAAGAACTGAACGCGTTGCTTTTGCAAACTGATTATCTATCTAGAAAATGTTGCAGTTGTGGTACCACATGATCTTACTAATGCTGTCTTTTTCAGTTCTTATGAAACTGAACGCATCTAAGTTTGGCCATTTGTACTGCATCTTTCTGAACCGAACACTGCCATGTTTGGCAAACTGATGATACGTGTATCTTTGTTGAACTCTGGTTATCTGCAAGTAGTAGTGCTCTTCCTTGATTGGAGTGGAAATTGCTGCATGGTACTGCAACTTGCGCAAACTGATGATATGGGATTAAGAATAATGATGCATTTTTGTTGTTAGCGATTTCTTCTGTGAAACTTCATATATGTATTTACATTCATTGAAAGCATATAATCAATATCTGGTCTGATGATTTATGTACTGTTATCTCAAATAGAAAAGCATATAACAGCAGCAGTAGCACAAATTTAACTGAATTCAATTAAAATTTCCATGATGTGCCAAATCTTCTACTAGCTTAGCTGAAGAAGAAGAAGAATAGAGGGCTTTGTTTAGAAGAAGGAAAATGGTGCAAGAATATATGCATGTTTTTGTAGAAATTCAGTGCGTGTTGCTTCAGCTTAACTTGTCATTGATTCTCTGTGCTTCCATAACACTCGTACTAGTTCCTTACCAAATGAACACCAACTAAAAAATTCAGAGTTGTCTGCAAATCTGCATGTTTGTGATATCTTGTCTGCTCACAGGGCTGAACATTTGGTGAATGCCCTGCTGATGATGCTGATGAGCATGATTCAGATACTGTCAGTCACAACCTGCAAACTCTGTATGTATGAATCCCGTAGTTTGATTTGCTGGTTCTTAACTTTCTTCAACTTGTGAATTCTTAAATGCTAGTAATACCAATTGGGTTTTGCAATCACATACATGATGGATGGCTCATTCGAGTGCCTACCTGAACACACTTTTAATTTTTTAGAAGAATACCTGAACACACTTTTACTACTTCAAAAAAGGAAAAAAAAACTAAGACCACTGTACCATCATCATGCATCTACCTAAAATTCTTCATATCACTTCTTTGTTCTATGCAATGGATGCAAATAGGATGCTGCGGCATTAGTTTACCATTTGTTGTGAAGATAAGCACATAAAACCTTCCAAACGTGTAAAAACCTTCAAAGTTTCATCACTGTTTGCTTCTATATTATTTTTTTACAGATGTTATCTAATTATCTTGTATGTTCCACCCTGATCATAATTTACTGATCCAAATGATTTTCCCTGCAATAACCTAATCCACGTGAACATGAACAATGTCGTAAATGTTGTCTTGGTTATTCCAGATATTTATTTCAGTTGGAATTAGAAACATCTAGTACAGACTGTTCCTGGTGCAGCTGCAGGACTGCACCTTGTTGCATGTTGATTGATTCTTCTTTCGTTTTTGCGAATTTGATGCTTGCTAGTATTTTTTTTGTGTTCCTGCTCGGTTGATGTACAGTTTGTGATAGAGTAGGAAGGATTGCGTACTTGTTAACTGCTTGCCTCATTCAGTTAGTATCATCTTGCACTATGTCTCTTATTTTGCATTGAGATTGAAATCACACGAGGTAGCTTTTTGCACCATACTCAGGTATACAAATGGTCTTGGTGCGAGGTCTTGAACCATGCTCCCGTATTTGTTTGGTGATTATTTTGGATACATGTTCTTTTTCTACAAAAATATGTTGTGGTTCCTTGCTAAATAAACAAGTAACCAGTATAGATAATCATTTTAAAGTACAACTCTTGGAATTACTGTTTTCCTTGCTGTAAAATTACCTATTTGTTGTTTACTTGTTGCTATCAGTTAATCATACTTTATTCCTTTTATTGAGCTGCTCCGCCACCTCCCCAGGCGTCTTCGCGGGGCGCTCGACGGTAGGCAGGTCATGGGTGTAACGGACCTACTGCTGCCGACTGTCTTCCTCGACCACTTCCCTGAGCTGCTCCTGCCGCCGACCCTCCTCAACTTCGCCCTGCTGTTGCTGCTGGTGAGAGAATTTCCTCGATCTGTCGCTTCTTCCTCCTGCCAACTACATATGTGATGATTCTGTAACTACTCTAGTTTGGCTGTAGCTCTACTGTATTTTGGGTGTGATTCGATAAAAGCTATGTGGTTTGGGGTTAAGGAGATCGTGTAGCATTTGAAGCTGTAAAAGCTATGTGGTTTTACTAGTCATCAGTATTATGCTTATCAGCTTTAATATTCTGAGACATCATGTATTGTTTTCCTTTGCTTATTTATAATTGTGTAGCATTTGAAGCTGTAAAAGCTATCTGGTTTTACTATTCATTGGTATTATGCTTATATTCAGCTTTAAAATTCTGAGACATCATGTATTGTTTTCCTTTGCTTATTTATAATATATATGATTGTCTTTCTTATTTTCATGTGTTCTGCTTGCTGCTTGATCCATTCGCTCGTACCCTTGCTGGTTTGGCTTGAGTTATGTTTGTCTTTCTTATTTTCATGTGTTCTACTTGCTGCTTGATCCATTCGCTCGTACCCTTGCTGGTTTGGCTTGAGTTATGATTGCACTGTTTTCTTCCATAGGTTGAGACCAACGAGGCATGGCGGATCAGGCCTCTACCCCCCACCCTGCGGACCACACCATCCTCCCTAAGGGGAAGTACCAGGCCAAGTAAATGCTCTCTTCGTCTCCACGCCCATTTCTAGAAGTTTCTGTATGCTCGTGCTGGGTTTGTGTGAAGCCCTTCTGTTTGAGTGAGATCTGAACTGCTATTGTGATAATGCAGAGTTGGTGTCTATTTCTCCATGGATATTTGAGTTTCTTCTTTTTGTTTATTCTATGTGGTGTTAGTCCGATGGTTTATTGCAAGATGGCTTCATGGATAACTCAGCTTTGTGTGTTTATGGAATTTCCTAGAGGGTTGATAAAACTGTGAGTCTGTCAGCTTGCTTGGAACCAATTGTTATGTGTTGCTTTGTGTAGTGCTGATTTTGCACTGATTGAACTTACAACAGTATTTACATTGTAGTGTTTTCTACATGTTGTCGTATCACTAGTTCCATGCTGCCTACACATTTGAGTCTATTACTTATTTTTGTTTTTATCCTTGATTAGTATTAATTGTTGTATTGTAGACTTAAAATTGTGGTGGTTCCTCTTTTACAGAAGATCAAGTGTGAAGTGTGAAGCCGTGTAGTGTGAAGCCAAGTGTGGAGGCGTGAAGTCCAACTCAGTAAAGAGTAGCATATTGTAGAATATCTGTGTTGTAAAGATTGTAATAAATTTATTTAGTTGTATATTTGATGAATTTTATGTGTTCTTTGTTTTATTTGAAGTATTGATTATGTATGCGATTTGAAAACTTGTGAAATGGAAACTTGACCAATGGGTCCACTTATGAAAATAATCTGTCAAATTTGTACATTTCTGATATGTGGGACCAATTTGAGAGATGATCATGACAAGTGGGACCCATCTGACTAGTGGGACCAACTTGAATATATAATGGCTGAAAATAGAAAAGCAATAAATAATAAAAGGCCACGGGCCAACAATAAAAAAGGCTACATTGGGCTTGGCCCATGAAGCCGACCAGAATTAACAAGGAAAAAAATCCTAAAAGGCTGAATTAATGGGCTCGACCCATGTAGAAAACCAAATTGGACCGGGCTGAATCTTGTGCCACATCAGCTTGCCACGCTGGATGCCTACGTGGCCTGGGGAGGTTGCTAGTGACCAAAACGCCATAGTGGACTTATTTTGGTCATAAACGTTTGCGACCATTCCAGAAGAAAGGTCGCTATAGTCAGTTTACGACGCCCAGCTTTTGACCTTATGTTTTTGGTCACAAAAAGGTCATAAATGGAAATTTGTGACCTTTCAATGACCAATAGTGGTGGTCATAAGTTGACATATTTCTTGTAGTGTGATGAATTGATTGGGATAAGCGAAGCTGGTATGAACTCGACCTGTTTTGTTTTTGTAAATATGATGAGTTCATCGTTCTTGATTCAGTTTATTATGATTAAACATGTTTGCAATGACAATTAGAGATCATAGTTACTTGTGCCATGCTTGATTAGCTATGAGTTATAATGGTTTATCTTGCGTGCCAACATGCTATTAAAATGGTTATGATGTGGTACGATGGGGTGGTATCCTCCTTTGAATCATTTGAGTGACTTGACTTGGCACATGTTCACACATGTAGTTGAAACAAATCAACATAGCCTTCACAATATTTATGTTCATGGTGCATTATATCCTACTCATGCTTGCATCCAATGTTTATTAATTTTAATGCATTTACATGGCTGTTGTCGCTCTCTAGTTGGTCGCTTCCCAGTCTTTTTCTAGCCTTCACCTATACTACGCGGGAATACTGCTTGTGCATCCAATTCCTTAAACCCAAAGTTATTCCAGATGAGTCCACTATACCTTCCTATATGCGGTATCTACCTGTCGTTCCAAGTAAATTTGTATGTGCCAAACTCTAAACCTTCAAATAAGCATTTTGTTTTGTATGCTCGAATAGCTCATGTATCAACCAAGGCTGCCCTTATCTTCCATGTTAGGAGGGTTATTCTCAAGAGGAGTGGACTTCGCTCCTCACTCACGAGAAAATGGCTGGTCACCGGGATCCCCAGTCCCATGCTTTATGCAAACTAAATCAAAATTAATTGCAAACAAAACTCCCCCGGGACCTGATGTATGTTGGAGGCACTCGTTGTTTCGAGCAAGCCATGGATTGATGCTTGTTGGTGGAGGGGGAGTATAAACTTTACCATTCTGTTTGGGAACCACCTATAATGTGTGTAGCATGGAAGATATCACCATCTCTTAGATGTTATGTTGACAATGAAAGTATGCCGTTCAAAATATTATTTATCTCTATTTCAAAACTGAGCTCTAGCACCTCTACAAATCCCTGCTTCCCTCTGCGAAGGGCCTATCTATTTACTTTTATGTTGAGTCATCACCTTCTTCTTAAAAGCACTAGCTGGAGAGCATAGCTACCATTTGCATTCATCACTGTTAATTTATATTGGTCATGACTATGATTGGATCTCTTTTACCATGAATTACAATGTCTAGTCAGTCCTTGATCTACAAAGGTGCTCCGCATTTATGTTTTGCGGTCTCAGAAAGGGCTAGCGAGATACCATCTTGTTATATCATATTATGATTGTTTCGAGAAAGTGTTGTCATCCGAGATTTATTATTATGGCTCGCTAGTTGATCATGCTATTGATATGAGTAATTATGAGACCTGAGAATTATTGCAAATGCAATTAGTTATAATCTTGGCTGAAAACCTGAATACTGGCTTGACATATTTCCAACAACAAGAGCAAACAGAGTTTGTAAAAGTTTTTCTTTTTCTTTTTCAGTTTGTCAACTGAATTGCTTGAGGACAAGCAAGGGTTTATGCTTGGGGGAGTTGATACGTCTCCGTCGTATCTACTTTTCCAAACACTTTTGCCCTTGTTTTGGACTCTAACTTGTATGATTTGAATGCAACTAACCCGGACTGACGCTGTTTTAAGCAGAATTGCCATGATGTTGTTTTATGTGCAGAAAACAAATATTCTCGGAATGACCTGAAACTCCACGGAATACCTTACAATAAATAATAAAAAATCCTCGCCAAAGATGAAGTCCAGGGGGCCCACACCCTGTCCACGAGGGTGGGTGGCATCCCCCCCAGGGCGTGCCCCCTACCTCGTGGGCCCCCTGGAGACCTTCCGACGCCAACTCCAACTCTATATATTTGCTTTCGGGGAGAAAAAAATAAGAGAGAAGAAATCATTGCGTTTTACGATACGGAGCCGCCGCCAAGCCCTAAAACCTCTCGGGAGGGCTGATCTGGAGTCCGTTCGGGGCTCCGGAGAGGGGGATTCGTCGCCGTCGTCATCATCAACCATCCTCCATCACCAATTTCATGATTCTCACCGCCGTGCGTGAGTAATTCCATCGTAGGTTTGCTGGACGGTGATGGGTTGGATGAGATTTATCATGTAATCGAGTTAG
This sequence comes from Triticum urartu, assembly GCF_056163025.1. Lineage (NCBI taxonomy): Eukaryota > Viridiplantae > Streptophyta > Magnoliopsida > Poales > Poaceae > Triticum > Triticum urartu. Next base: position 643,638,104 of record NC_141874.1, read on the forward strand.
TATCGTTAGGGTTTGATCCCTAGTATCCATTATGTTCTGAGATTAATGTTGCTATGACTTTGCTATGCTTAAGGCTTGTCACTAGGGCCCGAGTGCCATGATTTCAGATCTGAACCTATTATGTTTTCATGAATATATGAGAGTTCTTGATCCTATCTTGCAAGTCTATACTCACCTACTATGTGTTATGATCCGGCAACCCCGAAGTGACAATAATCGGGACACTCCCGGTGATGACCATAGTTTGAGGAGTTCATGTATTCACGATGTGCTATGCTTTGTTTCGGTTTTCTATTAAAAGGAGGCCTTAATATCCCTTAGTTTCCATCAGGACCCCGCTGCGACGGGAGGGTAGGACAAAAGATGTCATGCAAGTTCTTTTCCATAAGCACGTATGACTATATTCGGAATACATGACTACATTATATTGATGAATTGGAGCTAGTTCTGTGTCACCCTATGTTATGACTGTTACATGATGAACCACATCCGGCATAATTATCCATCACTGATCCAATGCCTACGAGCTTTCCATATACTGGTTTCCACTTATTTACTTTTTCGTTGCTATTGTAACAATCACTACAAAATACCAAAAATATTTACTATTGCTTGCACTACTCTTCCATTACCGTTACCACTACTATCATATTATTGTGCTACTAAACACTTTGCTGCAGATACTAAGTTTCCAGGTGTGGTTGAATTGACAACTCAGCTGCCAATACTTGAGAATATTCTTTGGCTCCCCTTGTGTCGAATCAATAAATTTGGGTTGAATACTCTACCCTCGGAAACTGTTGCCATCCCCTATACTTGTGGGTTATCAATGATCAAGTTTATCTATGAGAAATATTTGAATCTTCTCTTAATTCTTTTATGTATGATTAAGTTATCTTTGCAAGTCTCTTCAAATTATCAGTTTGGTTTGGCCTACTAGATTGATCTTTCTTGCCATGGGAGAAGTGCTTAGCTTTGGGTTCAATCTTGTGTTCTCCTTACCCAGTGACAGAAAGGGTTGCAAGGCACGTATCGTATTGTTGCCATCGAGGATAAAAATATGGGTGAGGGAGTCCTGCATTAGGGGGTGTCCGGGTAGCCGGACTATAACCTTTGGCCGGACTCTTGGACTATGAAGATACATGATTGAAGACTTCGTCCCGTGTCCGAATGGGACTTTCCTTGGTGTGGAAGGCAAGGTAGGTAATACGGATATGTAGATCTCCTCCCATTGTAACCGACTCGGTATAACCCTAGCCCTCTCCGGTGTCTATATAAACCGGAGGGTTTTAGTCTATAGGACGAACAACAATCATACCATAGGCTCTCTGATCTCGTGGTAGATCTACTCTTGTACTACCAATATCATCAATATTAATCAAGCAGGAGTAGGGTTTTACCTCCATTGAGAGGGCCCGAACCTGGGTAAAAACATCGTGTCCCTTGTATCTTGTTACCATCCGCCTAGACGCACAGTTCGGGACCCCCTACCCGAGATTCGCCGGTTTTGACACCGACATTGGTACTTTCATTGAGTTCCGCTGTGCCATCGCCGTCAGGAAGGATGCCTCATCCCGTCTTTAAAAACGGCACCGTTGCTAAGGGAGCTTTGGCTGTCGGCCAAACTCTCCGGCTAGGTGGTTTTCTTATGACCGCCTATTCGGCCGCTGCGCCGACGATGACTTCTCGGGTTATCGAAAGCAATCTCCATGCCAACTCAGAACTCGCCGAGCAGTTAGATCCAATGGAGCTCTCTTCCTTAAACGAGCTCTTGGATTGCATCGCTGCCCTGGGAGTCGCTACAGACTACGATCAGATTGGGCCTAAACCCGATCTGAGAGAGATCAACTCTCCCCAGGTCACCCATCACGTTGCAGTAGTGGAGGAACAATGCGGCGACCCTTCATCTATCCTAAGGACTAGTTATGTCCGGATTCCCGATCCCTCCATGCTGGATATCCGCGGAGGGGAGGACGTCACTCAAGACCTGAACCTAAAGTCAGGCAGCGGGCCAGATTCATTGGACAACATCCAAGAATCCAAACTTTCAAGTTGGGAAACTCCTTGGCCCCTGAGTCTCAGATTGGGCAAGGTTTCGGATTCAATTCCACCCATCCACCCAAACATATGCGATCTATCCCAAATTAGGCAAGAGCCCGAAGAAACAATACACCATTACTAGGCCAGATTCCTCCTGGTCATGAACAGGATAAAGGACTGCCGCGAGGAAGACGCAATTTCATTCTTCTGCAATAATTGCACGGACAAGAGAATCCTCAATGCCATAAGTCGCCGTGAAATTACACGCTTCACCGACTTGGCGTCCATAGTACGAAAGTACTGTGCGATGGAAAGCGCCTGGAAAAACGAAATAAAATTTTGGGACAATCCGGCCCCGAATACAAACCCAGTCCGAAATAAAAGGGTGCATTATTGCCAGACACCTGGGTTAAACACCAAAAAGCAAAAACCCTCTAGAGGGCATGGAACCGTACTGGAGGGATGGCTCAATGGACCCTGTAAAATTCATAGTAGAGAGGGCGCCACACCAACTCATAGCCTTAGAGCATGTTGGATACTCCGGCAGGTGGCCAAAAGTGGCGAAGATCTTCTAAACCCAGAAGCCGCGGAGCGCCAGCCTAAGGATACCAGTACGGTACTAACAGTCTTTGAGACTTTCGCATCAAATAATATGCGAAAACGAACACTCTGCAGCCTTGCCGAAGTCTACCATATGGCAACAATAAACCCATGGAGTAACACTGCCATCACTCTTAATGCCAGTGACGAACCAAAATTCCGAACAGCCCGAGCACCAGCCGCTTTGGTCCTTAGTGCAATAGTGGACGGCTTTCGACTCACCAAAGTACTCATGGACGGTGGCAGCGGATTGAACCTCATTTATGAGGAAACCCTTCGAAAAATGGAAATAGACTGGAACCGCATTGAGCGAAGCAGTACAACCTTTAGAGGAATAATCCCCAGTCGGGAAGCGCGTTGTACAGGAAAAATCACACTAGATGTGGTGTTCGGCACGCCGGATAATTATAGGTCCGAAGAAGTCACGTTCCAAGTGGCCCCGTTCAGTAGCGGATACAATGCTCTATTAGGGCGGGAGGCGTTTACAATCTTCCAAGCTATACCCCATTACAGGTACATGAAGCTCAAAATGCCCGGGCCCAATGGAATCATCACTCTTGCTAGTGATCCAGACATAGCACTCCGCACCGAAAATAAGACAGCCGCACTGGCCCTCGAGGCATTATCCGAAGCCCTAGCGGCCGAGGAACTGACTGCGCTGCACTCCATGGTGAATACGGACGATGTGATACTCGACAAAAGATCCAAGTCCACCTCCTATAAACCAGCGGACGAAATAGTCAAATTCCAAGTCCATCCAACGGACCCTACAAAAGCAGCTTCCATCGGGGCACAATTAAAACCTGATGTAGACGCCACACTATGAGAGTTCCTACGCGAGAACTGGGACATTTTTGCCTAGCACCCTTCAAACATGCCAGGAATCCCACGCAGGCTGGCCGAGCACAGCCTAAATATCCTAAAGGGATTCAAGCCAGTCAAGCAGGCTCTTCGGCGTTTCTCCGAACCTAAGAGACAAGCCATGGGAGAGGACCTAGCCAAGCAATTGGAGGCCGGATTCATCAGAGATATAAAACATCCAGACTGGCTAGCAAACCTAGTGATGGTACCAAAGAAGGACAAATCCTGGCGCCTGTGTGTCGATTTTAAGGACCTTAACAAGGCTTGCCCAAAGGATCCCTTCCCCCTCCCCCGCATTGATCAAATTATCGATGCCACCGCCGGACACGATTCATTGTGTTTCCTCGACGCGTACTCCGGCTACCATCAAATTAAGATGGCAGAGCCAGACCAAGCCGCAACGGCATTCATCACCCCATACGGCCCATTCTGCGTCAACACAATGCCCTTCGGGCTCAAAAACGCCGGCGCAACATATCAGCGCATGATTCAGACATGTCTGGCAAACCAGATCAGCAAAACAGTGGAGGCATACATAGATGACATGGTCGTCAAAACCAAGCATGTTGAATCTCTAGTAGACGACTTGAGGCTCACATTCGATAACCTTCAAACATACGACATCAAGCTCAACCCGGAAAAATGTGTTTTTAGCGTACCAGCCGGAAAGCTCTTGGGCTTCATTGTATCCGGTAGAGGAATTGAAGCAAACCAAGCCAAGATCCGTGCTCTATCACAATTGGATACCCAAAGGACCTCAAACAAATACAAAAATTAACCGGATGCGTGGCGGCTCTAAGCCGCTTTATCTCTTGCTTGGGAGAAAAGGCATTACCCCTTTATCGCCTCGTCCGACACACCGAACACTTCGAGTGGACGGATGCCGCCACGGCCAGACTCGACCAAATAAAAGCAATATTGGCAACAAACCCAGTCCTGGCCACGCCAAACACTCGTGAACCTATGCTATTATACATTGCGGCGACTCATCAAGTTGTAAGCGCAGTGCTCGTCGTCGAACGAGAAACGGACGGACACAAATTGCCCCTTCAAAAGCCGGTTTACTATGTGTCCACTGTCCTTACTCCATGCAAGTCACAGTACCCGCATTATCAAAAGATAGCGTACACAGTATTTATCGCATCTCGGAAGCTGCGACACTACTTTCAAGAGTGTTCGATCACGGTAGACTCGGAAGTACCACTTAACGATATTATAAACAACCACGACGCGACGGGCCGGATTGCCAAATGGGCCATTGAGCTCCTCCCGCTCGACATAACTTACAATCCACGACGAGCTATCAAGTCACAAGTCTTGGCCGACTTCGTCGCCGAATAGACGGAAGCCGAACTCCCTAAAGAGTACGGCACATATTCCAATTGGATCATGCACTTCGACGGCTCCAAAATGTTGGCTGGTCTGGAGGCTGGCATCGTTCTGACGTCCCCGACAGGAGATATAGTTCAATACGTACTCCAGATAATGTATATGGACTCCAACAACGCAGCCGAATATGAGGCCCTTCTGCATGGTCTCCGGATGGCAGTATCCATGGGCATTCAATGCCTAGAGGCACGCGGGGATTCGAACCTCGCGATATCCCAAATAAATGGAGACTTTGATGCAAAGGATCCAAAAATGGCAGCATACCGCAACGCCGTCCTAAAAATGTCAGCTCGGTTCGAGGGGCTCGAATTTCATCATATAGCCCGGGAAAACAACCAGGCGGCAGATGTCTTGGCACGCATTAGCGCAAAATGAGATGCAGTCCCCCCCCAACATCTTCTTGGAGAGGCTGTTCCAGCCATCCGTAGTATGGGAAGGGGAAGTTGGCAGTAACAGCCCGGACCCAACCGCACTACCCGACACCGAACACTCTGACATAATTGGAGGATCTGCAAATGAAATAACATCTTCCGCCCACGAAATAATGGCCGTCATCGCCCCGTGGACAGAACCATTCCTAGCCTACCTTACTAGGCAGGAACTTCTCGAGGACCAAAACGAGGCACGCTGCATAGTGCGGTGATCTAAAGCCTATAAAGTCCATGAGGGAGAGCTTTATAAGAAAAGCACCACCGGAGTCCTTCAAAGGTGCATCTCCGAAGAGGAAGGGCGGAATCTTCTGGCTGAAATTGATGCCGGACTCGGCGGTCACCACGCTGCAGCTCGGGCCCTTGTAAGCAAGGCCTTCCGTATAGGCTTTTATTGGCCGACGGCCAGGGCAGACACTCAGGACTTAGTCCAACGATGTGTTGGTTGCCAGCTTTTTGCAAACCAAAGCCATATGCCACCCACCGCCCTCCATACTATCCCCATCACCTGGCCCTTCGCGGTCTGGGGGCTTGACATGGTTGGACCCCTTAAAGGAGGAACCCATAAGAAAAAATACTTGCTGGTCATGGTGGACAAATTCACCAAATGGATAGAAGCCAAGCCTATTAAGGCGGTCGAATCCGGACCAGTGATAGACTTCATATCCGGGGTCGTACACCGTTACGGCGTCCCCCATAGCATCATCACTGATAACGGCACGAACTTTACGGCCGACGAGATAAAACTCTGGTGCAAAAATACGGGCATCAAGCTCGATTACGCTTCAGTCTATCACCCTCAAACTAACGGTCAGGTCAAGCGAGCAAATGGTCTTATCATGAGCGGCATCAAACCTAGATTAGTGCGGTCCCTCAAGGAATCTAACCGAAGTGCGCCATTACTAGTTCTAACTAGTAATGGCGCACCAGACAGGGAGTGCGCTAGTATTGAATTTTTTTATTCTTTTTTTTGCAAAACTACTAATGGCGCACCGCCTCACAGTGCGCCATTACTAGTTTAAACTACTAATGGCGCACCCTGTAGAAGTGCGCCATTAGTATATATTTTGATATCATGAATATTTTTAAATATCATGGGCACTTTTTGATATCATGAATATTTTTAAATTTCATGGGCACTTTTTGAATTCATGAACATTTTTTCAAATTTAATGATATTTTTTAATATTCAATATGATAAAATATTGAATATTCATGAGGACACTCGATCTCGATCCCCCTCCATCTCGATCTCGATTCTCCCTCCATCTCGATCTCGATCCCACCCACACCTCCTCTCCCCTCTTCATTTTTAAAAAAATAAAAAAAAAGTGTAGACTACAATTGTTGTTAAACAACAATTATTATTGTTTTTATAAAAAAATATTACATTTTCATATTCATATTCATTTTCTAAAAAAATATTACATGCAAGAAAAAAAATTACTTATGGCGCACCTCTAGCTGGTGCGCCATTGCTATATATAAAAAAAAGATTACTAATGGCGCACCCCTGCCTGGTGTGCCATTGCTATGTAAAAAAAAAGATTACTAATGGCGCACCTCTTCCCGGTGCGCCATTGCTATGTAAAAAAAAGATTACTAATGGCGCACCATCTGCAGGTGCGCCATTAGTAAGATTCCCCCTAGCTAATTCCCTCCCTCTCGCCAGATCCCCTTCATCCCTCTCCCTAGCCCCCTAGCTAATTCCCCCCACTGCTCCGACCCACGCCGCCGCCGACGACTCCCCGCACCCTCCCCCGCTCCACCGCCGCCGACGACCCACCGCACCCTCCCCCGATACACCGACGCCGATGACCCCCCGCACCCTCCCCTGCACCCTCCCCCGCTCCACCGCCGCCGCCGACCCCCCGCACCCTCCCCCGCTCCACCGTCACAAATGAATGCAACTAAAAATCCAAAAAAACAAATTTGTTTATATTTTCAAATAACAAATTTGATGATATTTTAAAATAATAAATTTGATGATATTTTTTCGATTCATAAATATTTTCAAATAACAAACTTGATGATATTTTTTAAAAAATATTACTGTTTTTATAAAAAAATAATTACTGTTTCATATTCATATGCATTTTCTAAAAAATTATTAGATGCAACAAAAAAATAATAATAAATTACTTATGCAAAAAAGTTACTTATGGCGCACCGCTCTGGGGTGCGCCATTGCTAATTCGACAGGTCCCTTCGTCCCTCCCATGCCAGATCCACTTCGATCCCCCCTCGCCACACCCTCACGCTGTGAGGACCCCGATTCCAAGTCACATCGATCTAGCCGGTAACACCTCATATCACTTTGCGGCCTCACGCACGGTAACCCATGGGTGTCGCCTTACCATGGCCCGGGACCGTTTGCGCCTTTTGGCTCACGTATATGATAGTGCCTCTAGCATCCATACGACAGAGAACCCGGGCCGACATGGCTAGTCGTGAACCCAAAGCGGCACAGACCTATGGAGACAGGCATACATGAATCACATCGAGCATGTCGGTCATCAGCGAATGATTCCGGGCTATAGCACTGGGCTAACAGGACTCCGGGAAACCGGGCTGTAGCAGGCTAGGCAGGACTCCGGATGTCACCGCGTGACATTTCCCCGAAGGGACAGACACAGGAACGAAGTGAAACACATGCCGGCCAGTCAAGTGATCTGAGCAGTAGTGCTGGGCTAGCAGGACTTCGGTGAACCGGGCTGTAGCGGACTACTATGGCTCAAGGAAGCACTAGACTACATTTCCCCGTATGACAGGCTGCCAAGGATAAACAACTAGATTGTCGGATCCCACACATACCAAGAATTTCAATCATACACACAATATGCTCGGTATGTGTAAATATAACATGGCATCACAACATCTAAGGAGCGAGATATGACAAACATGGGTCTTATGACCCAACATACAGAGCATACAAGAAACAAGCACATGCGGAAGCTTAACTTGTCTGAGTACAGACAACTACAAATGAAGAAGGCTGAGAAGCCTGACTATCTACCAGATCCTGCCGAGGGCACAAGATCGTAGCTGAGGTATCAAGCTAAACGTCGATGTCCAAGCGGAACTACTACCGGGACTGAAGTCTCTCTGCAAAACATAAATTAAGTAAACGTGAGTACAAATGTACCCAGCAAGACTTACATCAGAACTAACCACATATGCATCTGTATCAACAAAGAGGGTGGTGGAGTTTAACTGCAGCAAGCCAGCTTTGACTCAGTGGCTAACCTGAACTACGACTGCAAGTAACTCTTTTGAGGTGGCGCACACGAGTCCACATATTCACCATTCAATACACCACTATGGATCCACTCCCCTCTCCCTACGAGAAGGCCACCCATAGCACTCACGCTTATCTTGCGAGTTTTAGAGTATCCACTTTCACTTGTCTATGAACTGTTATAGGCAAGCCAGAAGTCCATTACCGCGGACACGGCTATTCGAATAGATGATGTTAACCCTGCAGGGGTGTACTTCTTCACACACGCTCTCACCACTTACCGCCGTTTACACGACATGTACTCGGCAACCTTCAAGCGGAAGCCCAACGACGGTGTCGGCCACGGCCTAACTAAACACTCAAGTCTCTAGTCCAGGTTTATCGCCTATCCAGGTTCCATCCGCAGGGAGTCCGGCCAAGGTTTCCACATACGGCCCCGAACGATGTGAACAGGGTCCCGAGACGCCAAACGGGCGCCCGGCATACCCGGCCACGGTGTATCTACCGCAACATAGCCCACCCCTAGGGTCAACGCTACGCACGGCCGCCAACACATAATCTACAAACACCAGAAACTATTTGCAACTCCTGGACAGAGCACTAGGGTGATTAAGAAGCCGAGAGGGTCCATTGGTTTCGGGCCCAATGCGTGGTAGTAACTGTTTCATGGATCACAAAAACAGAACTTAGTTCCTAAGAACGGTTTCAATGAGACAACCCACCATGTACTCCTACATGGCCTCTCACCGCTACCTTTACCAAATCGTGTTCACACACTTGGCTCACACATTGTAGGACATGTTTACACACCTCCGGTTCATCCCCGATGGACCAGACCTGACACGACTCTATGCAATAGCAGGCATGACAAACAAGCATGAATGAGTAGGCACATTAGGGCTCAAACAACTCCTACTCATGCTAGTGGGTTTCATCTATTTACTGTGGCAATGACAGGTCATGCAAAGGAAGGGGTTGAACTACCGCAGCATGTAACAGTTGAATCATTGTTGTCCTAATGTAGTAAAAGAGAGCAAGAGCGGGAGAGTGGGATTGTATCGGAATGAGCAAGGGGGTTTTGCTTGCCTGGCACTTCTGAAGATATCATTAGGTCTACATCAGTGTCAACGATCACAACGTCGGTACAACGTCTATCGAGAGGGGGCAACCACCGGCAATAGAGAAGGAACACAATCAATGCAATGCACAACATGATGCATGATAATGACATGGCAATATGTCGTTGATTGAGCTAATGCAACTAGCAACACAATTAAATGAAGTTGGTTTGAATACAAGATTCAAATTCCAACTCCATATATGATTATTTAAATGCCCTTTATTGGATTGGTCCTAAACAGTGGCCTTAAATTGTTCTAACATGCATGAAAATGGCACAGATGGATTCCTTGAATTTTTCTGATAATTTTTCATATATAAATTATTTCATTTGGAGTTATAGATAATTTTCTATGATTTTTAGAAGTTTTGGGCATTTTCTGGAATTTTCTGAATTTGTTTTAAATCTAGAAAATGATTAACCGCGTCAGCATTGTGTCATCGTGACATCAGCAAGTCAACTGACGCGGCCCAGGTCAAACCTGACCAGTGGGGCCTACTGGTCAGTGACACAAGGTTGGTTAGGTCGCTGACAAGTGGGCCCAGTCAACGGCCACGTCATCTTGGTCAAAGCTGACTCGTTGGCCCACTAAGGTTAGTTAAAACTAAGCAGAAATGTAATCTATGTTAATTAGGGCGTGGGGCGCATAAGTCAATGGCCTAGGGGGGTTGGTTAGTGGAGGGATTAGCCGCTAATGGTCGTGCCACGTCGGCACAGCCGGAATTAACCGCCGGCGACCATCCGGTGCGGCGGTGGCTCGCCAGGGTGGCGCTAGGGGCAGCGGTTGGGTGCGCTGAGGGCACCAGAAGGGAGCCCTCGCTCGCCCGCATCTAGGGGTGTACGCAGCTGGGCGTAGGGAGGCTGGGATCTACGACGGCGACCACTTGGGCGGCGGCCGGAGCTACGGCACGCTCGGAAATGATGTTTTGATGCACGGAAGGACGAGCTGCGGGTTACTACGGAGTCCTGTGGACTCGCTGAGCACGGGGGTGGGCTCGGATGTGTCGCGGATGCGCTCTAGCTACGGCGGCGCCATGGCCGGCGGCGGTGAGTTCTCGGGTCTGGTGGGAACGACGACTACGTGGCGCAATCGAGCAAGGGGAGAGAGGGGAACGAAGGAGAAGCTCACAGCGAATCAGACGAGCAGCTCAGTGGCTCAGGGGAGGCTTGGAGGCGACAGGGTGACGATGGCGATCTCCGGTGGCCTTACAGAGAAGATGAGCTCGATGACGAGGCTTCAGGGCGTACGGGGTCGTGTAGTTCGGCGTAGAGGTGCGCGGCAGCGAGGCGGAGCTCGTGGTCGGGATGGCTGGGCGTGGGGAGGTCGGTGGCCATGACGAACGGTGACGGTGGCGACGGCTCCGTTCGATGGTGAGAGGAGCATGACAGAGGAGGGGACGAGGCCGGGGGAGAGTCAGAGGGGGTCGAGAGGGCTGCATGGCATCGCGGGAGGCATCCAGGGCGACGATGGGGCAGCCAGGCAGGGTGCTGCGTGCCGCGCCGAACGCGCACGCGCGCCGGGCACGCGCCTCGTCCCACTGGCGGGACGAGGGAGACGACTAGCGTCTTGGCTGCCTGCTGGGCTGGGCCTCAGCTACAGTGCTGGGCCATGAGGTGGGCGCCAGGTGAGGACCTGGTAAGTCCTCTGCCTTTTCTAATTTTATCTCTGTTTTGTTTTGTTTTTATTTACACATTTTGCCACTGATTCAAAATTCAAAATGAATTCAAAACAGTGCCAAAGCACTCTGAGATATTTTATGTTACCTCTCTGGACTATTCCAAAAGTACATAAAACATTTCAAAGCATTTGAAAATATATTCATTATATATTATGTATATATCCCCAAATTCAAATAGATTACTGATTTAAATTTAGAGACCAAATAATTCCTTAAAAATGTTCCAGAATTTTGGTTTGATATATAACTCTTGCCAAAATTCACAAAACTATTTTTAGGGCATTTTGGATTCACAGAATGCTATTTAAAGGGTGCTTGCCCTTCTTTTAATCAGATTTCTGAGGTTTCAACAATCCTCAATTCAAGTTTCAGAAATTTAAACATGATGCAAGCAAGATGCAAACACTAGGCAACACCAGAAGCTAGGGATGTGACAGCTCACCCCTACTAAACAAGAATCTCGTCCCGAGATTCAAGTCGTGAGGTAAGAATACAGAGGGACACAAGCTATCACAATCTTCACGATCCAGATGTCTTTCTCGAGGATGTTGATTCATTGCATCACCTTAATCTCGACGTCTTGCTTTGAGAACTACATCCAACATGACAACGAGAGGGAAAAGAAACTCTAGAAGGATTACTCTTCTCAAAGATCGAGCAGCTCAGGATTAACTGTCGGAATGAGACATAGATACATCTCACGAGCTGAGACGCGAATCACACACTAGGAGTGATGGAAAAAGGTAGATGCCAAGGGTTTACTGGGTAGGCAGAAATCTCACGCTGAAGAGGGTGGGGCAAAATCTCAAGAGTGATGAAATAATTGCCATGATTTCATAATGGGGCCCCTTAGGGAAGGTGACTCGTAGAATTTTCATTTAAGTGGCAAAAGAATTACTTTTGATATCTAGATCATTGAAACTCTTTATACCAGCCTAAGGCGATCACCATCGATCGTTTGGCGAAGTTCAAAGGAATGGCATATCCGGATCCGAATGGATGATGTGGACTACCTTGTTGAAGACAAAGCAATGGATGATTTTTTCTTATCACCAGAAATGGACGGGACCCATGACAAGTCCACTTTTGAAGATTGTATTGGACAACAACTACCGAGAAGGGCAACCCATGGGGGATTGGAACAATGGCGGTGCAAGCTAGGAACAAAATGCAAATGCTAGGAATGATTCTAGTAACTGGGGAGAAACCCAACAGTAGAGAGAGATTCCACTGTTTGAAAGGTTATGGCATAATTGAAGAAACTGAGAAAGGATCCCAATTAATGCCGACGATAAATCCTAGTGCTTGCGCGTGCTCTCAAGAACTTGAGCATTTCCGTATTCATCAAGGTTCTGCTAATATCCATGTCAAGGATCCTGGCAACACAACATGCTACCATGATGAATAATGGTGGAAGATGCAGATGCAAAGAAAGATAACACTTTCTCAGATTTCACCTTAGCGAGGCCAAGGGATCAGAATCTGGATGATCGACCGAGAGACATTTAGCACTCCGCTTCTAATGTTCTCCTTGATGTGCTAGCTTAATCCATTCATATATATGGTTTGATATCTAGAACATCAAGTAAAAGGTCGGACTTCGGAAGCTCAAGAATCCATAAGGAATAACTACGAAGGCAGATCCTGCGAGATCCTTATGGGGAGGTGACTAACTTCTTCAACCAGGATACTACAATAATAGGCCTTCCGGTTAGGTGTGTTGGCCACGACATCCACGTTACCGATTACAGAGGGACCAACAATATAGTTCTTGGAGTACGTCCGAACCATCATATCTGCCCGAGATTCAGATCTGGTTGGTGTTAGGATTTTCCATACTCATCGAGTCTAGAAAGAAAATGAAAGTTTGCAACACAAATCGACGAGATGTCATTGCGAGATTCTCAAGAAATGGACTATGGTAATAAGCTCCAAAACATGAGCTGGTTTTTCTACAAACTTGTGAACACGCTGTCCCAGACAAGCATGACCACATAGTAGTCTTATAATAAAACACTACCGAGTCTAGATGGGGAACCATCATCGAGGATATTGAAGTCCTTCCGTAAGTCTAGCTCTTAAGAAGAAACTTCTTCTCCTTGAACAAAACAATCAGTGGCTTGGTGTGCTAGGGATTCATATAGAATGAAGGTTGCAAGTCTCCAGACCACAGAATACTTTGCACGCATGCATGACTGACTTGGGATGATTCCAGAGAAGGCGAGACAAACTTTCCCAAATTCATGGCGGCAACTTACTTCAAATTCACGTGAACTAAAGGAAGTCACTTCTTATACCAAACATATGCTTCATGAGCTAGCCTGAAGAAATGCTTTCAAAGTTTCCAACACTAGCTTAATGTTCAACATGAATCATAGATAAGATGAAAATATTGTCGATGGGCTCAACAACAGGTCATCCAGATTTCCATGAATATGGAATTCCATAATTAGGTGAACAAGGTGATAGCATTGGTCAGACCAAAAAGATATAACGGTGTATGCTCGAGGAAACAACCACGAGTAAGACAACATTATGAACATCGTTGGTTCTCATTTGACTTGACGATAGCCCACATTCAAATCAAGGTTTGGACAAGACAATAGATTCAACAACCGATCCCGAGGAACAATCGATGAAAATATCATCTTTCTTCAACACACACACACACAAGGATATCCCTTTGGAATGAACTAAGCCGGACAAGCTTTCATCTTCCAACTCTCCAAGTTGTTGTTCAGCTTAACCAACTAGCTCAGGGTATCCAACACAGATTCTTGGAGACGGGGTGGTTTACAAGAAACCATCTTGATCACGAGCTCAACATAACAGTCAGGGGGCAACCTGGTGATACTTCCAAGGAAATAATCAGAAAATCACGAACCACCGATATGTTTCTAAGCTCGGGAACAATCTTGCTTTTCAGAGTAAGATGATATGATCAAGAGAGCGAGGGGCTGACACAATCCTAACTCATTGATCGAAGAGTGCACCAGGGAAAATGGATTAGGTAGCACGATCAATCTTAGGATGATGATTCAATAACCAACACGCTAAGAAAGAAATTATTGTCCATTAGCTACCTAGCAACTAGTTGCTAGGAGTATTGATTTCACACATCATGGTTCACTTGCCGGCATTCCGGTTGCGACAACACGGGACCGAGGAATGAAGAATGATGGTAAGAAGTATCACTGCGTCAAGAATTCATGAGAGAGGGTGCAATTCTCATGACAATCCTGCATAAAGGGGGTAATACTCCAGGGTAGAACAGAGCAAAAGGTGGATTGGCATTTGACCTGCAGAACACAACTACTTTGACCCAATCCTAGATATGGATGAGGTACTGGAGTTTGTTTCTCCTAGTCATTCTGGTATAGAATGGCTTGACGAACCACAAGAATACTAGGCATCGATGAACACAAATGCACACGTACTCTTGGCTATCAACTGATAGAGGATGGTCGGGATACAACTGAAGAGGAACCACTCAAGGAACATATAATTTTCTGGGTTGTGGACGCATAGATTAGTATGTCGAACAAGTTCAATAGGTTTCTTCTGGATAATCCATGCAGAAAGGTAGGACTAGCAGATTCACAATTCTTGAATGGAGAACCCATTAAGAGCACTCTTATTGTGATCTTTTGGTTCAAAGAACTTCTGCCTTAATGGTTCATTGTATTTGGAAGAAGGAAATACCACGGACCTCGAGGACTGTCGCAAGGTTACTAATATCCTAAAGGAACTAGCAACACTATCAACACGAGATAAGTAGAGTGAATTTTGGGCCAAGAACCCAGGAATAGAATGCGTACTAACTAAACGGCATCACAGGATGCTTTCGAGAATGGTGGCCAGAATCATCACACTGGGGATGCAAAGCATGGCTAGATTACCAGGTGATACTCTAGACACCTAGGGTCATAATAATAGCTCCAACATAAATGCCGAGGCAGCGGAGTACCTCAATAGACGGATTAGTGTGCTTAAACTGGCCCAAAAGGACATCAGGAACTGGGAGGAAGGATTTGCAAATGCATCAGATTGTTTGGGATGACTCAGACAGCATAACAGCTGTAAATTCTCAAAAATATTTGAGACATCCTGCAAAATGGTGGCATAACCACTCAACAAAATCATATCAGGGTTCTGAGGCCATTTAACAACACACTGGAGTAGAAGAAACTGAACTGAGGCTTGAGACGAACAATCCTATGAATCTATGGATTAGTAACACGTCATCCTGATAGAAAGATGAGAAGCCTAGTTCTTAATCCCCGTAGGAGAGAAGAGGGTGACTCAGATCAGAAGCCATAAGGTATAAGGACCAAAAAGAGCCTTACGTTCCCTTCCACAATCAATTCCCGTATATAACTAAAGCATTTCTAGACTCAACTTCGACCGGTTTGGCTTGGTAATCCTACAGGCAGCCAGGCTCTGATACCAAACGCTGTCAGGACCCCGATTCCAAGTCACATCGATCTAGCTGGTAACACCTCTTATCACTTTGCGGCCTCATGCACGGTAACCCACGGGTGTCGCCTTACCATGGCCCGGGACCGTTTGCGCCTTTTGGCTCACGTATATGATAATGTCGCTAGCATCCATATGACAGAGAACCCGGGCCGACATGGCTAGTCGTGAACCCAAAGCGACACAGACCTATGGAGACAGGCATACATGAATCACATCGAGCATGTCGGTCATCAGCGAGTGATTCTGGGCTGTAGCACTGGGCTAACAGGACTCCGGGAACCCAGGCTGTAGCAGGCTAGGCAGGACTCCGGATGTCACCGCGTGACATTTCCCCGAAGGGACAGACACAGGAACGAAGTGAAACACATGGCGGCCAGTCAAGTGATCTGAGCAGTAGTGCTGGGCTAGCAGAACTTCGGTGAACCGGGCTGTAGCGGACTACTATGGCTCAAGGAAGCACTAGACTACATTTCCCCATAAGAGAGGCTGCCAAGGATAAACAACTAGATTGTCGGATCCCGCACATACCAAGCATTTCAATCATACACACAATATGCTCGGTATGTGTAAATACAACATGGCATCATAACATAACTCTACGACTCAAAGTATTTATTCATTAGGCTCCGAGGAGCGAGATATAACAAACATGGGTCTTATGACCCAACATACAGAGCATACAAGCAACAAGCACATGCGGAAGCTTAACTTGTCTGAGTGCAGACAACTACAAATTAAGAAGGCTGAGAAGCCTGACTATCTACCAGATCCTGCCGTGGGCACAAGATCGTAGCTGAGGTATCAAGCTAAACGTCGAAGTCCAAGCGGAACTACTAGCGGGATTGAAGTCTCTGCAAAACATAAATTAAGCAAACGTGAGTACAAATGTACCCAGCAAGACTTACATCAGAACTAACCACATATCCATCGGTATCAACAAAGAGGGTGGTGGAGTTTAACTGCAGCAAGCCAGCTTTGACTCAGTGGCTAACCTGAACTACGACTGCAAGTAACTCTTTTGAGGTGGCGCACACGAGTCCACATATTCACCATTCAATACACCACTATGGATCCACTCCCGTCTCCCTATGAGAAGGCCATCCATAGCACTCACGCTTATCTTGCGAGTTTTAGAGTATCCACTTTCACTTGTCTATGAACTGTTATAGGCAACCCAGAAGTCCATTACTGTGGACACGGCTATTCGAATAGATGATGTTAACCCTGCAGGGGTGTAATTCTTCACACACTCTCTCACCACTTACCGCCTTTTACACGACATGTACTCGGCAACCTTCAAGCGGAAGCCCAAAGAGGGTGTCGGCCTTGGCCTACCTAAACACTCAAGTCTCTAGTCCAGGTTTATCGCCTATCCAGGTTCCATCCGCAAGGAGTCCGGCCGAGGTTTCCACATACGGCCCCGAACGATGTGAATAGGGTCCCAAGACACCAAACGGGCGCCCGGCATACCCGGCCACGGTGTATCTACCGCAACATAGCCCACCACTAGGATCAGCGCTATGCACGGCCACCAACACATAATCTACAAACACCAGAAACTATTTGCAACTCCTGGACAGAGTACTAGGGTGATTAAGAAGCCGACAGGGTGCATTGGTTTCGGGCCCAATGCGTGGTAGTAACTGTTTCGTGGATCACAAACACAGAACTCAGTTCCTAAGAACGGTTTCAATAAGACAACCCACCATGTACTCCTACATGGCCTCTCACCGCTACCTTTACCAAATCGTGTTCACACACTTGGCTCACACATTGAAGGACATGTTTACACACCTCCGGTTCATCCCCGATGGACCAGACGTGACACGACTCTATGCAATAGCAGGCATGACAAACAAGCATGAATGAGTAGGCACATCAGGGCTCAAACAACTCCTACTCATGCTAGTGGGTTTCATCTATTACTGTGGCAATGACAGGTCATGCAAAGGAAGGGGTTCAACTACCGCAACATGTAACAGTTGAATCGTTGTTGTCCTAATGCAGTAAAAGAGAGCAAGAGCGAGAGAGTGGGATTGTATGGGAATGAGCAAGGGGGTTTTGCTTGCCTGGCACTTCTGAAGATATCATTGGGTCTTCATCAGTGTCAACGATCACAGCGTCCGTACAACGTCTATCGAGAGGGGGCAACCACCGGCAATAGAGAAGGAATACAATCAATGCAATGCACAACATGATGCATGATAATTACATGGCAATATGTTGTTGATTGAGCTAATGCAACTAGCAACACAATTAAATGAAGTTGGTTTGAATACAAGATTCAAATTCCAACTCCATATATGATTATTTAAATGCCCTTTATTGGATTTATCCTAAACAGTTGCCTTAAATTGTTTTAACATGCATGAAAATGGCACAGATGGATTCCTTGAATTTTTCTGATAATTTTTCATATATAAATTATTTCATTTGGAGTTATAGATAATTTTCTATGGTTTTTAGAAGTTTTGGGCATTTTCTGGAATTTTCTGAATTTGTTTTAAATCTAGAAAATGATTAACCGCGTCAGCATTGTGTCATCGTGACGTCAGCAAGTCAACTGATGGGGCCCAGGTCAAACTTGACCAGTGGGGCCTACTGGTTAGTGACACAAGGTTGGTTAGGTCGCTGACAAGTGGGCCCAGTCAACGACCACGTCATCTTGGTCAAAGCTGACTCGTGGGCCCACTGAGGTTAGTTAAAACTAAACAAAAATGTAATCTATGTTAATTAGGGCGTGGGGCCCATAAGTCAGTGGCCTAGGGGGTTGGTTAGTGGAGGGATTAGCCCCTAATGGTTGTGCCACGTCGGCACAGCCGGAGTTAACCGCCGGCGACCATCCGGTGCGGCGGCGGCTCGCCGGGGTGGCGCTAGGGGCAGCGGCTGGGTGTGCTGAGGGCACCAGAAGGGAGCCCTCGCTCGCCCGCATCTAGGGGTATACGCGGCTGGGCGCAGGGAGGCTGGGATCGAAGACGGCGACCACTTGGGCGGCGGCCGGAGATACGGCACGCTCGGAAACGACGTTTTGATGCACGGAAGGACGAGCTGCGGGGTGCTACGGAGTCATGTGGACTCGCTGAGCACGGGGGTGGGCTCGGATGCGTCGTGGATGCACTCTAGCTACGGCGGCGCCATGGCCGGCGGCGGTGAGTTCTTGGGTCCGGTGGGAACGACGACTATGTGGCGCAATCGAGCAAGGGGAGAGAGGGGAACGAAGGAGAAGCTCACGGCGAATCAGACGAGCGGCTCAGTGGCTCAGGGGAGGCTTTGAGGCGACGGGGCAACGATGGCGATCTCCGGTGGCCATGCAGAGAAGATGAGCTCGATGACGAGGCTTCAGGGCGTACGAGGTCGTGTAGTTCGACCTAGAGGTGCGCGGCAGCGAGGTGGAGCTCGTGGTCGGGATGGCTGGGCGTGGGGAGGTCGGTGACCATGACGAACGGTGACGGTGGCGACGGCTCCGTTCGATGGTGAGAGGAGCATGACAGAGGAGGGGACGAGGCCGGGGGAGAGTGAGAGGGGGTCGAGAGGGCTGCGTGGCGTCGCGGGAGGCGTCTAGGGCGACGATGGGGCAGCCAGGCAGGGTGCTGCGTGCCGCGCCGAACGCGCACGCGCACCGGGCACGCGCCCCGTCCAACTGGCGGCAGGAGGGAGACGACTGGCGTGTCGGCTGCCTGCTGGGCTGGGCCTCAGCTACAGTGCTGGGACACGAGGTGGGCGCCAGGTAAGGACCTGGTAAGTCCTCTGCCTTTTCTAATTTTATCTCTGTTTTGTTTTGTTTTTATTTATACATTTTGCCACTGATTCAAAATTTAAAATGAATTCAAAACAGTGCCAAAACACTCTGAGATATTTTATGTTACCTCTTTGGACTATTCCAAAAGTACATAAAACATTTCAAAGCACTTGAAAATATATTCATTATATATTATGAATATATCCCCAAATTCAAATAGATTACTGATTTAAATTCAGAGACCAAATAATTCCTTAAAAATGTTCCAGAATTTTGGTTTGATATATAACTATTGCCAAAATTCACAAAACTATTTTTAGGGCATTTTGGATTCACAGAATGCTATTTAAAGGGTGCTTGCCCTTCTTTTAATCAGATTTCTGAGGTTTCAACAATCCTCAATTCATGTTTCAGAAATTTAAACATGATGCAAGCAAGATGCAAACACTAGGCAACACCAGAAGCTAGGGATGTGACACACGCGCGCCCCCTCCTTCCGCCGCCTGGCCGACGCCATAGCCGCGCCACTGTGCTCGTCCTCTTGCCCTCTCCCCCGCTCGCCTTCTCCGCCAGATCCCGAGCCTCGTCGCCGTGTTAGCCGCGGCCATCACCGTCCCCGCACCTTGGCGGCAAGTCCACGAGCTCCTCTTCGTCCGTCCCGACCCCGGCCTCGAGCTCGTCTCCGCTGCATCGCCCTCGTCTTCCCCCTCGGGCACCGCCACCCTCTGCTGCTACTAAGCTTTCGCTGGCCTCCTTGTGCCACCCGGTGAGCTTCCCCTCTCCCCCTGCTGCTCTCCTCTTCCACCTGGTGCACCGTCGAGGTTTCCAATTGAAACATGTTCAACAATTGAAACAAGTTCAGAAATGTACAGTCTTAGCTAAAGTAATTCAGATGTTTGGGCTTGAACTTGGAGTAGAAAATCTACTGTAAATTCAGATGGTTACTAGATTCAGTTTGAGTTTGCTACTGTACATTGTTATTCACAGTAATCTTCAGTTTTTCCTCTTCAGTTTGCTACTGCATTCGAGCAAGATCTATAGGCTTCCTTGCAGATTAACTGAAGCAAGATCTATAGACTTTTCTTAAACTTGTAAATGCATGCCTTATTACTGTCCTAGTAGATTGCATTGACTATTCCAACCAAGGTAGTATGGGTGACATCTGTACCTAAGTCTGCATTGAAATATTCAGCTAACAACTAAGTTTGATAATTGGTGGTGTCTGGCTAGCTAGTGCCCCAAATAACTATTCTGCTCTTAGTTCCATGTTACTGAAGTTGTGCTGTTTATTTAAATATAAACAACAGAAACCAACATAATATGAAATTCAAGTGCTCCTGAAGTGTTCCAGGATTCTGGTTTTTTGACTTGGGGATCTTTTGTTTCTAAATAAACCAGCAGAAATCAAATGCCATTGTTATTCATTAAAAAAACTAATTATTACAGAACAAGAGGAAACAAAATTTTATGTTATGTTTCATGAACTAAATAGTCCTACCTTTGAAAATATTCAGCTCAGCTTGGAGTATTACATTGTAAATCACAGTGCTATTTTGTTGTAAGGGAAAAGTATATTTAGATCGCATCAATTTGTAGTTTGTGTTTTTATTTGTTCCTGATTTGAGGTTGTGGCTTTGGCATTGTTCTGCTCCTTACATCTATCACTATCGTATATGTCAAACTTGAGATCAAGCAAATAACTATTACGGATACTCCTGTTTACTTCATGCTGAGAACTTCAGCTTTTTCAAGTTGCTGGACTATATGTTCATTGGTACTACTTGTGATGCTGCTCCTGTACTACTTGGGAATTTTGTCAACTTGTGATGTTGTTGCTGTACCCCGAGAGGCCCTTGAGTTTGCCGGAATGTCGATTAACTTCCGTTCCAGCAAATTCGGGTACTCCATATGTCCTATTTTCAGCAAAGGTCATGTCGAAATTTTCCGTCAATTTTAGCATGACTTTGCTAAAAATAGGACATATGGGGTACTTGCGACTAATGCATGGGCCGGGGTATCTTAGTACTTAGTTAAGTAGGATCAACTGCCCCGCCATTATTGCTGCATTAAACCATAGGTGGCAGTAGAGCCAAGTGATTAGGCCCTAAACCCTAGATGATAAACCCAACATAGGTGGCAATAGAGCCAAGTGATTAGTGCCAAGTGATTAGGCCCAACCTAGGGTGCCTCGGCATCGATAAACCCTAAATGATGAAAACTTAACTTGGCTTCTATAGGGTGCCTCGGTGTCGATGAGAACCTAAATGATGTACGCTTAGGCTTTTAGGGTGCCCCGGCTTCGACAAAACCTAAATAATGAAAGCTTAGGCTTTTAGGGTGCCTCGACGTCGACAAACCCTAAATGATAAAACCTTGGCTTTTTAGGGTGCCTCGGTGTCGATAAGAACCTAAATGATGAAAGCTTAGGCTTTTAGGGTGCCTCAGCATCGACAAACCCTAAATGATAAAAGGCTTAGCTTTTAGGATGCCTTGGTGTCGACAAACCCTAAATGATGTAGTTTTGAATTATGAACGTAGGATATGTCGTTATCATCATCGGACGATGAAAGGGACGACAAAAGTCTCCCGGCGGAGTGCGACTAGTGCCACGACGATCGAGGTTTGTGCGACATGCCTCACCTGGACGATGATCGGCGCTTCAGCATTAAGCTCGAGGAGACCTTCGAAGTTGAAACGGTACACAACAACGACAAGTGTTATTTTCATAATTAAGTATGACTTAAACTATTTCCATGTGTAATTTTCATCTTTTACAATTCGAGTATAGCTTATCCCATGCCATGCAAGACGCTATGTCTTGGAGAGGATGGATTTTGAAGACCATGAAATTTCTGAAACAAAGAAAATTCACCTAAGGACTCATCACGATGTGGACTTTGAAGTAAATCTATATAATTCTGAGAGCGTGACCCATTTTGGTTGCAAAAATTGGGAAGCATTTTGCAAGATGTATGGTTTTGATGAGGGTATGCTTATCACCATGGATCTTGGTAATCCTGACATCAACCAAGACTATATGAACATTTGGGTCCTTGTTGATACGCCTCCAGTTCTACCGCTATGTGAGTTTCTCAAACATAGTTATTAGCTAATTTATATTGTTTATTTCAAAATAGTTGACAGCTTATTTCCATTGACATCTTATTTTTATTGTTCAAAGAATGTGCGGGAGATGGTAGACAAAACCCACTACACCGATGGCTCCGAATTAACAACTTACAAGGAGAAAAATCATCTGGTCGGATTTTGTACTGACATTGAGAATTACATTATCCACAAAAAAACTCCTCAACATTATGGTAAATACGTGCCACTAGTGCATGTGTTCAACTACGGTAACTACCATGGAGATACCCTGGTAAGATTTTTACTATTACGACATCCGTGCATCTTTTGCATACTTATAAAACTAGTACATCATTGCTAACTATGAAGTTATTAATATGTTTTTCAACAGATAATCCTAGAGAATTGTGTGCCTCATATGATGTACCTGAAAGGTAGTGCTAATGTTTTGAACATACAGCCAGGTCGTCCTACGAATCTCAACTATCCATACGAGATTTCTAAAAGAAGTGGAGACATGAAAATCAAAGGATGGAACAAATGTATGGACAGTCGTAAGGAGCTTCTTGGAAGCAAAAGGAAGCAAAGCGCAAGAATTGGAGACAGGATGTTCTCCATTCTCCATAATGGAGAGTCAGGGTCTATATTGTTTTATGCTATTTTAGCTTAAATAGGGTATTTAGGTCCTGCCTAATACTGATGATCATGTGCTAAGAACAATTAAGTAGGGTTGGTTCGATGACTATCAAGATGATGATCGTATGACTTGTTATGAATAACGAGTAGAAGTTGTATGATTATGATTAGTAGGACTTGTTAGGATTAGTATTACTTCCGACAAACTCGATACTCGCGGTCTCGAGACTTGTAATGTTTTATCTTTGTTCGGTCTTTTGAAATCAGAGACTAATATGATGAATTGTATTTGGAGACTAATCTTCTATTGTATTCGATGAATCTGCTATTGCTTTGTGGTACTGTCTATATTCTGTCAAATAATATATTTTGTAACATGTGCAAAAATCAGAAAAGTAAAAAAAAACCTAATATTCATACTAATGGCGCATCACTACAGAGTACGCCATTAGTATGCCAAGTATACTAATGGCGCATCCATCCGCAGTGCGCCATTAGTGTGGCAAAGCACATGGTTAAATATGGCCCCTGGGAGGCACACTAATGGCGCACTCGATGGTGCGCCATTAGTATACCAGATACTAATGGCGCACCAGTGGTGCGCCATTAGTAAAAATTACTAGTGGCGTGTTACTAATGGCGCAACAGTGATGCGCCATTAGTAGGAAAAACTGGTGCGCCATTAGTAGGCCTTTTCCTAGTAGTGATGACTCACCTCGAGCGCGCATGTACGAAGAAAGAGAAGCCGAGCTCGATCGGCGGGACAGTTTGGACGCCTTGGAGGAGGAGCGTGACGTGGCAAAAGCCCGTTCCGCATTCTATCAACAGCAGGCTCGAAGATACCAGAGCAGAGAAGTACGGGCCAAAACTTACAATGTTGGTGAGTTAGTTCTACGCCTGCTAGATAAGAAAAAGGACAAACTGAAGCCCAAATGGGAAGGTCCCTTCATTATTGACCAAGTCCTGACTGGTGGAGCGTATCGTCTGCGGGATGCATCGGATAATTGACTTGAGCCGAACCCATGGAACGCAGCCCGACTCCGAAGATTCTACGCCTAGCGCCGGACTCTGAGTTCGTCTCCTTCCTCCGTCCATTTTTTATACACTATCTGTCCTAGATTTTTCTCCCTTTCTTTTTTCTCACAGCCTTTAGGGGCCCATGTGTGTCTTGTTTGCACACAACGGACGCGCTATCCGCGTTCCTTATACCTGGGGGCTTCATTAACAGAAGCTTATTTATACGGGCTTCATGCCCAACACATGTGTCATACTTCCGCATGTACCTTTTATTCACCATTATATGCATCGATATGACTTAAGTTTTGGCCAAGCTCGGTTGCCTGGCTCTTGTATTTATGCCCTACATTCCCGTTAATTCGGCTAGGGCATAAGGGGAGCACCTCTGCAATTGTTACTGCCGGGTCAACCGGATGTGTACCTCAGACTGGGTGAAGCCGAAAGCTAGCGTTCTTAAGGGAATATTCGGTCGGTGAACTAAAGATGATTTCTCACTTGTTTATTTATCCGCCCCCAGATGTTTTTCTGCTTTTTTCGCAGTCTGGACATGCACTTTAGGGCATGCCTCCCAGGGAAAGGAACCCCTAACAGAACTATTATCCCTGGAAGATGTTTCTTACTAACCATGTAATATAACATAACTAGTTGGGCACTTGTCTGTTCAAGCACTAATGACCCCTACGCCTGGTCTCCATTAATGCCCCGGTTCTTACATAACCGAGAGGTTATTCGGACACACTCCGGACTATCGGGTCCCGAGGTTGAAGCGAAAAGGTCCGCTATGACAAACGATCTACAATTCGGCTAGAAGGCATTTTACATGTCATCTTAAATTACATAGTAAATTTGACTGGGTAAATTCCTCTTCAATACCATCCAACAGGCTGTCTAGTTTACAGTCCTGTTGGGAATATCTTGCGGCCAATTCTACTTTACTGTACACTAAGCTCACAGGGATCTCCTTCCCATCAGGCCCCACAGGTCCGACCTCGGCCATGTGGTTTGGGTCAGCCTTCGTGTACCGCATCTTCACCATGGCCCAGGCCTCCCTGGCGCCTTGACGGTAGGCCGATATCTTCCATAATCAGAAGCGCCACCGTGCTCCCTTCAGCTTCTCTGCAAGCTCTCCAAGGCCTTCGGGCACGGACACTGATGGCCACAATGCCTGGGCGACGCCTTGCATCACCTGCCGAACTTGTTCGTGCAGTTGGGAGAGCTCGGGAAGAAGGACACCCGTAGAACCGGGCATTTCCTCTACAGGACTACCTGTTAGCATACCTACAGACATAACTCTATTAGTCGACTTCCTCGCTGAACTCTTTTTCAAAGTTTGTTCAAGCACTTACTAAATATGCCGTGTCGAAGCCGCCGATTCTCCTTAACGGAGTCCGACAGTTGGGCACGAACATCCTTTAGTTCCACGCCCAGCTGGGTGTTGGCATCTTGGAGATCATTCTTGTCCTGCCTCACCTTTGTAAGCACGCTCTCACCAGCCTTTAGCTGGCGTAGGAGTTGCTGCTTATCCGGATCTAATCCGGCGCCATCTGCAATTTTATTGTCAGACTTGCAAACACGCTGCACTCTACAAGATACTTATCAATTGAGGCATATACTACCAGAGGGGGTCTTCTTGAGCTCCCCTGCTGCGGCTAGTGTGGCCTGAAGTTGGGCTTTGCACTCTTCCAGCTCCCGGGACAGTTGGGTGTTCTTTTCTGTAAGAACCTACATAACAAATGATCCTTAAATCAGTTATTCTAACTGTTTCAAGTCTCGAGGGCTACTGATGTATATATAATCATCAAATTTTCTCACCCGTATTTCTTTTACATACTGCTCCGTGGCCCTGGTTAGACCATTTTGAGCGGCACGGAGGTACGCATCTCCCGAGTTGAAGGCATCCAATGCCTCTTGGGAGAAACAAGCGTCGCAAACAACTGTCCGGTGGTGCCTGTGGTTTATGGCACTCTCCACCTCGGAATTGGTGGCGGACAGTCTGTCCGCATCCTCTGTCGGAGGAGCGTCCGACGCACGCCTCGTGTTCGCCTCTGCTTCTAGACCTGGCTTTGGAGCCTGGCTGGTGGAGGCGCGATTGGCAACCTCTCCGGATATAGTCCGGCGAGCGCTCTTTTTCCTAAAAAGAGCACAGGCTTTAGTATGCCTCGTAAGAATAATACCTTGGAATAAGACGGCGCGCCTTACTGCTGCGCCGGTGTCTCGATCCGGACTGCATGTCTTTTTAGCCTGCCCGCCCTCGCGGTCCCTTGTTGGCTAGTCGCCGCAGGCTCGGCATTCCACCTCGAGATCCTCCCCTACAAAACACCATAGGTATACGATGATAAAAAATAAGCACGGACAGATCATCTTTGAAGTATTGGGACTTCGGTCTCAGTTACCTGTGATGCTGGGAGCAGTCCAGGATAATCGGCCGTAATGGCCACCAAGACGTTGTCATTGCTCAATTGGTAAAATACCCCATTGATCAGCTCCACAGATATGTCCGGATCCTCTTGGGAGGCCGGGTCGAGGGACCATTCTGGATCCTCGGGTTGTGGAGGAGGGTTTTTATCTCCTTTACGGCCTGACGCAGTTCTTGCGTCGAAATCACAAGATAGGATACTTAACTATGGAAATATGGAACGGATGGGCAAAAAGAAGTGTCCGCTTACCCAGCTTGGAGGTTTGTACATAGAAAATCCGCCCTGTGGATTGACGCAGAGAAATTCCTCCTCTTCTCCCTTGTACAAAGCGAACAAGATCTTCATCAGAGCGGCAACCGATTCCGGCCCCTTACGGCCGCAGCGGGTGGCATCATCCTCCCCGCTGAAATCCCACATGGGGTGGCCTCTATACTGAAGCGGCTGCACCCCCCGCATAATGCATGTGGCCATGACCTCGATCATGGTCAGTCTGGAATGAGCTAACAACCTTATCCGGCTCACCAGGTAAAGAACGTCCTTGTCATTTTCCTTCTGAGGGCTCCGTGGACGCCAGCTTAGGCGCTTCTTCAAGGGAGCATTATCGAACTCAGGGAGGCCGATCCGAATAGGATCCGGCAAGAGGACATCTTTTATATAAAACTATTTTGAAGGCCAGCCTTCGGACGCCTTCTTTGGGGTTCGGGATAGATATCCGGTCCCGGCGATGCGCCATACTTCGGCTCCGCCCACTTGATATACCGACCCCTTCTGAGAACGGGGCACAAGGCAGAACAGCTTCTTCCACAGCGCGAAATGAGCCTCACAGCCCAGAAACAGCTCGCAAAGGGCTACGAAGCCCGCAATATGCAATATGGATTCTGGCGTCAGATTGTGCAGCTGGAGGACATAGAACTCCAGCAGCCCCTGGAGAAACGGATGAATTGGAAATCCGAGCCCTCTTATCAAATAAGGGCAAGGCCTACCCGCTCTCCTTTGGAGGGATTAGGGACGCTCTCCGCTTGCTCTCCGCCATTATAGGTGGCAAGCCCAGCTCGAACCGGGACCATGTAGGCTGGGGGAAGAAATCCCTTTGTTTGGAGCGTCACTAGCTCGCTGTGCGGGATGGAACATCTCTCCCAATCTCCAGGCTGAGGACTGGGAGGGCGAGAGGAGGAGCTGCAAGGACCGGCCATGATGGAATGGATCTCTGTCGGATGCGCTCCGATGAAAGCTCGCGAAGGGAAGATGGTGTGATTTGGATCTAAATCCTCGTCTCTTTAATAGGCAGCTCATTTATGCAGCTAGGGGGTAAATGTAAAAACACCCTGGCTTTTGGCATTCGTTTGACACGTGGAAGATGGCCATTATTGGGCGCGGAAGCCAAGGAGTGCAATATTCACAAGAAGCCGGACACTATTCAACAGGTACACGGAATTTGGAGAAGAACCCGCCTTGAAATGCCGAAGACAATCTGCGCGCCGGACTCGCTGTCATTAAAGCCTGGTTCGAGGGCTGCTGATGGAGTCCTGGATTAGGGGTGTCCGGGTAGCCGGACTATAACCTTTGGCTGGACTCTTGGACTATGAAGATACAAGATTGAAGACTTCGTCCCGTGTCTGGATGGGACTTTCCTTGGCATGGAGGGCAAGCTTGGCAAAACGGATATGTAGATCTCCTCCCATTGTAACCGACTCGGTGTAACCCTAGCCCTCTCCGGTGTCTATATAAACCAGAGGGTTTTAGTCTGTAGGACGAACAACAATCATACCATAGGCTAGCTTCTAGGGTTTAGCCTCTCTGATCTCGTGGTAGATCTACTCTTGTACTACCCATATCATCAATATTAATCAAGTAGGAGTAGGGTTTTACCTCCATCGAGAGGGCCCGAACCTGGGTAAAAACATCGTGTCCCTTGTCTCCTGTTACCATCCGCCTAGACGCATAGTTCGGGACCCCCTACCCGAGATCCGCTGGTTTTGACACCGATAATGGGGTTTATATCATATTGCATGAGTTTATCCCTCGACATCATGTCATCTTTCTTAATGCGTTACTTTGTTCTTATGAACTTAATACTCTAGATGCATGCTGGATAGCGGTCGATGTGTGGAGTAATAGTAGTAGATGCGGGCAGGAGTCGGTCTACTTGTCGCGGACGTGATGCCTATATACATGATCATGCCTAGATAATAATTATTCGCTTTTCTATCAATTGCTCGACAGTAATTTGTTCACCCACCGTAATACTTATGCTATCTTGAGAGAAGCCACTAGTGAAACCTATGGCCCCCGGGTCTATCTTTTATCATATAAGCTTTCAATCTACTTTTATTTGCATCTTTACTTTTTGCATCTATATTATAAAATACCAAAAATATATTTATCTTATCATATTATCTCTATCAGATCTCACTTTCGCAAGTGGCCGTGAAGGGATTGACAACCCCTTTATTGCGTTGGTTGCGAGTTCTTTGTTTGTTTGTGTAGGTGCATCAAACTTTTGAGGAGCCTCCTACTGGATTGATACCTTCGTTCTCAAAAACTGAGGGAAATACTTACGCTACTTTGCTGCATCACCCTTTCCTCTTCAAGGAAAACCAACGCAAGCTCAAGACGTAGCAAGAAGGATTTCTGGCACGGTTGCCGGGGAGGTCTTCGCTCAAGTCAAGACATACCAAGTACCCATCACAAACTCATCTCCCTCGCATTTACATTATTTGCCATTTGCCTCTCGTTTTCCTCTCCCCCACTTCACCCTTGCCGTTTTATTCGCCATCTCTTTCCGTTCGTCCTTTTGTTTGCTCGTGTCTCCATGTGCCTTCCTTTTGCTTGCATCTTTGCTTGCTAGCAGTTTATGGATCCTCATCCACTTGCTAATCTTTTTAAGAGATCCAATTATGATGAACCAATTACTAGTGAGTTGAGTGCACTAGATTATATTTATGAGGTTTTCCTTGAAATCCATGAATCTGAAAATTGTGATGAAGTGCTTTATGAAGAGATACACGATAGCTCCTTGAATAAAAAGCATGATTGCAATGATTTCACTATAAATTCTATTGATGTCAATTGTGCTAGTAATATGCAAAACCCTAAGCTTGGGGATGCTAGTTTTTCTATGTCTACTATTTGTTGCAACGATCATGATGATTCTTCTTATGATCTTGAAAATTTATTTAAGCCCCATGTTGAATATGAGATTGATAATAGTGGTTGCAATAATACTGAAAGTGGGTTTGGAAGAGTGTCAACTTTAGATCCCACATATTTGGAGTATGATTAATCTTATGTGTCGGGGGTTGGGTGCGACATATGTCAATGGATGGCTTATCGTGGTGGGAGCTTGTAGAACGTCGCCGGTGCCCAGAAGCGGGATGAGGCGTAGACACGAATGCCGGCGTACTTTACCCAGGTTCGGGGCTCTCCTTGGAGATAACACCCCTAGTCCTGATATGCAGGGTCTCCGCATGATCACAAAGGCACAAGTGAGAACAATGGCGCTCCTCGAGCTGTATGCTAGAGGTTGGAGAGGGCAAGGCTAGCTCTCTCCTTCTTCTATGGTTTGGTCTAGTTCTAACAGGTTGGGAACCCTTTGCATGGGTGCCCTGGGGGGTTTATATAGGCCTACCCGCTAGGGGTACAATGGTAATCCGGTCGGGCACAGAGCCCGGCCGTCAGTCTCTTCGGCCGCCGGCTTCTCCGCCGACTGCTGGGGCCCGCCGCCTGGTGGGCCCCGCCGACTGGTTGGGTATGGGGCGGACAGGCCGTCCCAGCCGCTCTCGGGTCTTGTTGGCTGCTGATCACTATAGCCGTGACTCCAATGACGCATGCTTGGTCAGAGGGGCGTGGCTACAGCTCCGCTGCCTGACGGGCGATTACTGTAGCCACTTCGTGTCTCGTCTGGTTAATGGCGCGTGGGTCCCGAGGAAGGGGCGGGCCGACTCCTAGCGGACGACCTCCCTCGGGTCCGACTGGTGGGACTGTCGGCGTCTTCCAGGCTCGCACTGGTTGGTGGGGCCGTCGTTCTTGGGCCGTGCCGATAGGCCGTCATGGGAGCAGGGCTCTGCCTACTTGCGGTGACGTTAGGGATGGCATGGCAACAGTGCCACGCCGGGCGGAGATCTCTGCCAGTACGGTGCACTGTGGCCATGCCTGCCCCTGGAAAAAGGGGGGATGGGCTATACTGTAGCCATTCCCTGTCCCGTCCCCCTTGACGAGGGCACGGGCTTCGTTGGTGCCATGGGCCGACTCCTCGGGGCCGGCTTCTCTAGAAGCCGCCAGATAGGAGTCGGCTTGCACTAGTAGAAAAAGGGTCAAACGTGAAGCACATTAGCGCCGGTTTGAATTTGAGCCGGCACTAATGGTACCATTAGTGCCGGTTCGAACGTCTATGCATTAATGCCGGTTCGTGTTGACCCTTTAGTACCGGTTCGTGCCACGAACCGGTACTAAAGGGGTGATGGCAGGCTGGCGTCAGGCCGGGGCCCCACGATCACCTTTAGTACCGGTTTGTGCCACGAACCGGTACTAAAGGGGTCTGACCTATAGTACCGGTTTGTGACACAAACCGACAATATAGGGCAATTTTCAAACTCTACCCCCCCCCCCCCGTGTGTCATCATTTCAGTTCTGAAAAAATCAAAAGAAAATGATAAAAACTTCAAAAAATAAAATCCTTCGAGAGGTAGTTATATTAGTACATCTACTAGTTAGGAAAATTTGAAAACTTAAATTTGGACATGTTTTGCAAAAAGTGTAGGGAAAATGTAAAACAGCTATAACTTTTGCATACGATGTCGGAAAAAAACGTATAATATATCAAAAAATTCAGCACAGAAATCCGCATCCGATGGAGACCGCCTACGGCCTATTTACAATTTTTTAGAATCCTCAAATTCCAAAAGGAAAAAAAGATATGGTCAAATTTAAGTTTCTTTAAAATTTTTTTAATCTGGTCAAACTACTTATTCAAGAAGTATTAATGTTACTACATAATTATTCAAGAATATTAGTGTTACTAAATAATTATTTCCATTTTTTGAATTTTGGTCAAATCTGGTCAAACTATGGTCAAACTATGGTTAAACTATGGTCAAACTATGGTCAAACTTATTCAAGAAATATTAGTGTTACTAAATAATTACTGTTTTTTAGAATAATAGTTTCAAACTCAAACAGTGAAATGTGTGACTTCATGCTCAAGCTAAACTCCTGAGGGTTAATAGGATTGGCATCTTACTATTGTCAGGAAAACAACAAGTGCAGACTCGGAAATGAAGGAGAATAGAACCCGAAAGTTAAGCGTGCTCGGGCTGGAATAGTGAGAGGGATGGGTGACTGGTCAGGAAGTTAGATGATTTGGAATGAGTGATCCACACTTGAGCAGTTAAGAGAGGTGATTAGAGACTAAATCACCAAATAATTCAGAAAAATTAAAAATCGAAAAAAAATAAAAAACAATTTCCAAAATTTTCAAAAAAAATCAAAAAAACCTTTAGTACCGGTTGGTAACACCAACCGGTACTAAAGGTCCCCCATACCAGGGCGCGAGCTCACGCCACGTGGTGGCACTTTAGCGCCCGTTTGTGCCGAACCGGTACTAAAGGGGGGGGGCCTTTAGTGCCCACCAATTAGTG
This sequence comes from Triticum urartu, assembly GCF_056163025.1. Classification (NCBI taxonomy): domain Eukaryota; kingdom Viridiplantae; phylum Streptophyta; class Magnoliopsida; order Poales; family Poaceae; genus Triticum; species Triticum urartu. The sequence continues at coordinate 643,670,470 of NC_141874.1, forward strand.
CCGGTTATGGAACTGGCACTAAAGGCCCTTACGAACCGGTTTTAAAGCTCCGTTTTCTACCAGTGTTGTCTTGGCCTTGCCTCCAGGACTCAACCGTTTATGGGCAGCCGGCTATTCCTCCAGCCGGCCTCCAGAAGGCGGCTCTTCATCTTGGCGTCTTGAGGGGCGAAGTCAGCCCTGATGTCTTGAAAGGTTCTGGGCTTCGGGTTAGCCTACCCGTGGCCCATTACTCCGACATTATGATATTTTTGATAAAAGTGGGTTTGGAGAGGTCATGAGTTTAGGTAATATTAATCCCACTATCTTGGAAGAGTGTCAACTTTGCATGCATGTGGATCGTGTTGAGAATATGTTTTGTGCTAGCTATATTGTTGAATTTTCTGATGATCCTACATGTAATTATTATGTGAGAGGAAAATATGGTTGTAGATATTTTCATGTTACTAAACTACCTCTCGTTATGTTGAGATTGCTATCGTCTCTTTCTTTTTCCTTGCATATGCTAGTTTTTCTTGCCTTGCAAATTTGTTTGCTTATAATACGCCTATGCATAGGAAGTATGTTAGACTTAGATGTGTTTGTCACATGTTTCATGATGCTCTCTTTGTGCTTCAATTCTTGTCTTTCATGTGAGCATCATTAAAATTATCAATAACTAGCTAAAAGGCTTTAAAGAAAAGCGCTTGTTGGGAGACAACCCAATATTTTTCCTTGCTGTTATTCAATAAATTTTGCATCTACCTTCTGTTTAGATGTTTTTTTATGTTTTAATTAGTGTTTGTGCCAAGTTTAACCTATAGGATCTTCTTGGATAGTAATTATTTGATCTTGCTGAAAATTCCAGAAACTTTCTATTCACGGAAACAATTGTTTAAATTCACCAAAACGCAATAAATTACTGATTCCAATTGCAGAAGATCAATAAACAAATTTTCTAGGTCATCCTATTTTAGTAGAATTTTTTGAGTTCCACAAGTTTGCGTTAGTTACAGATTACTATAGACTGTTTTGTTTTTGACAGATACTGTTTTTCTTGTGTTGTTTGCTTATTTTGATGCAACTATGGCTAGCAAAAGAGCTTATTTTGATGCAACTATGGCTAGCAAAGAAGTTGGAATACAGTAGGTTTAACACCAATATAAATAAATAATGAGTTCAATACAATACCTTGAAGTGGTGTTTTGTTTTCTTTCGCTAACGGTGCTTACGAGATTTTTTGTTGAGTTTTGCGTTGTGAAGTTTTCAAGTGTTGGGTAAAGATTTGATGTACTATGGAATAAGGAGTGGCAAGAGCCTAAGCTTGGGGATGCCCTAGGCACCCCAAGATATTCAAGAATAGCCAAAAGCCTAAGCTTGGGGATACCGCAGGAAGGCATCCCCTCTTTCGTCTTCGTTCAATGGTAACTTTACTTGGAGCTATATTTTTATTCACCACATGATATGTGTTTTGCTTGGAGCGTCTTGTATGATATTAGTCTTTGCTTTTTAGTTTACCACAATCATCCTTGCTGTAAACACCTTTTTGGAGAATCCCACTTGATTGAATTTGTTAGAACACTCTATGTGCTTCACTTATATCTTTTGAGCATGATAGTTTTTGCTCTAGTACTTCACTTATATTTTTTAGAGCACGGCGGTGGCTTAATTTTGAAGAAATTACTAGTCTCTCATGCTTCACTTATATTATTTTGAGAGTCTTTTAGAACAGCATGGTATTTGCTATGGTTACAAATTTGGTCCTAGAATGATGAGCATCCAAGTTGGGTATAATAAAAACTATCATAAAAAGTTCATAAAACACTAGGATCAATTTGATGCTTGATAATTGTTTTGAGATATAGAGGTGGTAATGTTAGAGTCACGCTAATGGGTAATTATGAAATCGAGAAATACTTGTGTTGAAGTTGGCAAGTCCCGTAGCATGCACGTATGGTAAAAGTTGTGTGACAAATTTGTTGCATGAGGTGCTCTTTTGATTGTCTTCCTTATGAGTGGCACTCGGGGACGAGCGATGGTCTTTTCTACCAATCTATCCCTCTAGGGGCATGCGTAGTAGTACTTTGCTTCGAGGGCTAAGTAGACTTTTGCAATAAGTATATGAGTTCTTTATGACTAATGTGAGTCCATGGATATACGCACACTCACCCTTCCACTTTCCTAGCCTCTATTGTGCCACGCAACTTTCGCCGGTATCATGCACCCATTATTTACCTTCCTCAAAACTGCCACCATACCTACCTATTATGGCATTTCCATAGCCATTCCGAGATATATTGCCATGCAACTTTCCAACGTTCCGTTTATTATGACACGCTTCATCATTGTCATATTGCTCTTTGCATGATCATGTAGTTGACATCGTATTTGTGGCAAAGCCACCTTCATAATTTTCATACATGTCACTCTTGATTCATTGCATATCCTGGTACACCGCCGGAGGCATTCATATCTTGTTCTAGCTTTGTAATTCTTGAGTTGTAAATCAATAAAAGTGTGATGATCTTCATTATTAGAGCATTGTCCCAGTGAGGAAAGGATGATGAAGACTATGATCCCCCCACAAGTCGGGATGAGAAAAAATTGAGGAGAAAGGCCAAACAGAAAAAAAAAGGCCAAAGAAAAAAAAGAAAAAAAGAAAAAAAAAGAGAAAAAATTATAAATGAGAGAAAAATAGAGAAGGGACAATGCTACTATCTCTTTTTCCACACTTGTGCTTCAAAGTAGCACCATGATCTTCCTGATAGAGAGTCTCCTATGTTGTCACTTTCATATACTAAGTGGGAGTTTTTCATTATAGAACTTGGCCTGTATATTCCAATGATGGGATTCCTCAAAATGCCCTAGGTCTTCATAAGAAAGCAAGTTGGATGCACACCCACTTAGTTGTTGGGTAACGTTGCAGAAAACAAAATTTTTCCTACGGTTTCACCAGGATCCATCTAGGAGTTCATCTAGCAACGAGTGATTAGATGCATCTACGTACCTTGTAGATCGCGAGCGGAAGCGTTCAAAGAACGGGGATGATGTAGTCGAACACGACGTGATTCAAATCACCGATGATCTTAGCACCGAACGAACGGTGCCTTCGCGTTCAACACACGTACGGGACGGGAGATGTCTCCTCCTTCTTGATCCAGCAAGGGAAAAGGAGAGGTTGATGAAGATCCAGCAGCACGACGGCGTGGTGGTGGATGCAGGGCGTCACAGTAGCAGGGCTTCGCCTATACTACGCGAGAGAGACGTAACGGGGAGAGAGGGAGGCGCCAGGGGCTGTGTTCTGAAATCCCTCCTCTCCTCAACTATATATAGGAGGACCAAGGGGGGGTGGTGCGCAGCCTAGGAGATCCAATCTCCTAGGTGCGGCTGCCAAGGGGAGGTTTCCCTCCCCCCCAAGGCACCTCGGGGTGCCTTCCACCACCTGGACTCCTCCTTGGTGGAAACCCTAGGCGCATGGGCCTAGTAGGGTTGTTGCCCTTGGCCCATGTAGGCCAAGGCACACCCCCTACAGCCCATGTGGCCCCCCGGGACAGGTGGCCCCACCCGGTGGGCCCACGGGACCCCTCCGGTGGTCCCGGTACAATACCGATAACCCCGAAACTTGTCCCGATGCCCGAAACAGCACTTCCTATATATAATTCTTTACCTCCGGACCATTCCAGAACTCCTCGTGACGTCCGGGATCTCATACGGGACTCCGAACAACATTCGGATTACTGCATATACATATCTTCATAACCCTAGCGTCACCGAACCTTAAGTGTGTAGACCCTACGGGTTCGGGAGACAAGCAGACATGACCGAGATGACTCTCCGGTCAATAACCAACAGCGGGATCTGGATACCCATGATGGCTCCCACATGCTCCACGATGATCTCATTGGATGAACCATGATGTCGAGGATTAATCAACCCCGTATACAATTCCCTTTGTCAATCGGTATGTTACTTGCCCGAGACTCGATCGTCGGTACCCCAATACCTTGTTCAATCTCGTTACCGGCAAGTCACTTTACTCGTACCGTAATGCATGATCCCGTGATCAACCACTTGGTCACCTTGAGCTCATAATGATGATGCATTACCGAGTGGGCCCAGTGATACCTCTCTGTTATATGGAGTGACAAATCCCAGTCTCGATCCGTGTCAACCCAACAGACACTTTCGGAGATACCTGTAATGCACCTTTATAGTCACCCAGTTACGTTGTGACGTTTGATACACCCAAAGCACTCCTACGGTATCCGGGAGTTACACGATCTCATGTTCAAAGGAAAAGATACTTGACATTTGGAAAAGCTCTAGAAAACGAACTACACGATCTTTGTGTTATGCTTAGGATTGGGTCTTGTCCATCACATCATTCTCCTAATGATGTGATCCCGTTATCAATGACATCCAATGTCCATAGCCAGGAAATCATGACTATCTGTTGATCAACGAGCTAGTCAACTAGAGGCTTACTAGGGACATATTATGGTCTATGTATTCACACGTGTATTACGATTTCCGGATAATACAGTTATAGCATGAATAAAGACAATTATCATGAACAAAGAAATATAATAATAATGCTTTTATTATTGCCTCTAGGGCATATTTCCAACAGTCTCCCACTTGCACTAGAGTCAATAATCTAGTTACATTGTGATGAATCGAACACCCATGGAATTCTGGTGTTGATCATGTTTTGCCCTAGGGAGAGGTTTAGTCAACGGATCTGCTACATTCAGGTCCGTATGTACTTTACAAATCTCTATGTCTCCATTTTGAACATTTTCCCGAATGGAGTTGAAACGACGCTTGATGTGCCTTGTCTTCTTGTGAAACCTAGGCTCCTTGGCAAGTGCAATAGCTCCAGTGTTGTCACAAAAGAGTTTGATTGGCCCCGACGCATTGGGTATGACTCCTAGGTTGGTGATGAACTCCTTCACCCATATTGCTTCATGTGCTGCCTCCGAGGCTGCCATGTACTCCGCTTCACATGTAGATCCCGCCACGACGCTCTGTTTGCAGCTGCACCAGCTCACTGCTCCACCATTCCACATATACACGTATCCGGTTTGTGACTTAGAGTCATCCAGATCTGTGTCGAAGCTAGCGTCGACGTAACCCTTTACGACGAGCTCTTCGTCACCTCCATAAACGAGAAACATGTCCTTTGTCCTTTTCAGGTACTTCAGGATATTCTTGACCGCTGTCCAGTGTTCCTCGCCGGGATTACTTTGGTACCTTCCTACCAAACTTACGGCAAGGTTTACATCAGGTCTGGTACACAGCATGGCATACATAATAGAACCTATGGCTGAGGCATAGGGGATGATACTCATCTCTTCTATCTCTTCTGCCGTGGTCGGGCATTGAGCTGAGCTCAATCTCACACCTTGCAAAACAGGCAAGAACCCTTTCTTGGACTGATCCATTTTGAACTTCTTCAAAATCTTATCAAGGTATGTGCTTTGTGAAAGACCTATGAGGCGTCTTGATCTATCCCTATAGATCTTGATGCCTAATATATAAGCAGCTTCTCCAAGGTCCTTCATTGAAAAACTCTTATTCAAGTAGGCCTTGATGCTGTCCAAGAGTTCTATATTATTTCCCATCAAAAGTATGTCATCTACATATAATATGAGAAATGCTACAGAGCTCCCACTCACTCTCTTGTAAACGCAGGCTTCTCCATAAGTCTGCGTAAACCCAAACGCTTTGATCATCTCATCAAAGCGAATGTTCCAACTCCGAGATGCTTGCACCAGCCCATAAATCGAGCGTTGGAGCTTGCACACCTTGTCAGCATTCTTAGGATCGACAAAACCTTCCAGCTGCATCATATACAATTCTTCCTTAAGGAAACCATTAAGGAATGCCGTTTTGACGTCCATTTGCCATATTTCATAATCGTAGAATGCGGCAATTGCTAACATGATTCGGACGGACTTTAGCTTCGCTACCGGTGAGAAAGTCTCATCGTAGTCAATTCCTTGAACTTGTCGATAACCCTTAGCGACAAGCCGAGCTTTATAGATGGTCACATTACCATCCACGTCTGTCTTCTTCTTGAAGATCCATTTATTTTCTATTGCTCGCCGTTCAACGGGAAGTCAGTCAAAGTCCATACTTCGTTTTCATACATGGATCCTATCTCGGATTTCATGGCTTCTAGCCATTTGTAGGAATCCGGGCCTGCCATCGCTTCTTCATAGTTCGAAGGTTCACTGTTGTCTAACAACATGATTTCCAAGACAGGGTTGTCGTACCACTCTGGTGCAGAACGTGTCCTTGTGGACTTTCGAATTTCAGTAGGAGCTTGATCGGAAGTATCTTGATCATCATCAATAACTTCCTCTCTAGTCGGTGCAGGCGCCTCAGGAATATTTTCTTGAGTTGCGCCATTTTCCGGTTCAAGAGGTAATACTTCATCAAGTTCTACCTTCCTCCCACTTACTTCTTTCGAGAGAAACTCTTTCTCCAGAAAGGATCCATTCTTGGCAACAAAGATCTTGCCTTCGGATCTGAGGTAGAAGATATACCCAATGGTTTCTTTAGGGTATCCTATGAAGACGCATTTTTCCGATTTGGGTTCGAGCTTTTCAGGTTGAAGTTTCCTGACATAAGCATCACATCCCCAAACTTTTAGAAACGACAGCTTAGGTTTCTTCCCAAACCATAATTCAAATAGTGTCGTCTCAACGGATTTCGACGGAGCCCTATTTAAAGTGAATGCGGCAGTCTCTAAAGCATAGCCCCAAAAAGATAGCGGTAAATTGGTAAGAGACATCATAGATCGCACCATATCTAATAGAGTGCGATTACGACGTTCGGACACACCATTACGCTGAGGTGTTCCAGGCGGCGTGAGTTGTGAAACTATTCCACATTTTCTTAAGTGTGTGCCAAATTCGTGACTCAAGTATTCTCCTCCACGATCTGATCGTAGAAACTTGATTTTCCTGTCACGTTGATTCTCAACTTCACTCTGAAATTCCTTGAACTTTTCAAAGGTTTCAGACTTGTGTTTCATTAAGTAGACATACCCATATCTACTTAAGTCATCAGTGAGGGTGAGAACATAATGATAGCCACCGCGAGCCTCAACACTCATTGGACCGCACACATCAGTATGTATGATCTCCAATAAGTTGGTTGCTCGCTCCATTGTTCCTGAGAACGGAGTCTTGGTCATTTTACCCATGAGGCATGGTTCGCACGTGTCAAATGATTCATAATCAAGAGACTCTAAAAGTCCATCTGCATGGAGCTTCTTCATGCGTTTGACACCTATGTGACCAAGGCGGCAGTGCCACAAGTATGTGGGACTATCGTTATCAACTTTACATCTTTTGGTATTCACACTATGAATATGTGTAATATTACGTTCGAGATTCATTAAGAATAAACCATTGACCATCGGAGCATGACCATAAAACATATCTCTCATATAAATAGGACAACCATTATTCTCAGATTTAAATGAGTAGCCATCTCGTATTAAACGAGATCCCGATACAATGTTCATGCTCAAACTTGGCACGAAATAACAATTATTGAGGTTTATAACTAATCCCGTAGGTAAATGTAGAGGTAGCGTGCCGACGACGATCACATCGACCTTGGAACCATTCCCGACGCGCATCGTCACCTCGTCCTTTGCCAGTCTCTGTTTATTCTGCAGCTCCTGCTGTGAGTTACAAATATGAGCAACGGCACCGGTATCAAATACCCAGGAGTTACTTCGAGTACTGGTAAGGTACACATCAATTACATGTATATCACATATACCTTTTGTTTTGCCGGCCTTCTTGTCCGCTAAGTATTTGGGGCAGTTCCGCTTCCAGTGACCCTTCCCTTTGCAATAAAAGCACTCCGTCTCAGGCTTGGGTCCATACTTTGACTTCTTCTTCCCAGCAGCTTGCTTGCCGGGCGCGGCAACTTCCTTGCCGTCCTTCTCAAAGTTCTTTTTACCCTTGCCCTTCTTGAACTTAGTGGTTTTATTGACCATCAACACTTGATGTTCCTTCTTGACTTCTACCTCTGCTGATTTCAGCATTGCAAATACTTCAGGAATGGTCTTTTCCATCCCCTGCATATTGAAGTTCATCACAAAGCTCTTGTAGCTTGGTGGAAGCGACTGGAGGATTCTGTCAATGACCGCATCATCCGGGAGATTAACTCCCAGCTGAGTCAAGCGGTTACATAACCCAGACATAGTGAGTATGTGCTCACTGACAGAACTATTTTCCTCCATCTTACAGCTGAAGAATTTGTCAGAGACTTCATATCTCTCGACCCGGGCATGAGCTTGGAAAACCATTTTCAGCTCTTCGAACATCTCATATGCTCCATGTCTCTCAAAACGCTTTTGGAGCCCCGGCTCTAGGCTGTAAAGCATGCCGCACTGAACGAGGGAGTAGTCATCGGCACGTGTCTGCCAAGCATTCATAACGTCTTGGTTCTGTGGGACGGGTGGATCACCTAGCGGTGCTTGTAGGACATAATCTTTCTTGGCAGCTATGAGGATGATCCTCAGGTTCTGGACCTAGTCCGTATAGTTGCTGCCATCATCTTTCAGCTTGGTTTTCTCTAGGAACGCGTTGAAATTGAATACAACGTTGGCCATTTGATCTACAAGACATATTGTAAAGATTTTAGACTAAGTTCATGATAATTAAGTTCATCTAATCAAATTATTAATGAACTCCCACTTAGATAGACATCCCTCTTCTAGTCATCTAAGTATAACATGATCCGAGTTGGCTAGGCCGTGTCCGATCATCACGTGACACGGACTAGTCAACGTCGGTGAACATCTTCATGTTGATCGTATCTTCTATACGACTCATGCTCGACCTTTCGGTCTTCTGTGTTCCGAGGCCATGTCTATGCACATGCTAGGCTCGTCAAGTCAGCCTAAGTGTATTGCGTGTGTAAATCTGTCTTACACCCGTTGTATGTGAACGTAAGGATCTATCACACCCGATCATCACGTGGTGCTTCGAAACGACGAACTGTAGCAACGGTGCATAGTTAGGGGGAACACTTTCTTGAAATTATTATGAGGGATCATCTTATTTGCTATCGTCGTTCTAAGCAAACAAGATGCAAAACATGATAAACATCACATGCAATCAAATAATAATAGTGACATGATATGGCCAATATCACATAGCTCCTTTGATCTCCATCTTGGGGCTCCATGATCATCCTGTCACCATCATACTCATCGACATGTAAGTTGTGGTTCCTATTACAATAGCATGAACATCTCATACATCACATATAGATCATTCATCATTCATCACAACTTTGGCCATATCACATCACATAGCATACCCTGCAAAAACAAGTTAGACGTTCTCTAATTGTTGCTTGCATGTTTTACGTGGCTGCTATGGGTTTCTAGCAAGAACGTTTCTTACCTACGCAAAGACCACAATGTGATATGCCAATTGCTATTTACCCTTCATAAGGACCCTTTTCATCGAATCCGATCCGACTAAAGTAGGAGAGACAGACACCCGCTAGCCACCTTATGCAACTAGTGCATGTCAGTCGGTGGAACCTGTCTCATGTAAGAGTACGTGTAAGGTCGGTCCGGGCCGCTTCATCCCACGATGCCGCCGAATCAAGATAAGACTAGTAACAGCAAGCATATTGAACAAAATCAACGCCCACAACTACTTTCTGTTCTACTCGTGCAAGAGAACTACGCATAGACCTAACTCTGATACCACTGTTGGGTAACGTTGCAGAAAACAAAAATTTTCCTACGGTTTCACCAGGATCCATCTAGGAGTTCATCTAGCAACGAGTGCTTAGATGCATCTACGTACCTTGTAGATCGCGAGCGGAAGCGTTCAAAGAACGGGGATGATGTAGTCGAACACGACGTGATTCAAATCACCGGTGATCTTGGCACCGAACGGACGGTGCCTCCGCGTTCAACACACGTACGGGACGGGAGACGTCTCCTCCTTCTTGATACAGCAAGGGGAAAGGAGAGGTTGATGAAGATCCAGCAGCACGACGGCGTGGTGGTGGATGCAGGGCGTCACAGTAGCAGGGCTTCGCCTATACTACGCGAGAGAGACGTAACGGGGAGAGAGGGAGGCGCCAGGGGCTGTGTTCTGAAATCCCTCCTCTCCTCAACTATATATAGGAGGACCAAGGGGGGGTGGTGCGCAGCCTAGGAGATCCAATCTCCTAGGTGCGGCTGCCAAGGGGACGTTTCCCTCCCCCCAAGGCACCTCGGGGTGCCTTCCACCACCTGGACTCCTCCTTGGTGGAAATCCTAGGCGCATGGGCCTAGTAGGGCTGGTGCCCTTGGCCCATGTGGGCCAAGACGCACCCCCTACAGCCCATGTGGCCCCCCGGGACAGGTGGCCCCACCCAGTGGGCCCACGGGACCCCTCCGGTGGTCCCGGTACAATACCGATAACCCCGAAACTTGTCCCGATGCCCGAAACAGCATTTCCTATATATAATTCTTTACCTCCGGACCATTCCGGAACTCCTCGTGACGTCCGGGATCTTATCCGGGAGTCCGAACAACATTCGGATTACTGCATATACATATCTTCATAACCCTAGCGTCACCGAACCTTAAGTGTGTAGACCCTACGGGTCAGGAGACAAGCAGACATGACCGAGACGACTCTCCGGTCAATAACCAACAGCGGGATCTGGATACCCATGATGGCTACCACAAGCTCCACGATGATCTCATCGGATGAACCACGATGTCGAGGATTAATCAACCCCGTATACAATTCCCTTTGTCAATCGGTATGTTACTTGCCCGAGACTCGATCGTCGGTATCCCAATACCTTGTTCAATCTCGTTACCGGCAAGTCACTTTACTCGTACCGTAATGCATGATCCCGTGATCAACCACTTGGTCACCTTGAGCTCATAATGATGATGCATTACCGAGTGGGCCCAGTGATACCTCTCCGTTATATGGAGTGACAAATCCTAGTCTCGATCCGTGTCAACCCAACAGACACTTTCGGAGATACCTGTAATGCACCTTTATAGTCACCCAGTTACGTTGTGACGTTTGATACACCCAAAGCACTCCTACGGTATCCGGGAGTTACACGATCTCATGGTCAAAGGAAAAGATACTTGACATTTGGAAAAGCTCTAGCAAACGAACTACACGATCTTTGTGCTATGCTTAAGATTGGGTCTTGTCCATCACATCATTCTCCTAATGATGTGATCCCGTTATCAATGACATCCAATGTCCATAGCCAGGAAATCATGACTATCTGTTGATCAACGAGCTAGTCAACTAGAGGCTTACTAGGGACATATTATGGTCTATGTATTCACACGTGTATTACGATTTCCGGATAATACAGTTATAGCGTGAATAAAGACAATTATCATGAACAAAGAAATATAATAATAATGCTTTTATTATTGCCTCTAGGGCATATTTCCAACAGTATTATCTATTGATGGGCATCTCCATAGCCCGTTGATACGCCTAGTTGATGTGAGACTATCTTCTCTCTTTTTGTCCTCACAACCACCACCAAATACCACCATAGTGCTATGTCCATGGCTTACGCTCATGTATTGCGTAAGAGTTGAAAAAGCTGAAGCGCGTTAAAAAGTATGAACCAATTGCTTGGCTCGTCATCGGGGTTGTTCATGATGGGAGTATGTTGTGTAATGAAAATGAAGCATGGCCTAACTATATGATTTTGTAGGGATAAGCTTTCTTTGGCTATGCTATTTTGATAGGACATGATTATTTGTTAGTATGCTTCGAAGCATTATTATTTTTATGTTTTATAAGCTTTTATCTTGAATCATTTGGATCTGAACAATCATGCCACAATAAAGAAAATTACATTGAGAATTATGCTAGGTAGCATTCCACATCAAAAATTCTGTTTTTATCATTTATCTACTCGAGGACGAGTAGGAATTAAGCTTGGGGATGCTTGACACGTCTCCAACGTATCTATAATTTTTGATTGTTCCATGCTATTATATTACCCCTTTTGGATGTTTATGGGCTTTATTTTACACATATACATCATTTTTGGGAATAACCTACTAACCGGAGGCCCAGCCTGTATTGCTGTTTTTTTGCCTATTTCAGTATTTCGAAGAAAATGAATATCAAACGGAGTCCAAACGGAATGAAACCCTCGGGAGCGTGATTTTTGGAACGAACATGATCCGGAGAACTTGGAGTGCAAGTCAAGAAGAAAACGAGGCGGCCAGGAGATACGAGGGCGCGCCCACCCCTCCCGGGCGCGCCCCCTGTCTCCTGGGCCCCATGAGCGGCCACCGATGTACTTCTTCCTCCTATATACACCTACGTACCCCGAAAACATCCAGGGAGCCAACGAAACACAATTTCCACCGCCGTAACCTTCTGTATCCGCGAGATCCCATCTCGGAGCCTTCGCCGGCGCTCCGCCAGAGGGGGAATCAACCATGGAGGGCTTCTACATCAACACCATAGCCCCTCGGATGAGTTGTGAGTAGTTTACCACAGACCTTCGGGTCTATGCTTATTAGCTAGATGGCTTCTTCTCTCTTTTTGGATCTCAATACAATGTTCTCCCCCTCTCTTGTGGAGATCTATTTGATGTAACTCTTTTTGCGGTGTGTTTGTCGAGATCCGATGAATTGTGGGTTTATGATCAAGTTTATCTATGAGAAATATTTGAATCTTCTCTGAATTCTTTTATGTATGATTGATTTATCTTTGCAAGTCTCTTCGAATTATCAGTTTGGTTTGGCCTACTAGATTGATCTTTCTTGCCATGGGAGAAGTGCTTAGCTTTGGGTTCAATCTTGCGGTGTCCTTACCTAGTGACAGAAAGGGTTGCAAGGCACGTATTGTATTGTCGCCATCGAGGATAAAAAGATGGGGTTTATATCATATTGCATGAGTTTATCCCTCTACATCATGTCATCTTTCTTAATGCGTTACTCTGTTCTTATGAACTTAATACTCTAGATGCATGCTAGATAGCGGTCGATGTGTGGAGTAATAGTAGTAGATGCAGGCAGGAGTCGGTCTACTTGTCGCGTATGTGATGCCTGTATACATGATCATGCCTAGATAATCTCATAATTATTCGCTTTTCTATCAATTGCTCGACAATTTGTTCACCCACCTTAATACTTATGCTATCTTGAGAGAACCCACTAGTGAAACCTATGGACCCAAGGTCCATCTTTTATAATATAAGCTTTCAATCTACTTTTATTTGCATCTTTACTTTTTGCATCTATATTATAAAATACAAAAAATATATTTATCTTATCATATTATCTCTATCAGATCTCACTTTCGCAAGTGGCCGTGAAGGGATTGACAACCCCTTTATTGCATTGGTTGCTAGTTCTTTGTTTGTTTGTGTAGGTGCGTGGGACTTCTGAGGAGCATCCTACTGGATTGATACCTTGGTTCTAAAAAACTGAGGGAAATACTTACGCTACTTTGTTGCATCACCCTTTCCTCTTCAAGGAAAACCAACGCAAGCTCAAGACGTAGCATAACCCTTTTAGTAAAAAGAGTAGAATCAATTTTTCCAATTTCGAAGCCTTTTTCAATAAGGAACTTGGTCAAGAATTTATACCACGCTCTAGGAGCTTGTTTAAGACCATAAAGAGCTTCGTGAAGTTTGTAAACATGATTAGGTTTCTTAGGATTGACAAAGCCGGGAGGTTGCTTAACATAAACTTCCTCCTCTATTTCACCATTTAGAAAAGCACTTTTAATGTCCATTTGGTACAATGTGATATCATGGTGATTAGCATAGGCAAGTAAGACGCGAATGGACTCAAGTCTAGCAACGGGGGCATATATCTCACCATAGTCCATACCTTCGACTTGAGTGTAGCCTTGGGCGACGAGACATGCTTTATTGCGAACTACTTGTCCATCTTCATCTTGCTTGTTGCGAAACACCCATTTGGTACCGATGATGTTGTGGTTGTTGTCGGGCTTCTCGACCAATGTCCACACTTGGTTTCTCTCAAAGTTGTGTAGTTCTTCGTGCATGGCGTTTATCCAATCTGGATCTTCCAATGCTTCTTCAACCTTCATAGGTTAAATGCTAGAGATGAATGAATAATGTTCAGAAAAGTTAGCCAAACGAGTTTTAGAGCGAGTGATTCTCCCATTTTGGATATCATTGTAGATTTGCTCGACGGGATGGTTTTTGGCAACTCTTTCTCGAACTCGTGAAAGCTTTTGCTTGGATATGGGTGGAACATCTTCTTCATCTTGTGTCGATGTACAAAAAGGGGGTACACTTTTTATACCCCTATGACTGTGCACGGGCAGTCTGAGCCACGGGCGCCGCCACACCGAGCACGGCAATGGAGGTAAAACCAAGGTAAGGCCGAAGCTGAAGAGGAGCAGAACGACACCAAGGCCACAAAGAGCAAAGGGAACAAAGCAGACCCCCCGGCAACACTAGTAGAAAACAGGGCTTTGGTCCAGTCTGGGTCAGCCCATTAGTCCCGGTTCAGTCTAGAACCGGGACCAATGTGGGCATTGGTCCCAGTTCATGAGCCCAGGGGGCTGGCCGGGCCACGTGGGCCATTGGTCCCGGTTCATTTGGACCTTTTGGTCCCGGTTGGTGGGATGAACTGGGACCAATGGGCCTCGCTCCTGGCCCTCCACCATTGGTCCCAGTTGGTGGCTTGAACCGGGACCAAAGGCTCCCCTTTAGTACTGGCTCATGTCACCAACCGGGACCAATGAGGTGCCTATATATACCCCCTCGCGCAAGAGCAGAGCACAGTGCTCTGTTTTTTCTGGCCGAAGGGGAGAGGGCTTTGTGGTGCTCTAGCTCACCTCCTATGCACATGAGGTGTTCGATGGAATGCCCAAGCCACACTACTAAAGCTTTCTCCTCTCGAAGCTCGACCTTCAAGCTCCATTTTCCTCGAGATTTGTCTAGATTTAGCGGTCCGTCACGACCCGTCCCCGTCTTCACCGCCGTCGATCACCCGCGCCGATCTCATCACCGACACCACCGTGGTGAGCCTCTTGTTCTTATCTTCTTTCTGAAAGGAAAAATATTCTTACTTGTATGTTTAGATAGATACTTGTATCATTTTCTTACATTTATTATTGCATCTTATATAGTGCGATGGTTTTGGTATCCGCCCCCGTCGGCCCTCGTCCTGTCTATGATTCGGATGTGGTATGTATATTATCTTTATAACTATTGGTTCATTTATTGTTTATGAAAATTATGCCGACCAACATGACATAGATTTTATTTATCTAGGATGTATCTGAATCAGAAATGCCAATCGACCCTATTGTCGAGAGGTTAAATTTAGTTGAAGAAGAAAACAATTTGTTGAAGGAAAAAATAAAAAAAATTGAGGAGGAGAAGATGATATTGGAGTTGCATGTTGCGGATGTCGTCGATGATCACAAGATCAAGATAGATGCAATGCGCTTGAAGATTAGAAAGATTAGAAAATATGCCATTCATACCGAGGCTTGGTATCATTATGCCGTTGGATCAATTGTTACCTTGGTTGCGATTATGATCGCATTCGTTTTCGCATTGAAATGTTTTACATAGTTTGAATATATGGTTTAATTAATTAGATGCTCTGGAGAGATATATGTTGTTAGATGAGAACTATGTATGCACTTTGGTTTTAATGTGATGATGAACTTCTATTAATTTGGACACTTAATTATATATAATGCACACAGATGAACCGGCAATGGATGTACGGTGAAAGACACACCCGCGAATACATTAAGGGCGTGCATGAGTTTCTCGATGCGGCTGAGGCAAACAAGAAGAATGGTTTTATGTGTTGTCCATGCACTGAATGTGGGAATACGAGGTCTTAATCTAATCGGAAAATCCTTCACTCCCACCTGCTTTACAAGGGTTTCATGCCACACTATAATGTTTGGACAAGGCACGGAGAAATAGGGGTTATGATGGAAGACGGCGAAGAAGAAGACTAGATGACAACTATGTGCCCCCTGAATACGGTGATGCTGCAACGGGGGGAGCTGGTGAAGATCAAGAGGAACCAGACGATGTGCCCAATGATGCTGCAACGGGTGAAGCTACTGAAGATCAAGAGGAACCAGACGATGTGCCCGATGATGATGATCTCCGCCGGGTCATTGTCGATGCAAGGACGCAATGCATTAGTCAAAAGGAGAAGCTGAAGTTCGATCGCATGTTAGAGGATCACAAAAAAGGGTTATACCCCAATTGCGAAGATGGCAACACAAAGCTCGGTACAGTACTGGAATTGCTGCAGTGGAAGGCAGAGAATGCTGTGGCTGACAAAGGATTTGAGAAGCTACTGAAAATATTGAAGAAGAAGCTTCCAAAGGATAACGAATTGCCCGACAGTACATACGCAGCAAAGAAGGTCGTATGCCCTCTAGGATTGGAGGTGGAGAAGATACATGCATGCCCTAATGACTGCATCCTCTACCGCGGTGCATACAAGGATCTGAACGCATGCTCGGTATGCGGTGCATTGCGGTATAAGATCAGACGAGATGACCCTGGTGATGTTGACGACGAGCCCCCCAGGAAGATGGTTCCTGCGAAGGTGATGTGGTATGCTCCTATAATACCACGGTTGAAACGTCTGTTCAAAAACGAAGAGCATGCCAAGTTGATGCGATGGCACAGTGAGAACCGAAAGAAAGATGGGAAGTTGAGAGCACCCGCTGACGGGTCGTAGTGGAGAGAAATCGAGAGAAAGTACTGGGATGAGTTTGCAAAGGACCCAAGGAATGTATGGTTTGCTTTAAGCGCGGATGGCATTAATCCTTTCGGGGAGCAGAGCAGCAATCACAGCACCTGGCCCGTGACTCTATGTATGTATAACCTTCCTCCTTGGATGTGCATGAAGCGGAAGTTCATTATGATGCCAGTTCTCATCCAAGGCCCTAAGCAACCCGGCAACGAAATTGATGTGTATCTAAGGCCATTAGTTGAAGAACTTTTACATCTATGGAATGAAAACGGTGTACGTACGTGGGATGAGCATAGACAGGAGGAATTTAACCTTAAGGCGTTGCTGTTCGTGACCATCAACGATTGGCCCGCTCTCAGTAACCTTTCAGGACAGACAAACAAAGGACACCACGCATGCACGCACTGTTTAGATGACACTGAAAGTATATACCTGGACAAATGCAGGAAGAATGTGTACATGGGCCATCATCGATTTCTTTCGACCAACCATCAATGTCGAAAGAAAGGCAAGCCTTTCAAAGGCGAGGCAGATCACCGGAAGAAGCCCGCCATGCGCACCGGTGATCACGTGCTTTCTATGGTCAATGATTTACACTACGTAATCTTTGGAAAGGGTCCCGGTGGACTAGCTGTTCCGAATGACGCTGAGGGACACACACCCATGTGGAAGAAGAAATCTATATTTTGGGACCTACCCTATGGAAAGACCTAGAGGTCCGCTCCTCAATCGACGTGATGCACGTGATGAAAAACCTTTGCGTGAACCTTCTAGGCTTCTTGGGCGTGTATGGGAAGACAAAAGATACACCTGAGGCACGGGAGGACCTGCAACGTTTGCACGAAAAAGACGGCATGCCTCCGAAGCAGTATAAAGGTCCTGCCAGCTACGCTCTTACGAAAGAAGAGAAAGAAATCTTCTTTGAATGACTGCTCAGTATGAAGGTCACGACTGGCTTCTCTTCGGATATAAAGGGAATAATAAATATGCCAGAGAAAAAGTTTCAGAACCTAAAGTCTCATGACTGCCACGTGATTATGACGCAACTGCTTCCGGTTGCATTGAGGGGGCTTCTACCGGAAAACGTCCGATTAGCCATTGTGAAGCTATGTGCATTCCTCAATGCAATCTCTCAGAAGGTGATCGATCCAGAAGCTATGTGAAGCTATGATCATACCAAGGCTAAGCAGTGATGTGGCGCAATGTCTTGTCAGTTTCGAGCTGGTGTTCCCACCATCCTTCTTCAATATCATGACGCACGACCTAGTTCATCTAGTTGACGAGATTGTCATCCTGGGGCCCGTATTTCTACACAATATGTTCCCCTTTGAGAGGTTCATGGGAGTCCTAAAGAAATATGTCCGTAATCGCGCTAGGCCAGAAGGAAGCATCTCCATGGGCCATCAAACAGAGGATGTTATCGGGTTTTGTGTTGACTTCATTCCTGGCCTTAACAAGATTGGTCTCCCTAAATCACGGTATGAGGGGAGACTGACTTGAAAAGGCACTCTTGGAAGAGACTCAATAATATGCAGGGACGGGTATTCTTGGTCTCAAGCACACTACACAGTTCTACAGAACACTACCTTGGTGACCCCGTATGTCGATGAACACAAGAACAGTCTGTGCTCCAAACATCCGGAGCTGTGCGACGACTGGATTACATGTGAACACATCAGGACTTTCAGTAGTTGGTTGGAAACACGTCTCAGAGGTGACAACACTGTTTGTGATGAGTTCTACTTGTTGTCCAGGGGACCATCTTTGACTGTATTGACTTACAAAGGATACAAGATAAATGGGAATACATTTTGCACGATCGCCCAAGATCAAGAGAGCACCAACCAAAACAGCGGTGTCCGCTTTGATGCAACAACCGAGAGCGGAAAGGATACATATTATGGTTACATAGTGGACATGTGGGAACTTGACTACGGACCTAATTTTAAGGTCCCTTTGTTTAAGTGCAGATGGGTCAATCTGTTAGGCGGCGGGGTACAGGTAGACCCACAGTACGGAATGACAACAGTGGATCTAAAAAATATTGGGTACACTGACGAACCGTTCGTCCTAGCCAATGATGTGGCACAGGTTATGTATGTGAAGGACATGTCTACCAAACTGAGAAAAAGAAAAGATAAGGAAGCGAATACATCATACGATGAGCCAAAGCGCCACATAGTTCTTTCAGGAAAAAGGGACATCCTGGGAGTGGACGGCAAGACAGGCATGTCTGAAGATTATGAAAAGTTTCATGAAATAACTCCCTTCAATGTCAAGGCTGACCCAAGCATCCTGATAAACAATGAATATTATCCATGGTTACGGCGCAATAAGCAAATGACACAAGCGAAGAAAAAGTGAAGACTTTCTCCCGCAACTATTATGATGATACCATACCAAATTTGTAACAGATGAGTATGCTATGCCAACTTTTTCATAGTTCATTTGAAAACTATGAATTTAGGTCGAATTTTCTCTATAGGTGCATCTATGTTCATATTTTAACTATTCAAATTTGAAAACAAATGGCAGCAACAGAAAGTTTATATTTTTTATAAAACTAATGGCTCTAACAGAAAGTTTATAATTTTGCTGACCTAAAAGCAAAAAGAATTTAAAAATAAAGCAAAAAACAAAAGAAAATAAATAATACAGAAAACAAAACAAAAAAACTAGAAAAAAATAAAAATAGCAACAATAAGTATTTTGTTGTAAGTAGAAACAAAATAAAATAAATAAAGCAACAAAGAAAACAAAAAAAACTAAAAAAGTGTTTTCAAATTTGAAAACTAATTGAACTAACAGAAAGTTTATAATTTTTCTAAAACTAAAAGCAAAAAGAATTAAAAAATAAAGCAAAAAACAAAAGGAAATATATAATGCAGAAAACAAAACAAAAAAACTGGAAAAAATAGGGCTCACCCCTGGCCCATGACCATTAGTCCCGGTTTGTGCCACAGACCGGGACTAAAGGGTTGGCCCTCGTTGCACCCGGAGTTTAGTCCCACCTCGCCAACCGAAGGGCGCCCACACCTGTTTATAATCCCGTCCCTCTCTGCGTTGTTGAGCTCCTCTCAAAGTGAAAATAGATGCACCTATAGAGGAAATTGGACCTAAATTCATAATGAATTTCTCTGAAATTCATAAAAATTGATTATGAATTTAGGTTTAATTTTCTCTATAAGTGCATCTATGTTCACTAATAGAGAAGTTTATAATTTTTGTGACCTAAAAGAAAAAAGAAATCACTAAAAAACTATAAGTATTTAGTTCTAAGTAGAAATGAAAAAATAAATAGCAAAAAAGAAAAAAATGCCTATAATTTTTGTTATGACTAAATAAAATTACCAAATTGAGTATAATGATAAAACACAGTAGTATTAAATAGCAGGAAAAAGATTGACTCAAAAATCAATTTTTATAGTAAAGTTATTCATAAACTAGTGATTCACACAAATTTAAAAAAAATCAAATTTAAACTATTCAAATTTTAAAACTAATGGCACTAACAGAAAGTTTATATTTTTTGTGACCTAAAATAAAAAAGAAATCACTACAAAACTATAAGTATTTAGTTCTAAGTAGAAACAAAAAAGACAAAAAAAGTGCCACCTACTGGGCCCCCACGGCCTGAATACGACTAGAAACCCTACCATGGGCCAGGATTCAGGCCCGCGGGAGGCCCAGTAGGCCCACAGGCACAGATCGCAGTGTTAGGCCCGAAAGCCTACTTTAGAGAGGAGCTCAAGAGGGAAGGCGCACCGCACCTTATAAACAGGTGCGCCTCCCTCTCAACTAGCGAGGTGAGACTAAATATTTGGGTTCGGGGCAGCACAGGCCTTTGGTCCCGGTTGGTGGCACCAACCGGGACTAAAGGGGGCATTGGTCACGGTTCGTGGCACCAACCGTGACCAATGCCCCCCTTTAGTCTCGGTTGGTGCCACCAACCGGGACCAAAGGCCGCCGCTTCCCGCCCTTTGGGCTGCTGAAAAGAGGCCTTTGGTCCCGGTTGGTGGCACCAACCGGGACTAAAGGGGTGCATTAGTCCCGGTTGGTTTCATGAACCGGGACCAATACTCTTGCTATATATACAACACATGTCAAAAATTTCATTCAGTTCCTCATTCTCCCCGCCGCCGACGCCACCCTCTGCCCAACGCCCTGCTCCTCGTCGTCGTCTCCCGTGCACGTCGTCGCAGCCCCCGTCGTCGCCCATGCACGTCGTCGCAGCCCCCGTCGTCGCCCGCGCCCCGCGCCGCCCCGACGTCGTTGCCGCCCCCGCCGTCACCCGCGCCCCGCGCTGCCCCGAGCACGCCGTCCTAGTCGCCCCTGCCACGTCGCCGCCAGGCGCTGCCCCGCGCTGCCCCGACGTCGTCGCCGCCCCCACCGTCGCCCGCGCCCCGCGCCCCGTGCCGCCCCGAGCCCTCCGTCCTCGTCGCCCCTGCACCGTTGCCGCCAGGCGCTGCCCCGATGCCGCCCGCCCCCGCCAACGCCGTGGTCGTCGCCGACGCCATCGCCGCTGCCGCCGTCGCCCTCGCCGGCCGCCCCCGTTGTGAGCCGCCGCCGTCGAGGCTCTGTTCATAGCATTTTTTTATATATGTTTTTTCATATATGTATTAATTTTTTTGTTTATAGCTATATGATGAATGGATGTGGCTATATATGTATGTGTGAATATAATGTTCATAGCATTTTTTTGTTTATATATGTTTTTTCATATATGTATTAATTTTTTATTTAGTTTGTTAGTAGATATCAATTTTAGGTTAGTGCATTTTAATTAGATTAGTGTAGAGGAAAAAGTAAAATAAGGAAAAGGAAGAAAAGAGGAAGAAGGAAGAACGAAGAAGAAGAAGAAGAAAAGGAAGGAGTGGAAAAAGGAAAATAAGAAGAGGAAGACTTATTTTTTCTTCATGAATATATGCTAAAGGAAATGAGGGGGTGATAGATGATGATGAGGGGTCGAGAGTGGGACGAGAGGTCGAGAGGTGTCGAGGGGAGAAAAAAATGTTATCAGGGATGAGGGTCGTCGAGGGGTCGAGAGAGGGACGAGGGGTCGAGAGAACTAAATAAGAAGAAGAAGAAGAGGAGAGGAAGAAGAGGAGAAATAAATAAGAAGAAGAAAAAAGAAGAAGAAAAAGAAGAGGAGAAGAAGAAAGGAATAGTGGAGAAGAAGAGAAAATAGAATATATTCTATTTTCTCTTCTTCTCCACTATTCCTTTCTTCTTCTCCTCTTTTTTTTTCTTCTTTTTTTTCTTCGATCTTCTCCTCTAGCTATTCCTTTCTTCTTCTCCTCTTTCTTCTTCTTCTTCTTCTTCTTCTCCTTCTTCTTCTTCTTCTTCTTCTTCTTCTTCTTCTTATTTTTTATCGGGAACGAGGGTGTCGAGGATCACCGAGGGGTCGAGGGTCGTTAAGGGGTCAAGGGTCGAGGGTTTCAGGGTCGAGGGTTCGATGGTTCTATAGGGTCGAGGGTCGAGGGTTCCAGGGTCGTCTAGGGGTCGAGGGTTCCAGGGTCGTCGAGTGTTCGAGGGGTCGAGGATCACCGAGGGGTCGAGAGAGGTTTCCTAGGGTCAAATTATTGAAGAAATCCATGGCTTCATCATTAGCCGGAAGTAACCAGGGCATGACGAGGTCCTCCAAAATTATCTTAGAATGGTGTCCCGGATAGGATAATTTGCCTTTTTGTATGAATTTCAGCAAAGGCCTTCCAAATAATGATATTTGGAAGGTTCTTGCTGAACTTTGTACCAAAAAGCGAATTATCCTATCTAGGACTCCGTTCCAAAATAACTTTGGAGAGCTTCGTACCATCATGCACATGTTACTTTCGCCTAATGATGAAGACATGGTTTTGTTCAATCCTTTGACACTACGCAACCTCCCGACCCCTCGGCGATCCTCTCGAACATGAGAGGAAGAAGAGGATCGCCGAGGGGTCGAGGGTTCTAGGGTCGTCGAGGGTTCGAGGGGTCGAGGATCGCCGAGGGGTCGAGAGAGGTTTCCTTGTGTCAAAGTATTGAAGAAATCCATGGCTTCATCATTAGCCAGAAGTAACCAGGGCATGACGAAGTCCTCCAAAATTATTTTGGAATGGTGTCCCGGATAGGATAATTTGCCTTCTTGTATGAATTTCAGCAAAGGCCTTCCAAATAACGATATTTGGAAGGTTCTTGCTGAATATTGTACCAAAAAGCGAATTATCCTATCTAGGACTCCGTTCCAAAATAACTTTGGATAGCTTCGTACCATCATGCACATGTTACTTTCGCCTAATGATGAAGACATGGTTTTGTTGAATCCTTTGACACTAGGCAACCTCCCGACCCCTCAGCGATGCTCTCGAACATGAAAGGAAGAAGAGGATAAAAAAAGAAGAGGAAGAAGAAAAAAAAGAGGAGTTCTTCTCCTCTATTCTTTCTTCTCCTCTTTTTTTTCTTCTTCTTCCTCTTTTTTTTATCGGGAACGAGGGTCGTCGAGGGACATAGATTTAGTGTCGTCGTTGTCGATATATACCCCCTCCCGATAGCTTACTACGATTAGGTAGCTAGTTCTACGTTTGGCACTAATATATCCATCTGTCATGTTTGAATAATAATTGCCATGTTGTAAATATTTGTAGAAACTATGGACACCGCCCTAGACGAAGCAAAAGAAGCGTTGTTGAGGGACATAATCGCAGAAGGAAGTGATGCCGTCTCGTTGTTTCTCAACAACACAGATGGTCTAGAAGGAGAGGGTGAACTAGCTGGCTACGGTGACCTAATGCCGGTGCAAGAAGAAGAACATGAGGACGGCTCCGGTGACCCAATGCCGGTGCAAGAAGGAGACCGTGATGACGGCTCCGGTGACCAAACCGAGTCCGGCCAGGTATATATATTAGTTAAGCCTTTGCTGACTAGCTAATTGATGCATTTATTGTTTTGTTATGTACACATATTAATTAAGTCTTTGTTCTTTTTTCTAGCCCTCTGGATCGAGCACAACTTCGGTAAAGAGACGAGGCCCGAAGAAAAAGTTGAGCTCGGATGAAAAGTTTGAGATCATAGCAATCACGCCCGACGGCCAACCGATTGAACGCCTCCGGACAAAGAGCGCATTTGTTGCTCAGTGCGGGGTTCTGGTTAGGGACAAGATCCCGATAAGCATCCAGCAATGGTTTAAGCCGGCTACAGAAGAACCTGAGGTGTCTTATGTCAATGATATGCAGAAAAATGATCTTTGGACTGAGCTGAAGTCAAATTTCACCCTACCGCCAGAGGATAATCCAGAGAACCCAGTTAAAGAGAAATTAATCAAGTCTTTTGCTGTTAAGAGGATGGCAGAACTATTCAGGAGGTGGAAGAAAGAGCTGAATAAGTTTGTCGAAAATAATGAGACACCAGAATTCAAGGGCAGATATGAGAAGATCAGAGATCACTGGCCCGCATTTGTGGCCCACAAGACATCGGAAAAGAGTAAGAAGATCTCGGTGACAAACAAGCAAAATGCTGTGAAGAAGATGCTTCACCATCGCACGGGGTCAGGTGGCTACCTCGTAGCCCGGCCTAAGTGGGCCAAGACTGAGAATGATCTGGTTGATAAAGGGATCGAACCAGAGACAATTAGCTGGCCAGACCGTTGCCGGACTTGGTTCTTCGGGGCTGGCGGAACCTTGGACCCTGTAATAGGGAAGTGCATTTGGACGAACGATCAAATGGACATACCAGTCAGGAAGCTTAAGCAGTATATTGAAGCAGCGCAGCAAGGGAAGTTCTTTGCAGACAGAGAGAACGACAAGCTCACAATGGCCCTCGGGAATTCTGAGCACCCTGGACGGACACAAGGCACGCCAGGCTCCATTCCGTGGAAGGTTGGGTTTCCGGACGCAGGCGGTTACAAATCCCATGAGAGGAGGAAAAAAGTGCAGCAGACCCAAATGCAGGCGCTGCAAGCAAGGGTAGACGTGATAGAGGAACGAGAAGCAAATCGCAGCAAACGTACTACCGAAGCCTCCCCCCAAGCTACCCCGCCATCTCAGCGCAGAAGCAGCGTGGCTTCCACCGAGCTGCTTCAGCCGGAGCATGCCTTGATGGCTCCTGCTAGCTATCCTGTGGATGCTATCACCGAGTCTCAAAATTGCCACCTTATGACGCAATGGATGAATTTGAAGGTCAAGGCGGCTGTTGGCTCTGTTTATCCTACTGAACCCGACACAACTTTTCACTGCCGGACGATTCCAGAAGGATATGCTAGGGTGATGGTGGATGAAATAATGGAGGGATTTCAGGACCTCTAGCTTGACCACCCTACCGGTGAAGGGGAGACTCGGCTGGGGTCTGCTCTGAAGACTCCATGCCTATGGCGGAAGGAGCTCATCAACCTTCCGAACTGGACGCCTCCGCCTCCTCCTCCTCCGGCAAGTCAGGGCACTCCGCCTCCTCCACCGCCTCCTGCTCCGGCGAGTGACGATCAGGGCCCTCGGCCGGCTCCTTCTCCGGTGCGTGGCGGCACTCCGCCTCCTTCTCCGCCTGCGCCAACGCACCCGAGCAGCCAGCCTCCTCCTTCTCCGCCTCGTCAGCAAGGGCGGAAGAGACCTGCCGCCGCTCCAGCTGCTCCGGCACGTCGTAGTCCTTCTCCTCTGCCTCGTAAGCAAGTAAAGAAGACAACCGCTCCGTCTGCTTGGTCGGCATCTAGTAGTGCAACCAGAGGCGGGAGGACATACAGATTCTGTCCTTCTCTGAAGACTCCAGAGAAGTTACCATATGAGAGGACCCCAGAGGACAAAGCCGAGATCGCGCAAACCGAAGTGGATGACTGGTTCCAAGGGTTGAGGCAAAGAGACATCCACCTCCGGAGGAGAAGGTAGATCCGATGAAAGTGAACCGCACTCTGGCTGCCCTGGCAAAACCACCCAAGTCTCCGCCGAAAGGCAACTATGAGCGCATTATTGCAAAGACATGGGCCGAAGCGGAGCGGTCGGGAAGTACAGTCAGTGATCAAAGGCTGAAAGAACAATGAGCAGCTGGGAAACAAATTGCCCAGGTCGGCGAACAAGCGAAGCAATCGTGCCCCCCCCCTCAAGGTGCCTAGCGACATCGTCGATCCGAGGATGGTGCCCGGTTATGGCAATGTTGACGATTACCTGCCCGACGATGTACATTATGATCCCATGGAGGTGCAGATACACAGATACGAGTACGGGAAGCCTCTCGTCAAAGATGAAAAATCTTTAACAATGATGATGCGAAGATTACATGATTGGTACTTGAAAATCTGCAGAGAGTCTGGGGGGAGGAGTACTTTGTATGCGATAGTTAAACCGGAGCATGACCTCGTTGGAATTGAACTGTTGCCTATTCCATTTGAGGAGTTCTATCAGTTTTTCAATCAATTGGCCCTCGATAAAACAATGATCACCTGCTACTGTCTGTAAGTACTACTACTTCTGTCATTAAGTCTCTCTATATAGCTCATCTCTTTCATTGCATGCATTTATAATTATCCTCACTATATTATGCAGAATGAAGATCGCTGAATTGAAGAAAAGAAAAATCGGTGATATTGGGTTCGTTAACACATATCTCATAGATGCAAGTAAGGTTCAACATCGTCCCGGAGATACCGAGGCCAACTTGCTACGATCATTCAAAAAAAATGAAAACAAAGATATAATACTCTTTCCTTACAACTTCAAGTGAGTGTTACTGTCTTGTGCATATTCGGTTTCCCTTATATATTAGTCCAGGTTATAGTAATGTAATTGATGAGTTATGCATGCGTGTGTAGTTTCCACTATATTCTCCTAGAGATTACGCTTGAGAAGGGAGTAGTAACCGTCTTGGACTCTAAATGAAAAGATCCCCAGGAGTATGCGGACATGACTGAAATCCTCAAGAAGTAAGTTAAATCGATCATTATCCACCATATCAGCAACTTTGTTCATTTCCTGATATCAAGTAATTGTTTTCTTTGTCCGTCAGGGTTTGGAGAAAATTCACCAGATAAGTTCTGGGACTGCCGAAGGAGCTGGAATTTAGACACCCGAAAGTAAGTACTATAGTAGCATGTTCCGCGCATCTCCTAATGATTCAAGCGCTAGTTTCATCAATACAATTTAGCATTCTTGCTTATCAGCTTGATTGACCTCTATTTCTTGTAAAGTGGTTGTGGCAGGAAAAAGGGAATGATTTCTCTGGATACTACGTCTGCGAGTCCATCCGCCACACGACCTGTGAGCGGGGCGGGTACTCTGACGAACAATATGAAGTACGTAAATAACAACATTCACAATTTTATTTTATTACCATCATTTGTATTGAGTTTCATTCATTCATATATTTATATATGTATTGACCCCCTTCTTCAAATTAGATGTTTCGGAAGCGGGATGAACTCCTAGCACCAGCTCGCATGCGAGCAATTCAAGAGGAATTGGCGGCATTCTTTCTTGACCAAGTGATCGCTGAAGACGGAGAATACTATGTGGACCATGAGTCCATATGATTATATTTGTAAGAGATAATTATTGTATATATGTAGCCGGTAGTGTCGGATAGATATACGAGAACTTGTTGTTCAACCAATCTCTCGGAGAAGGAGAGGTGGTCGATATCACTTCTCTCTGTAAGCATATATGTTCATGACAATTTTCTGTTTCCTTCGTTTGCTTACTAGCTAACTAGCGTGTCTAGTCCTCTCTATACGTATGTATAGTACGTAGCGTCGACCAAGCACGGACGTAAGAGAGGACACTTCTCTCTATTAATTATAGCTAGCTAACACAATATATGAAACACCTAAATTAACCCCCCAAAACCACCAAACCCCCCCCCCTTTCAAAAAAAACAAAAACCCCAGCCACGTGGATGCCTATTGGTCCCGGTTGGTGCCATCAACCGGGACCAAAGGGTCTCCTGCCTGGGCTCTACGCACTGCCCACATGGAGGCCCATCAGTCCCGGTTCTAGATTGAACCGGGACTAAAGGTACAGGGCATTAGTACCGACACTTTAGTCCCGGTTCAGGAACCAGGACTAAAGGCCCTTACGAACCGGGACTATCACTACTAGAAAAAGGGCTATAGATGGGATAGACACTAATGGCGCACCAGACAAGCGGTGCGCCATTAGTACATACTAATGGCGCACCACCTTCTGATACGCCATTAGAGTTGAAACTACTAATGGCGCACCTGGCCCCAGGTGCGCCATTAGTATCAAATTTTTTTTAACTAGTGCGCCTGTCCAAACATACTAATGGCGCATCCAGACACAGTGCGCCATTACTAGTTGTAACTAGTAATGGCGCACCTGCCGGAAAGTGCGCCACTAATGTTGTTTTTTCATTATATTTTTTATTCCCTTTTTTGCAAAACTACTCATGGCGCACTGTTCCACCATGCGCCATTACTAGTTTAAACTAGTAATGGCGCACTGTGTGACAGTGCGCCATTAGTATTTTTTTTTGCAAAACTACTAATGGCGCACCACCAGGAGGTGCGCCATTAGTAACCTGGATTACTAATTGCGCATTTAGAGTTGGTGCGCCATTAGTAAGTGGGCACAACAAGATATTTTGGACAGCCTCTCCTACCCACACTCACTTTCTCCCCACTTCATTCTCTCCACATCCTCCTTGTCTCGGGTGCCTTCTCTTTTTCACCTCATTTCCACCATAGATTCATTCAATTTAAGTGGTTAAATTACCTTGTTTTGATAGGTAAGTAAGGGGGGAAGCTATATTTATGTTGTTCTCCCTACAACAATGTGCACATGCACTTTTTATGGCCTAGCTAGATCTATGTATATTCGTGGTGTTGCATATGTTTGTGGTGTTGCATATGTGTTTGTGTCTGGAGGTGTACCAGTATTTGAAATTCGATAGTTGCCAATATTTTGCCGGAATGTTCATTGATTTCCGTTTCGGCGAGAATTTTGGCAGTAGGCATTCTTTTTGGTCCTATTTTTAGGGAAAGTCATGCAAAAATTTTTCTTGGTTCTAAAATATCATTTTGCTCTACCCCGCAGGCGACCATGGTCCGCATGATGACCGAAGGCATCGTGAATAGGTTTTTGAGGTCCGCGAAGGCCGAGATGCTTCAAAAGAACGAGACGGAGATAAGATGTCCGTGTCGAAGATGCAAACTGAAGAGCCTTATTGCGGACCCGGAATCCGGCAGGTGCAGGACCACCTGCTCTTGCGTGGTTTCATGGATGGCTATCGGTGGCAAGGTGATGAAGATGACTACGAAGTCGTCCATGGGGGCCGGGCAAGAAATGAGGAAGGGCAGCAAGACAACCACCGCGGCTCGGGCGGGCGAGAAGATGAAGAATCTCCAGGAGATGATCACGACGGTGATGCTGTACACAGTCATCATGTAGAAGATGCAGGACATGATGATGAGGAAGATGCCGGAGTAGTCGACGGGCATGATCATGAAGATGATGATGCCGGCGGAGCAGACGACGCTGGACCATCGATGGGCTGGGTGCAGGACCCTCATATTCAAGGGCTGCTTCTCAAGCAGACGGATAACGCAAGAGCTGCCGCCCGAGAGATAGCCAACATGGATCAACTTGAGTTAGACGCGGTTACTCCATTGTATGAAGGATGCAGGCCCGAGGATACCCGCCTGAAAGTAACGCGCATGGCTCTGGAGATGAAGGTAAAACACAAAATGACCGACGCATGCTTCGACGAGAACATGTCATTCTGGCACGAACGTCTTCCCGAGGGGAACAAGTGCCCGACCAGTTTGGAGGAGGTGAAGAAAATCGTGTGTCCTCTGGATTTACCGCACGTGAAATACCATGTGTGCATGAACAATTGCATCATTTATCGGGACGAGCACGCGGAGTCTACCATATGTCCGGTGTGCGGCGTCACTCGATACAAGAAGAGGAAGAAAGCTCCTCGAAAAGTGGTGTGGTACTTTCCGATAACTCCTCGTCTGCAGTAGTATTTCGCGGACCCTAAGGTAGCAAAGCTCCTGCGTTGGCACGCGGATAGGGAGGAGAAGAAGCGAGAAGATGACGCAAATGATCCGGACATAGATAAAAAAGACAAGATGCTGAGTCACCCTAAGGATGCGAGCCAGTGGCAAGCGTTGAACTTCGAAGACCTAGAATTTGGGAATGATCCAAGGAACATCGTGCTGGGCGCGAGCACCGATGGAGTCAATCCGTTTGGCAGCCAGAGAAGCACACATAGCACCTGGCCTGTGTTTGTGTGGATGTACAACCTTCCCGCCTGGTTGTGCATGAAGAGGAAGTACATTCACATGAGTATGCAAATTGAAGGACCGAAACAACCGGGGAACGACATCAATCTGTATCTGGGGCTGCTGAAAGAGGAGCTTGACACGCTGTGGAAAACGCCAGCCAATACGTGGGACGCCGCAGAGAAAGAATATTTCCCTATGAGAGCCGCGCTGCTCACGACGGTGCACGACTATCTCGGTTACGGATATGTCGTGGGGCAGGTGGTCCATGGATTTTCTGGATGCGTCAGGTGCATGGATGACACAACGTATCGCCAGCTAGATAGAGATCCTGGGTCTTTGAAAACCGTGTTCATGGGACATCGAAGGTGGCTTCGCGACGATGACCCGTGGAGAAAACGCAAGGATCTGTTCGATGGTGAAACCGAACCCCGAGGACGCCCGCGTACGAGGAGCGGCGAGGAAATAGACGAGCTGTTGAAAAATTGGAAAGACTGCCCACTGCCGGGAAAGAAGCAAAAGGCGCCAGAGCCGGGAAAGAAGCGAAAGGCGCCAAAGCCGCTGCTGAAGGTATGGAAAACGAGGTCTGTTTTCTGGGACTTGCCGTACTAGAAGATCCATCGTGTGCCTCACAGCCTTGATGTCATGCATATCACGAAGAACGTGTGCGAGAGTTTGCTTGGTACCCTGCTCAACATGCCAGAGAGGACCAAAGATGGGCCGAAAGCAAGGGCAGACTTGAAATCAATGGGCATCAGGCAGGAGCTTCACGCTATATATGATGATCATGATGATCATGATGATGATGAGGCAAAGCAGGACATGGAAAGTCGTCGCAAAGGCAAAAAGGCCAAGAAGACCGGAAATGACTACCCTCCCGCGTGCTTCACTCTAAGTCAGGAGGAGATCAAGCAGTTTATCACCTGCCTCGTAGGATTAAAACTTCCTTATGGTTACACGGGGAAGATAAGCAGATACTTCCAGTTGCAATCCGTGGGATCATGGACGCGCACGTCCGTGAAACCCTATATGGCCTATGCAACTTTTTCGACGTCATCTCTCGGAAGTCTGTTGGCGTGAGGCAACTCAGAAGGCTACATGAGGAGATCATGGTGATACTATGCGATCTTGAGATGTACTTCCCGCCCGCATTCTTCGACGTTATGGTGCATCTGCTGGTCCATATCGTGGACGATATCATCCAACTCGGGCCGACGTTCCTGCACAGCATGATGCCGTTCAAAAGGATGAATGGTGTCATCAAAGGATATGTTCGCAACATGTCACGTCCAGAGGGAAGCATAGCCAGGGGCTTTCTGACCGAAGAGTGCATCTCCTACTGCATGAATTATCTAGGCATCGAGAACCCCGTTGGTCTGCCCGTCAACAGGCACCTCGGCAGGCTCGCTGGATGGGGTCACCGTGAGGGTCGTCGCGAAATGCATGTCGACTTCGAGGGTCGACTCGCCGACTTTGAAAGAGCAAACCTAGTCGCGCTACAACACATAGACGTGGTCGATCCTTGGGTGGTACAGCACCAAACCTTTATTAAGAAGACGTACAATGACCGAGGCCAACAGAGGACGGACAGAGATATACTCAAAGAGCACAACTCATGTTTCACGCGTTGGTTCAAGCAGAAGCTTCTGTCGTACCCTTTACATGAGGATTCTTCCGTGGAAGAACAACTCATATTCGCCTTGTCACAGGGCGCCGAGCACAACCTGATGACCTATGAGGCGTACGATATCAACGGCTACACATTCTACACCGAGGCCAAGTACATGAAGAGTGATGGTTATCAGAACTCCAGGGTAACGATGGAATCCTACACCGGTAACGACAAGGACAGATACTACGGAAGGATCGAGGAGATCTGGGAGCTGAGCTACGCTGGAGAGCAGGTCCCGATGTTCCGTGTCAGATGGGCCAAGAGCGTCCTAAAAGAAGACTGGTATTTCACCACCATGGTTATACCCGAAGCCAAATCCAAGACCGCGGGCGCAAACGTCACCGCGAAAATTGAGCCATGGGTACTGGCTTCCCAAGCGGACCAATGCTTCTTCATTACCGACCCATCAAAGCCCAGTCGTGTTGTCGTGAAGAGAGGCAAAAGGAAGATCATCGGAATGGATGGAGTAGCCAATGAGCAAGACTTCGACAAGTATGGCGACCCGAGGATCGAACATGACGATGATGATGAAGTAGCAGCATACACCACAAGAAGAAGCAGGACCACCCTACCTAAAGGACGTCCGTTCCACAGAAGAACTCCATTTGCAAAAAAGAAGGGCAAGAAGATTGTGAACAGATAGCTAGCTAAGATCGATTGTATTTAAATCGTAGCCTTCATTTCTCGATTGTATTTCATGGGCACTTTTTGAACTATCATGAATATTTTTAAATTTCATGGACACTCGATCTTGATCCCCCTCCATCTCGGTCGCTATCCCACCTCGCCAGATCCGGTCCACCTCACTGCCGAGCACCCCCGGTCCACCGGCCGCCGCCGCCGACCCCCCGCACCCTGCGCACCCTCCCCCGCTCCACCGGCATTACTGTTTGATGTAATTTTTTAAAAAATTATTACTGTCTTATAAAAAAATATTACTATTATGATTAAACAAGTTTGAACATATTTAAACACAAATAAGTATCAAACAACATTTTAAATGCATAAAAAAAATTGTGGAGCCTAGGAATCGAACCCAAGACCTCCTGGTGTGAGAACTGGCTGCTGACCAGTCAAGCTAGTAGAGGGAACTTGGTGTGGATCAGGTCAGGTGGAAGATAACCTGTTGGCTCGAGCAGAAATAAAAAAATACTAATGGCGCACCACGGTGGGGTGCGCCATTAGTATGGATGTACTTATGGCGCACCGAGGGGTGGTGCGCCATTAGTATTGTGCCATTAGTATGAGATTTCACCTAACAAAAAAGGTCAGCACCCACGCCATCCTCTTTCTCTCCCCTCTGTCTCTCTCCCCTCACTGCGCCGTCCCCGTCCCCGTGCCCGAGCCGCCCCCGTCGCCGCCGACCCCCACCGCCCTCGCCGCCTCTCCCGACCCCCACCACCCTCGCCACCCCTGACCCCCTGCCGCCCCGCCGCGCCGGTCCACCACCCCCCACCCCGCCCGAGCCGCCGCCGCCCCGACACCCTCGGTGCCCCGCCGGCCCGGCGCCCCGCCGCCTTGACAACCAGGCGCCCCGCCATCCCGACGCCCTAGTCGCCCCGACACCCCGCCGCCCCGGTGCCCTGGTGAGCTTCCCCCTGTTTTTTCTTTTAGTTTGTGATTGGGCTGCCTAGAATATTTAGGATGTTAGTTTACTCGTAGATTTAGAATCTGTAGCCTGTTTTGATTTAAACCCATCTGCTGTGCTAATTTTGTTTGCAAATCCGCGCGACGTGTACTGTGTTACGTCTGTGGTAATCTGTCAAGTCAATTAAGCCCAATCCATTTGGGTTGAATCGAACTAGTGCTATTACTAGCCATCCCACCTTCATTGTGACACTAGAACATATATACAAGAGAAGGCCTCCCAG
Organism: Triticum urartu; assembly: GCF_056163025.1. Taxonomy (NCBI): domain Eukaryota; kingdom Viridiplantae; phylum Streptophyta; class Magnoliopsida; order Poales; family Poaceae; genus Triticum; species Triticum urartu. Next base: position 643,703,949 of record NC_141874.1, read on the forward strand.
CTGATATGTTCAGCGCATATATACCACTGTTAAATCCCTTAGCATTATCGCAAACTTGTCAGGTCCATAAACTTGTAACAAGTGGCAAAAGTTGTGCTGTAAATTGGCAAAGCAGTTTCTGATTCTGTTTGTTTCCATCTTGTTGGTACTTGGAACTTGGAAGGGGGACAAGCAGGCGGAGCGGGTGAAGCCAGACCGGAAGAAGTAGGCTGGAGGTGGAGTGAGAAGGGGAAGCAGAGAAAGAAAGGTTTGTTCCATGTCCTCGGATGAAGTTCCATGTTTCGATGGTCTCTGTGTAGTTTCTGATGCAGACCGTACATCCATCAAAAGCCACAATGCAAGCCAACTTTTATTTCTCTTGCCTGGTTCCACTAAGATGTGTTGCAAGCTATTAATTATTTTTCAGTTGTGAGCCTCGAGAACAGGTGCCTCTCATCTCCCTGTTCCCCACCCCTCTGTTTGTTAGCCGGATGGGTGGATGTTGCTGTTGCATATTGAATAGATGGACGAATGGATTTGTTTTGCTACTGTGATTGATAGCTCGTGTTAGTACGTCTCAGATTTTTGCTGCTGTGAACTGTCAATGGTACTAAATCAGTGCCCTTTTGCTGCTTGCTGCTTAGTGCTAGTTGATAATTTGGTAATGCTACCGATTCTTAGAAATCGATGGATGTACTTTTTCCAGTTTGATACTGCTACTAATTTGATGCTTGCTATTTTAGGCCGCTGCTTGGTATGTGCTCCGTATGCAAGTCATGCTTTTATTCAGTTTTTTCTTCAGTTTTGGCCACTATTGATCTTTCGTTCGATCGAACTGAGAGTGGTTTCGTGAGTGGAAAGTGGAATTGAACAATCTAGACCTGAAACTGAGGCAGTTTTACATGAGTTTGTTTGTTGGTCTTTTAACCCTATCATTTCTCTTGTAGCCAGCATGTGTGTGCGCTTAAACTTGTTTAGCTAGTAATTTCCCCCAATTTGGCCATTACATGTGTAACTTAACTTAGCTTGTCAGAGCGTGCTTCCTCGCGAAGAAGGGGGTCATGCTGAAAATTGAAAAATATTGTGAGACATTGGTTGGACTTTGAATTGGTATACAAAGAAGGGAGTGCCTGCTTGTATATATTTTACTGTAGCTACCATGCCAGACTAACAAACTGCCCAATATTGTGCCCTTCTGTACTGTTATTGAGAACAGTTCATGGTTACTAACGTAATTCATTGTTTCGCTGAAGTGGGCATACAAGTTGTTATAAAGCCATAATATCGGATAACCCCTCCTGTAAGTTATATGATTTATTATACAATCACTACTTTCCTGTTCTCTTATGGAAGAGCTTTCAATCTACTTTGCTACCAAAAAAGTTGTATTAATGAGTAATGACTGAGTTCAGTTTTCATTCTCCAGTGTTAAGAGTGTTGCTCCAAAAAAATGTTGTTTCGTAGTTAAATGGGTGCCTTTAACTTCTGTGCATTGGCTGGACATCAACATACTACCATAAGTGTTTTGTTTTCTGTTGCCAGTAATTCTCCTTGGGATTGTGAGAAATAGTACTCCTTGGAGCAGTGAATAAATTGTGATGCATTCAAGCAAGACATTTTAGCTAATAACTAATTGTTCTAAATGTCTGTTTCTGTCCTCATTTAGTGCTTGGTATGTCTCCTGTTCTGGGTCATGGACTTTGTGCCATGCCCACATTGGTTTTCTGTTTGGCCTCAATTTGGCCTTACAAATGATGGTCTACTAGTTGGCAAGATGCTTGGTATATATATGTTGTGTTCAGTTTTGGCAGGAGTTCAGAATTGTTAGGCAAAGGTCATGTCTCCGACCATCGTGTCCTTTTTTGCCTTGTCCACCCGAGAGGCCCTTGAGTTTGCTGGAATGTCGATTAACTTCCGTTCCGGCAAATTCGGGTACTCCATATGTCCTATTTTCAGCAAAGGTCATGCTGAAATTTTCCGTGAATTTTAGCATGACTTTGCTAAAAATAGGACATATGGGGTACTTGTGACTAATGCATGGGCTGGGGTATCTTAGTAGTTAATTAAGTAGGATCAAGTGCCCCGGCGTACTTGTGACTAATGCATGGCTTTTAGGGTGCCTCGGTGTCGATAAAAACCGAAATGATGAAAGCTTAGGCTTTTAGGGTGCCTCGGCGTCGAAAAACCCTCAATGATAAAAGCTTAGCTTTTAGGATGCCTCGATGTCGACAAACCCTAAATGATGAGACCATGATCTTGTTCCTAGACAATAACCAACTTTTTGACCAAACTTTATTCCTATTTATAGAGAAACATGGCCAACAACGATGAGTTCGGGGGTTCGAGAAGCAAGAAATTCTGGGAGTTGTCCCAGGAGATGGAGGAACAACCTCACTTGTATGAGGACGCCGCCTTCCCCACCGATCCTGAGACCACTGATGGTACCGCCGAGGATGACCCCACTGATGCCACCACTGATGGTGCCGCCGAGGATGCCACCACTGATGATGGCGGCGCATGCACAAATGGCAGCCAACCGAAGAGGCAACGGAAGGAGGAAGTGGACTCCAACGGGAATCCAACGGCGCCCGAACGAATAGTCAAGGGGTACTCGCTTCAGCTCGGGTGCATTCTCCGGAGCACCGTCTCGATCAACAACGAGAACCTCAGGCATCCTGATCGAGGGAATTTGCGCAACCTCCTCTTCACGAAGCTGCACGAACGATACAAGTTCCCCGCTGAATTTGAAAACACAAGCCTCAAAGGGAATAAAGTGAACAATGCTGCCCTCACGAAGATGAGCACGTCCCTGTCTACTTGGAAAAGCAATGTGAAGAGAATGATCGAGAAAGGTGAGAGTTATGAGAAGATCAAGGAGAAAAATCCTTCGATCACCGAAGATGACTACAACGACTTCAAGATCAATTGCTCGAGCACCGCAAGCTCCGAATCAAGTAAGTGGGGGAAAGAAATGCGGGATCTGAACTTAGGGGAACACACACTCGGTCCCGGCGGTTACAGAGTGGCGGAGCCTATATGGGACAAGGAGGAGGCGGACCCTGCCGAGCAAGGCCTACCGCCCCTCTTCGATAAATACGGTGACAAGCAGACCAGGAACTTTGTGAGGGCCCGGTACAAGAAGGACCCGAAAACAAAGGAGCTTACCACGGATCCGAAGACCAGGGCGCTTGAGCTTGTTCTGGTAAGGAATACACCCCCGCGTAATTAGCTCCATATGGTTGCATTCTAATTAATGAAGCCAAATTTCTAAATGGTTCACATTCCTTCCGCAGGCGACTGAAAGCAGTAGCACGGGGTCGACTAAGAGCAACCCTTGGGACACCACTCTAAATAGGGCGTTGAATGTAATGAAGAACAAGGATAAGCTCTGTAAGCCGACGTCAGCTGGTCGTGTGGCCGGCAAAGGCTTGTCGACAAAATGGTCGTCATACTATAACACTGGTGGGCGAAAGGAGAAAAAGACCAGCTCGGAAAGCCAGGCGCGCGAGGTTCAAGAACTCAGGGCACAGGTGGCGCGGATTTCGGAGATTGTCCACGAGCAAGTGCAACAACAACTCGGAGCGACGATCACCGCCATTGTGCCTACCTTGATCCAGGGGATTAGTGCGTGGATTGCGGGTGGCCAACAAGGGCCGCCCACGATTCCTAGCTTCACGGCCAGCAACTCGCAGAACGCGATGGCGGGGCCATTGGTGTCTCCGGCGGAGGCGGCATTGGTGTCTCCGACGCCGGCACGGGAGCTTAATGCACCCGGGTGTACGTCGGCCGGCACCTCTGCAGCAAGCGGCCCCTCCGTCAACTGCACGCCCGCCATTCGCGGTGCCTCGACATTAGCCGAGCTCGATGCCATCATCACGGTAACTAATTAAGCCTCTCTCGGCCGAGGACTTCATCTCCTTGCCTTTGACTGGGCATCCCTGACGCCCTACATGTTTTCGCAAGGCGCCGCCGACGTTCCGTGCACTCTCCTGCACTTCGTGAACAACGAGTTGGTCGATGTCGCCAAGGGCAAAATCGTTCAACCGGGCAACCCCTTGTTCCATGGTACCCAGATGCCACCCAACTTGTTTAGGGTTCAACTGGTTCGGGTGCTGCCAGGCTGCGACGAGTTGTTACCTCCGATTCGACCCGTCGGGGCCGACGATGATGACGTGATGACCCTCAGCGCCTGCCTAAGCTGGCCCCTTCTTTGGCCGAAGAGCCAGATTCGTTTGGGGGCGGGGGACACCACCCCAAAGACAACACCGCCAGTCGTGCCGGCTCCAAGTCGGCCCCATGGTCAGACCGCCGCAACGGTGCCGGACATCCCTATGCCACTGGATCCAAACATGCATATGGCACAGGATCAGAACGACGACGACGACGATACATTTGCCAACGTCGATCAGTACTTTGCCGATCATGGGTACGGTGGCGACTTCATGGGGCCTCCTTCTCAAGAACCCAACCCAACAAAAGACATGCGCGATCTAGCTGGTACCGCGGAGAAGCCAAGTTGCAACAGGCGTCGTCTGCAGTTCAGCTCTCAGGAGACGCCTCCAGCTGCCGACTTCACCGAGCCTCAGATAGGCGAGGTGCGAAATATGATCAGCCCCAACACAGTCAAGAAGGCAGTCTGTGAGCAGAACTCGGTCCCATTACAAGAGAAGAAGAAGGCACGCAAAAGAAAGACTAACAAGGGTGCGGGCCAGCCGGCACCGAGTACGATCCGTGCTCAGGACGGGCCACCTTCACCTGAGGATATCTCGAGGGTGCATGTGGCGGGTAGGCCGATGCTACCGAGAAATATGCTCGATGCTGCAACCGGTGCTATGCGGAGTCTGCATGACAGTGTTCTTTCTTTGGAGAAGCGGCGTCTCGGAGAGAAGGATGTGGCATACCCGGTTTTCGCGGCCAAGGTGCCAGAGGGCAAGGGCTTTGTGGATAACTCCATCGCGGGTACGATCGTCCTGCGGTTTGATGACATCCACGCTATGTTGAACCTTCATCCGCTGCACTACACCTTCGTTCGGCTATTTTCGCTGAGTATGGAGATGCGGATCATTCACGACAAGACCCCAGACATCGTGATAGTCGACCCCTTCTACATGCGTGCCAAGATCTTGGGCAGCGCTGGGGACCGGCAAGTCGCAAGTTCTTACCTCGAAGGCGTCATTCTGGCAAACCAAGATAAGGATAACTTCCTCGTGCCTTACTTTCCCGAGTAATTCCTCCCCTCAACCGCCCCGAAACATATGAATTCTTAGATTTCGATCGTTTTTCTTTTAACATTCCGTGTTTTCTGCAGTGACACACGTTGCACGCTCATCCTCCTAAGCCCCAAATATTCCATGGCCACGTATTTCGACCCGGACCATCAGTCGAACGTAGACAACACAAATGTCAAGAAGGTTCTTGATGATGTTCTCCCCGGCTACGTCAAATCTGGAGGCACCTTCACCAGGCCTATTCGTAAGTACGGCAAGCACATGTTCTCCCACAATACGACGTTCTGCTGCGTCAAGCAGCCACTTGGTGGTCAGAAGGGTGCCTACTACGCCATCCATCACATGCGGGCGATCGTATGGGACCATCATCAACTTCTGCTACCGAGTAGACTCAAAGATTGGGCCGCGAGCGTGTCGGCAATCCAGGACACGGACATCAGACAAGAATTCTTTCGCATCCAGTCGGAGTTTGTGGAAATCATCCATCAAGATGTCCTTCGTACCGCGGGGTAGTTCTACCTCAGAAATCAACCGTCCAACAGTGACATCGACACAATCCTACAAATGCAGGCTGACAACGCCCGTTCTTTCATGACTCCCACGATAGACGGCGGCTTCATCCACGCTCCGGTCCCTTGAGTCTCATGTTGTAATTAAACTTTAATGAACTTGTAGTATATCTCTTTGTTTTCGAGAGTCGTTCAACTTAAGATGTAATAGATGCTATTAATGTCTTGCTTTTCTCTTCCGATCGTTCTGTTGCATACTTATATATTGCTTATGTATTGTCTGTGAATTGGTACTAACGTTTCGTTTGGCTACTGCATAGCGATGCCGTGGTATGTCGTGTACAAGGGTAAGGTTCCCGGAGTCTACGACGACTGGGAGGAGTGTCGGAGACAGGTTCACCGATTCAGCGGTAACAGTTACAAAGGGTACGCCACCAGGGCCGAGGCCAAATCTAGATACGCCCGCTATCTAGCAGGAGAGGGGAGGGAGCGTTGGAGGAACCGGATGAAGACGAGTTTCATCGTGATGATGCTCATCGTGATGACCGCAGCTCTCTTCTATGTGATGGTAGTTTAGATGATCGATATCGACTTGTAATGTGAAGACAAACTCGCGGTCTCGAGACTTGTAATATAATGTTCTATCTTTGTTCGGTCTTTTCAATTCGGAGACTAATATGATGACTTGTATTCGGAGACTAAAATGATGAATTGTATTCAGAGACTAATCTTCTATTGTATTCGATGAATTTGTTGTTGATGTGTGATGTCTATATTTTGTCCAATTATACATTTTGTAACCTGTGCAAAAAACAGAAAATAAAAAAAATAAAAAAACCCTAATATTCATACTAATGGCGCATCACATCATAGTGCGCCATTAGTATGCCAAAGGATACTAATGGCGCATCATTAAAGAGTGCGCCATTAGTATGCCGAAGTTACTAATGGCACATCTTGCTGTCGTGCGCCATTAGTATGCCGAAGTTACTAATGGCGCATCTTGCTGTCGTGCGCCATTAGTATGCCAAAGCAGCTAGGTATACATGGCCCCCTGGGAGGCATACTAATGGCGCACTGTTGTATATACTAATGGCGCATCTGGGGTGCGCCATTAGTAAAATATACTAATGGCGTGCTACTAATGGCGCACCACTAATGCGCCATTAATGGCCAAATTAGGTGCGCCATTAGTAGGCCTTTTCCTAGTAGTGTATATGCCCTTTTTCTACCAGTGCAAGGTCCTTGCCGGGGGGTAGCTTTAGCTAGCCCGGCAAGGTCCTTGCCATGGCAGCTTGCCCCACACCTACGGAGCGAGGTCACCCTTGAGTCTACTGCCCCCATGGGGCAAGGATTCAGGAGACATCCCCGTGGTGGCATGCAGATCTTCGTGAAGACATTCAAGACCAGATGCCCACTTAAGAAGGTAATGACCCTTGGCGGGATCCCAGCCAAGGAGGACCACAAGGCCCCCGGCAAGAGCCTTGCCGGGGATGACAGCGAGCGCCACGGCAAGACCCTTGCCAGGGTCCCGGCAAGGCCCTTGCCAAGGGCACCCGTGGGGCCACCATCAGGCCCACACCAGTCGCGCCCCCACCGCCGTTCGCATGCAGCTGCCGACCCAACCAGTTGGGCAGGCACCTGCGTGGCGGCGTACAGATCTTCGTGGAGGCCCACCACTGCGCCACCTCAGCTGCTTGACTGCCTACATGGCACCACAAGCACCGCTGGCCAGGGAGCTTGTCAACACAAGAGGGAGCAGCAACGGACGGGACAGGGCTCTCCCCCATCCCCGATAAAGCAAGGACACCTAAGCAAGGTGCATTAAATACGCCTTGTCATGTAATGCGAGGGATAAACTCGCATTACTGTACCCTTTCCACCTCCTGTGTGCCACTGTGGCAGCCCCTTTCCTATAAAAGGAGGCCCGAGGCGACCAGGAGAGGGATTCGGATTTTTGGAGCTCTTGACGCCCCATAGCTAGCTCAAGAACACTGATATACAAACCACCAAAGCAGGAGTAGGGTTTTACGCATCCTCGCGCCCCGAACCTGGATAAAGGAACCGTGTGCTACCTATTTGATCCGCTCTTCTCACGACCCCCGCGCCCCACAACGGTATTAGGGATCCTTGTGATCCCATAGGTGTTGTTTCACACCGACATCTTTGGCACGCCAGGCAGGGGGCAGCGCATTTGTGAGAATCGGCTTTAGCAGTTGTGAGAAATGGCGCCCAAGAAGAAGACGATGGTGGCGGTTGTCCGTCGGAAGCCGGGCATCCCGTCCTGACGCGGGCGAGCAGTGGACCGGTCGTGGAAAGGACCCGGGGCGCCGTTCACGAACACCAACACCGTCCCAGCAGACGGAGTTTGGGACGCGGTGATGTTCATGCGCTTGGCAACGGGCGCACGCCGCCAAATCCAAGCATGGAGCCGGGCCCTCCACGGGTGGCGCGGGGCCTTCCGGGCTCGCTGCCGCCCCGCCTGAGGGCGACGCAAGGGCTTCCAAGACTCCCACACTGGCACCGACGGCGCGCTCCTCTCAAGCGGCGCATGACGAACGGCATGATTGCACCGAAGACCCCGGGCGTCGCCGCGGGAAGAGCCCCGAGCGCCACTCCCGGGATGTAGAAGACCTGCCCGCTCGTCGAGGCGCTGGTGAAGATGGTGTGCGACCGCGCAATCGTGATAGAGCTCCTTCTGACATGGTCAGAAGTCGATGCGCGTCGCGATCTGTGCAGGTTTCGCTGCCACCAACGCCAGCAGAAGCCATGGCGTGCGCGCAGTTGCTCCTCGATTTTCCTCCCACTACGGGGAAACTCGACGAATGGAGAGCCACCATCCGAAGCCTTGTTGTGGTGGCCAACAAAGACGAACCGAGTCCGGCGGAGCCCTCGGGTCGACGTTCCGACGGAGTCCCGCGTACCAGTGGCAGGAAAGCTGGCGGCGCCGCGACCATGGTTCATTCGCCTCCTCCTCGCCCGGTACCACGGACACCTGCCCGTCACGACGCTACGGGCGACAAAATCCCCATAGCGTCGTCTGACCCGCGGACCCACCGTGACCAGCGCCAGGTCCTTCGGGATCGGGAACATGAAGACGCTTGGACCACTAGCGAGCGCCGGCGCGGAGCGCGCCACCAGTCAGACAGGCGAGCAGGGCCTGTTGTGGACCACCCGGCACCGGAGAGCCCTGGAGGCCTGCCTTATGAGGTAGGCTGCCCGGCATTTACCCGTGAGCTGCGGCAGTTCCAGTGGCCCACTCAGCGCACCTTCAAACCTGACGTGGGTGAGAAGTACGACGGCAAGACCCACCCGTCCGAGTTCCTCAGCATCTACACCATCGCGATGCAGGCTGCCGGAGCCCGCGACGATAAGGTTCTTGCGAATTACTTTCCGTTGGCTCTTAAACCCAACGCCATGTCATGGTCGATGCACATGCCGTTAGACTCCATTTCCTCCTGGTCGGATTTGTGCCATGAGTTCGTGGGCGCCTTCACTGGCGGTCACCAAGCTCGTGGCCAAGCATGTGACCTCCACGTCATTCCCCGGAAGGGAGGCGAGAGTCTCCGCAAGTACATACAGAGGTTCAGCCGGATACAGTACAATATCCCTAATGTTCACCCTGCCACCATCATCAGCGCGTTCAATCAGAACGTGCGTAACCGCAAGATGCGTGAAGAGCTGGCGATGAACAAGGTGAAAGATGTAGCAGAACTCTATGTTCTCACTAACAGATGTGCCCGGGCTGAAGTGGGAAGGAAGTACCCCGGTGAAGATGCCGGCGTGGAAACCGACTCCTCAGAGGAGGATACCACCACCCCGGCGAAGAAAGGTCGGCGCCGCAACAGGAAGCGCAAGGGAAAAGCCGTGCTTGCCGTCGAGGGGTCTGATGACACCTGCTCCACCAAGAAAACCAAGGCAGATGACCCCGGCAAGGAAATTGTCGGATGTGTCGCCTGCCGGGCCTTGGCGGCTGCCGAGAAGCCAGGCAACTCCGACAAGCGGTACTGCAAGATCCATCGCACCAAAGGCCATGCTCTCCAAGACAGCCGATAAGTTGAGCTCCTCGCTGAGAAGTAGAGGGCTGAATATGAGAGGCGGGACAAGGAGAAGGGCCAAGACAGTGCTGAGGGATCCGGCAAGAAGCGTGACGGCCAGGCGGGCCGTCGTGGCAAGGATAAACAACAGGAGAGGCCCGCCCGGGGCCGTGACAGAAAGCCAGAAGACTACGATCACGAAGAGGACGAAGAGTTTCAGAAAGCTACAGAGTCCATGTGCATCGATGGCGGCGCCTTGCTACATACCTCTCATTGCCGGCTTAAACAGTGGGCACGAGAGATTACAGCGGCAGAGCCGTCGTTTGATGCCCAAAAGCCGCTGAAGTGGTCCAGCACACCTATCATTTTTGACATTGAGGATCACCCTGATCGCACTACTGCGGTCGGGTGCTTGCCGTTGTTGGTTTCACCAACGGTACGCAACCTCAAGGTGACAAAGATGCTAGTCGACGGCGGGGCCGGTCTGAACTTGATCTCGCCTGCCGTGATCGAGAAGCTGCAGATTCCTAATGGAGACCTCGAAGAGCCGGGCACGTTTCAAGGGGTCAACCCGGGAAGAAGCCAACCCAAGGGAAAGGTCACGCTGCCCGTGACTTTTGGAAGCGACCTGAACTTCAGGACGGAGAGGATCGTGTTTGATGTTGCCAAGATCCCTTTGCCCTACAACGGGATCCTTGGCCGCCCAGCGCTGGCCAAGTTCATGGCGGCGTCACACTACGCATGCAACACCCTGAAGATGCCAGGGCCCGTGACGATCATCACCATCCCCTCCGATAAGAAAGATGCGCTGATTTGCGCTGACCAACTATACCAGCAAGCAGTTGCAGCAGCTGCCGCCGCTAGGGCACTTGCTCCTGCCGCTGGGACCCCGGGAGGGAAGAAGAAGAAGAAGAAGGCCGGTGAGACCTCGGACACCCCCTCCGGCAAGTGCACCTTTTCGGAGTGTAGCGCTGCCGTCGAGGACGTGCCAAAGAGCTCCACCAGCGGAAACAAGAAGTCCAGGGCCACGCTGCCGGGAACCAAGAAGGTTTCCGTCAATGAGGACGACACGGGAGGAGCTTTTACCATAAGCTCCACCCTTGACGACAAATAGCAAGACGCGCTCGTCACCTTCCTGCGGGCGAATGTCGATGTGTTTGCATGGCAAGCTTCCGACATCCCCGGCGTTCCCAGGGAGGTGATTGAGCACCACCCTGTTGTCTGTCCTCATGCGCGGCCCGTCAAGCAGAAGGTCAGGAAACAAGCTTTGGAACGACAAGAGTTCATCATGGAAGAGATCCGGAAACTGGAGGCGGCGGGTTTGGTAAGAGGAGTGCTCCATCCAACGTGGTTGGCCAATCCGGTCGTGGTGCGTAAGGCAAATGGGAACTGGAGGCTGCGTATTGATTACACAGATATCAATAAGGCTTGTCCTAAAGACCCCTTCCCGTTGCCGCGCATCGAATAGATTGTTGACTCCACAGTTGGGTGTGATCTTTTGTCATTCCTCGATGCCTACTCTGGCTACCACCAGATCTTCATGACAAGAGAAGACGAAGAGAAAACAGCATTCATCACCTCGTGTGGTACGTATTGCTTCATACGGATGCCTTTCGGGTTGAAGAGTGCTGGCTCGATGTTTGCAAGGGCGGTCCAGATTGGTTTTGAACCCCAGCTCCATAGAAATATGGAAGCTTATATGGACGACATAGTGGTCAAAACCAAGGACAGGGCAACCCTCATCATAGATTTGCGAGAAACATTTGCGAACCTGTGTAAGATCAACCTCAAGCTGAACCCTGAGAAGTGTGTCTTTGGCGTTCCGTCCGGCAAGCTTCTCGGATTCTTTGTGTCGCAGCGTGGGATAGAGGCCAATCCGGACAAGATCAAAGCTATAGAGTAGATTGAAGCACCCAAGCGAATCAAGGATGTGCGTCGGCTTGCTGGTTGTGTCGCTGCCATGGGCAGGTTCATATCCAAGTCCGCCGAGTGCGCCCTTCCCTTTTTCAAGATCCTGAAAAAGGCAGGCCCGGTGGAGTCGACGCGAGAGGCCGAAGCAGCATTGCAATATTTGAAGAAGTACCTCTCCTCTGTGCCAACACTAGTTGCGCCTAGGCCCCAGGAGCCGTTGCTGCTATACCTAGCGGCAACGAACCAGGTGGTCAGCGCCGCACAAGTGGCCTAGAGAGAGGTTGACGACGAGGTAATGGCAGCAACGAGCCCAACACCACCAATGCGGAGACGACACAGCCAGTCGAAGTGCCGCCGAAGAAGAAAATGATGCAGCACCCGGTCTACTTTGTTAGCTCCCTCCTGCAGGGGGCTAGGTCAAGGTACTCTGGCATGCAGAAACTGCTCTTCGGCCTCCTCATGGCCTCGAGGAAGCTGCGTCACTACTTCCAGGCACACGAGATCACTGTCGTCACTCGCCTCCCTCTGCAACGGATATTGCACAATCCAGATGCGACGGGGAGGATTGTGGAATGGGCACTGGAGCTATCGAGCTTTGGCCTCAAGTTTGAAAGTTCTTCGACGATCCAGAGCCGAGTCCTGGCGGAGTTCATTGCAGAGTGGACCGCAACACCTGACGAAGAAGCCCAAGAGACTGCTCTCCCCGGCAAGGAGGCAAGTTGCAATTGGATTATGTACTTCGATGGGGCTTTCTCCCTAGAAGGTGCCGGGGCTGGCGTACTGCTCGTCACCCCACCGGAGAGCACCTCAAGTACGTGATCCATATGCACTTCCCTAGGGAGGTGTTAACAAACAATACGGCAAAGTACGAAGGGCTGCTTGCCGGTCTTAGGATCGCGGCGGACCTCGGAATCAAAAAGCTTATCGTCAGGGGCGACTCTCAGCTCGTCGTCAAGCAAGTCAACAAGGATTACCAGAGCCTGTTGATGAAGCCCTACGTTGATGAAGTGATAAAGCTAGAAGAGCATTTCGACGGTATACAGGCTGAACACATTCCCCGAGAAGAGAACGATATCGCCGATTACCTGTCGAAGTGCGCTGCCCTCAAGCTACCTGTGGAACCAGGTACCTTTGTGCTTCAGCTAACTCAGCCATCCGTTGATCCATCAACAGAGCAGAACAAGAGGAGGAAATCAGGGCCCGACATGTACTTCCCGACCGAGCTGCCCGTAGCCGCCGGCAAGGATGTTGCCGAGGACACTGAGCCCGCCACGGGACGGCTAGCTCCGGTAGAGCGTCAAGCTCTTGCCGTCGAGACAGCCGCTCCTATAGCAGAGGAGATCCCTTTAGTCCTCGCCGTCGAGCCCCAGGCTCCAGCGTGGGCATAGCATACCGTCTGATTCCTCCAAACAGGGGAACTTCCTGAGGAGCAGGAAGAAGCGGAAAAAGTAGCCCCTCGCTCTACCATGTACCAGTTCGTCGATGACGTCCTGTACAGGAAGAGACCGAACGGTGTGAAATTGAAGTGTATCCCTCGAGAGGAAGGACTGGAGCTGTTGGCGGAGATACACGGAGGCATATGTGGATCCCACATCGAGTCAAGGGCCCTTGCCGGCAAGGCATTCCGGCAAGGTTTCTTCTTGCCCACCGCCCTCCAGGATGCGATGACACTCGTCACCAGGTGTGAGGCGTGTCAGTTCCATTCAAAGAAGCTTCATTAGCCAGCTCAAGCCCTTCAAACCATTCCTCTCTCCTGGCCCTTCTCGGTCTGGGGGCTTGACATACTGGGCCCTTTCCCCCGCGCCGTCGGGGGCTTTGAGTACTTGTACATTGCAATCGACAAGTTCACAAATTGGCCAGAAGTGGAAGCAGTGAGGAAGGTCACAGCTCAGTCAGCCGTCAAGTTCTTCAAGGGGCTAGTGTGCCGTTTCGGTGTACCCAACAGGGTCATCACCGACAACGGCACACTGCTCACAAGCCGCACCTTCATGCAATATACTCAAGACCTCGGCAGCAAAGTCTGTTTCGCTTCCGTTGCTTACCCGCGAAGCAATGGTCAAGCTGAGAGGGCAAATGATGAAGTGCTACGAGGCTTAAGGACCAAGACCTTTGACAGGCTGCACAGGAGCGGAAGGCGCTGGATTTATGAGTTGCCGACGGTTCTTTGGTCAATCAGGACGACACCAAATCGAGCCACCGGCCAGACACCCTTTGCCCTGGTATACGGGGCAGAAGCAGTTATCCCCACTGAACTCATATACGGGTCACCTCGAGTGCTCGCTTATGATGAGCTTGAGCAAGAGCAACTGCGACAATATGATGCACTGCTCCTTGAGGAAGATCGTCTTCGGGCGGCTGTGAGAGCAGCACGCTACCAGCAAGCCTTGCACCGCTGCCATAGCCGCAAGGTTCATGCCCGTAGCCTTGAGGAAGACGAACTTGTCCTTCGGCGCGTTCAACCGGCCAAGAATTCCAACAAGCTGACGCCAAAGTGGGAAGGCCCTTACCGGGTAATACGAGTCACCAGGCGCGGCGCAGTCCGCCTGGAGACCGAAGATGCCGTTCCGGTGAGTAACTCCTGGAACATTGAGCATCTTCGCAAGTTTTACCCGTGAGGCGCGGCTTGCCGGGCCTCCCGGCGAGCCACCTTTTGTACAAGCATTGCCGATGATGCATGTAACCCTTTGTACAAAGCCAGGCATAGACCCTGAGCATAAATAAATGAAGCGCTGGTGCCCTAAGTTATAGCATGCATGCTAGGTCGAGTCTCGTCCTTGGTTAGGGTTGATAATGCTTAGCGGCAACTAACCCCTAGCTTACAGGTCGAGTGTGCGTCCCTTTGCCGTTCTTTCGTCTTCTTTGGCTCGCAGGACTCACACATATCCTTGCCGGACCACTTAAGGACGAAAAAGAGAAGGAGGACGGACCAACATATAGACCCCGGCAAGCCAGTATTACCGGGGGCTGCAAGAGCAAAGGTTCACCCACGGCAAACCAAAGTTTCCAAGGGCTACAGCTTGAGATAAGTTCTTCATCCCTTACCATGCATTCCCCTTATGGACTGAGGTATGTGAAACCTCGTTTTTCCTAAAAGCTACCGTGCTCCTCTATCTCTAGGACCTAGGACTTGTTCCTGGGGCCAGGTTTGATCGTAGTCGCGATAGCAAAAGGATGAAACGAGGAGCCTGAACCCGCCTCATCCCTGCCTCCGCCAAAGGCGTGAGAAAGGTCGAATGAGGTGGAGAGACGGCAAGGCCTATTGCCGGGCAAGGAAATGTTTATCTTAGAGATATCAAGGATTCACTCCTTGTCGTGGGTTCTACCCGCAAACGAATGGCCCGGCAAACATCCCTTTTTCATTAAAAACATTCCGTTCAGGTGCAGTCCGTAGGGAATGAAAAACATGAATGATGGGATTACAAGTTTTAAATTTAGCTAAGGCCCAAAGGCTTACAAACTAAAAAGAGATAAGGTGCCCGTAATCCCTTCCTTGTCCCTCTCCTCAGGAGGCAGGTCAAGGAGGCGAAAAGGGTAAAAGAGGCGCCTAGGCGAGCTACGGGTGGCAGAAGACACCAAGAGAACATCCCGGTGGCCGTCCAAAGGCTGGATGGTGATGGCGGCACCGAAAGCAGAGCTCAAAGACGAGGTGGTGGGACGTCAGCACGCGTCGAAGGCGTCGGTGCCCGCGTACTCCGAGTTGACGGCCTTGCCGCCCGCCCTCTTCCTCTTCCGCAGCATCCCAACACCAGCCGCCCAAGGAGACGACCCCGAGAAGTTCAAGGAGCCGGCGACACGGACGATGGGGTCGCTGGTGCTGCACGGAGCGGCACCCGACACCTAGTCGGACCCGTCATCCTGCCGCCTACTGCCCTCGTCGTCGATGCCGCGGTCCTCCTCGTCACTCCCGCCCGAGGAGGAGTCTTCTCTATCAGAAGAACTATCCATGCAGCACCTTGCGCGGGTCCCGAAGAGCCCGAAGACCTTGATGGAGAGGAGGCCGCCCTCCATCAGCTTGAAATGGAGAGTGAGCCCCTCCGTCAGGCGGTGGATGTGAGTGAACGTCTTCCATCCTCGACGAAGATACATCACGTGAGGGGTTGGGAAATCAACGCGAACCCGCGTGCCGCTGATCCCATAGCCACTCATATGCAGCCGCAATGTCTCCGGCGGATCTAGCTCCCTCTCCCGCGCAAATGGAGTCGGGAGACGAAGGCGACGACGAGGCGGCCGGCGCAGCCTAACAAAGAACTCACAAGGGTCGTCCCCAACGTGGCCCTCCATGGGGGGAGGAGCTGCTGGCGGAGGCGAAGCCGGCGCACCACCCCGTCCTCCTCTTCCCCGAGCGCTTCGGCCTCGCCCCCTCCCCCTTGCGGCTGGCTCTGCCACCGCAGGTGCAAGAGAAGGAGGGATGCATTATCGAGCGGCGACCCACGTCGCCGCCGTTGAAGGACCAGGGTTCCCTCTCTCCATCGCAAATGGAAGGGAGGGGAGCAGAAGCTGAAGAAGGAAGGAGATGAAGGAATGCGGGGCGCCGTCCTCCCCCTCCCGCTCCTTATAAAGGAACGGGGTCGGGGCTCGACCACCCCACTCTGCCAATCGAGGCTCGGAGGGTGCAGGGAACTGGGACCGACCCGCTGCCCTGGCCCGCGCCGGCCCGGTTTCCCGCCTCCACCGATCGCCATCCCAAGCGCATGCAAGCCACGTGGCAGGCGTGCAGGACCGAGGCGACAGGTGAGGCGACCTCCCCCCACCCCGTGATCGTGGGGGGTGGATGCCTTGAAGACCACGCCTCGGCCCCGTTCAGTAAATGGGTTGCGCCTCCACGCCTCCCTCCGTTTATGGGGAAGGCGCGAACCGCCCTCTTTACTACGACATGACGCATGCGTGCAGAGCTGAGCCCCACGCATGCCACCCACGTGACGCACGCATCCCCATGCGCCGCCACACGCGGGACGCATGGGAAGCACAGCACGCGAAGAAACTTACCGTGGTAAAAACCGCCCCACCTGCCCATGCACTGTTCTTGGGCCTAGCCCAACAACGCGTTGCGCTTATGTGTGGCCCAGGCCTGGGGGCTCCTGTCGGTGTGCAAAAAGGGGGTACACTTTTTGTACCCCTATGACTGTGCACGGGCAGTCTGAGCCACGGGTGCCGCCACACCGAGCACGGCAAGGGAGGTAAAACCAAGGTAAGGCCGAAGCTGAAGAGGAGCAGAACGACACCAAGGCCACAAAGAGCAAAGGGAACAAAGCAGCCCCCCGGCAAGGTCCTTGCCGGGGGGCCGCCTTAGCAAGCCCGGCAAGGTCCTTGCCGTGGTAGCTCGCCCCACACCTACGGAGCGAGGTCACCCTTGAGTCCACTGCCCCCATGGGGCAAGGATTCGGGAGACATCCCCGTGGTAGCATGCAGATCTTTGTGAAGACATTCAAGACAAGATGCCCACTTAAGAAGGTAATGACCCTTGGCGGGATCCCAGCCAAGGAGGGCCACAAGGCCCCCGGCAAGAGCACCCGTGGGGCCACCATCAGGCCCACACCAGTCGCGCCCCCACTGCCGTTCGCATGCAGCTGCCGACCCAACCAGTTGGGCAGGCACCTGCGTGGCGGCGTACAGATCTTCGTGGAGCCCCACCACTGCGCCACCTCAGCTGCTTGCCTGCCCACATGGCACCACAAGCAGCGCTGGCCAGGGCGCGTGTCAACACAAGAGGGAGCGGCAATGGACGGGACAGGGCTCTCCCCCGTCCCCGATAAGCAAGGACACCTAAGAAAGGCGCATTAAATACGCCTTGTCAAGTAATGCGAGGGATAAACTCGCATTACTGTACCCTTTCCACCTCCTGTGTGCCACTGTGGCAGCCCCTTTCCTATAAAAGGAGGCCCGAGGCGACCAGGAGAGGGATTCGGCTTTTTGGAGCTCTTGACGCCCCATAGCTAGCTTAAGAACAATGATATACAAACCACCAAAGCAGGAGTAGGGTTTTACGCATCCTCGCGGCCCGAACCTGGATAAAGGAACCGTGTGCTACCTGTTTGATCCGCTCTTCTCACGACCCCCGCGCCCCGCAACCGTAGTAGGGATTCTTGTGATCCCATAGGTGTCGTTTCACACCGACATCTTGTTCTTCTTCTTGGCCTTCTTCATTGTTGACGTTGTCGTTCTCATGTCATGGTGGAGAAGGAGGTTGTTGATGTTCATCTTGGTGCACTTCCTTGTTTTCTTCATCTTGGTGTGTCCCACTTGTGGATGCTTCCGTATCAACTCTTGGTTCACCTTGTCGTGAGGTAGAAGCTTCCACTTGGACGGACGAGGTACTCTCCTTCACCTCCGTTTGAGGAATCTTGCCAATAGACAAGTCTTGGATTGCTTCCGAAGGGTCTTTGTCTCCTACATCAATTGGCAATTGCACTACTTGCCAGCCGTTAGATTCATCAAACTTCACATCTACCGTCTCTTCAACCTTTCGGGTGAAATTGTTGTAGACACGGTAAGTGTGAGAGTTTGAGCCATAACCAAGTAGGAAACCTTCATGAGATTTAGGAGCAAATTTAGAACGACGATGCTTATCAAGAATGTAGCACTTTGAGCCGAATACTCGAAAGTATCCAACTTGGGGTTTGTTACCGGTGAGGATCTCATATGCCGTCTTGCCGAGTAGCTTGTGAAGATACAAGCGATTTGTTGCGTGACAAGCTGTCTCAACCGCTTCCGGCCAAAAGTGCTTCGGCGTCTTGTACTCATCAAGCATCATTCTCGCCCTTTCGATGAGCATACGGTTCTTCCTCTCAACTACTCCATTTTGTTGAGGTGTGTACGTAGACGAGAACTCATGTGAAATCCCTTCTTCGTCAAGAAAGGTGTCCACATTTGCGTTCTTGAACTCCGTTCCATTATCACTGCGAACCTTCTTGATCTACACTTCAAATTGATTTTTGGCCTTCCCAGCTAAGTTTTTGAAGATCTTTTGGACCTGCAATTTATCATCGAGAAAGAACACCCACGTAAATCTTGAAAAATCATCAACTGTAACTAGACCAAAAGAATTTCCACCGAGACTTTTATAAGCATTGGGACCAAAAAGATCCATGTGAAGTAGCTCGAGTGGCCTCCTTGTGGTCATGATGTTCTTCACGGGATGCCTTCCTCCAACCTGTTTACCTGCTTGACAAGCGCTACAAAGTCTATCCTTATCAAATATGACATCGTTAACTCCAAGGATATGATTTCCTTTAATAAGCTTATCAACGTTTCGCATGCCCACATGACCAAATCGTCTATGCCACAACCATCCTTTAGAGAATTTAGCAATAAAGCAAGTTCTAGGTTGAGTTTTTTTTGTGAAATCAACAATGTATAGATAACCCCTACATATACCGGTAAGACCGTCTTATGATTATCTCTATGAAACACTTGGCAATCTACTTCAGTGAATAGGACATTGAAACCGAAATCAGCAAGTCTAGATACCGAAAGTAAGTTGTAGCCAAGAGATTCGACAAGAATGACATTTTGAATGGAGCTATCATGTGATATGGCCACCTTACCGAGGCCAACCACCTTACCCTTTGAGTTATCACCAAAAGTGACATACTTTCTAGGGCCGTCGTTTTCAGCAAGCTCATGAAACATATCTTTATCTTCGGTCAGGTGATCGGTACACCCATTGTCAAGAACCCATTCCTTTCCTCCTGCCATATATCCCCGAAGATTTGCCATAAGACCAAAGTGTCTCATTGCATCATCATGATCAAGGCCACTATCATCATCTTCATCGTAGTATCTATATTCAACATCGTCTTGTATTTGATCAATTCCTAGAGAGGGTAATTCATTAGATAAATGATCATCACAATGGTCACCTTTATGAATTCTAATCGCTTCGGATATAATATTGCTAATAATTCCAACATCTCCTTTGGCACGCATGAGATTGGTAATCTCAAATAGACACTCACCAAAGCTAGGATCACTAGAATTCATCTTACTCAAGGCAATAGATTTATGGAGAATTTCATCTAAATTTTTCAACGAATAATTTGGAGAACGTTCCTCAAGAAATTTCCATATAGTGTAGGCACACTCAAGAGTAGGAAAACATCCAATCAAGTTTCTAGGCAAGCCTCTAGTGATAAGATTAACAGTTCTAAGATTGCGAATCATGTCAATTGACTCATCAAGGATAGGATGCATGGAATCAACATGAGGTGCACAAGGGCTAGCAATGTACTTGTTCAAATGATATTTATAGAAAATCACAAGCATCTCATTTTTTCACTCATGAAAATACTCTCCACCAAGTATAGCTACTCTATGTCTAAGACTCCCCAAAGTAGACTCATCCATCTTCCTCCAATGGTGTTTAAACCAAAGCAATGGAGACCAAAGCTCTGCTACCAATTGAAAGGATCGAGAAGAGGTGTCTAGAGGGGGGTGATTAGACACTAAGTGAAAAAGTTGCAGTTTTTAATCTCCTTAAGTTTAAGTTGAGTTTTGGCACAAGTTTAACAATCACAATACATAACAAGCAAGCATGCAAACAGTATATGAGCAGCGGAAAGTAAAGCATGCAACTTGCAAGAATGTAAAGGGATGGGATTGGAGTGTGCAAACGCAATTGGAGACACGGATGTTTTTGTCGTGGTTCCGATAGGTGGTGCTATCGTACATCCACATTGATGGATACTTAAACCCACGAAGGGTAACGGCTGTGCGAGTCCACGGAGGGCTCCAGCCACGAAAGGTCCACGAAGAATCAACCTTGTCTATGCCACCATGGCCATCGCCCACAAAGGACTTGCCTCACTAGGGTAGATCTTCACGAAGTAGGCGATCTCCTCGCCCTTACAAACTCCTTGGTTCAACTCCACAATCTTGTCGGAGGCTCCCAAGTGACACCTAGCCATTCTAGGAGACACCACTCTCCAAGAAGTAATAAATGGTGTGTTGACGATGAACTCCTTGCTCTTGTGCTTCAAATGATAGTCTCCCAACACTCAACTCTCTCTCTCTCATAGGATATGGATTTGGTGGAAAGAAGATATGAGTGTAAAGCAACTTGGGGAAGGCTAGAGATCAAGATTCATATGGTAGGAATGGAATATCTTGACCTCAACACAAGTGTAGGTGGTTCTCTCTCAGAAAATGTATGTTGTAAGTGTACGCATGTTCTGATGGCTCTCTCCACAAATGAAGAGTGGGTGGAGGGGTACATATAGCCTCCACACAAAATCTAACCGTTACACACAACTTACCAATCTCGATGGGACCGAATCGTTAAACTCGGTTAGACCGATTTAGCAAATAATGTGACCATTCGGATTTTCGGTGGGACCGACATGTCAACTCGGTGGGACCGATATGGTTAGGGTTAGGGCATAACGTAATCTCGGTGAGACCGATTACACAAACTCGGTGGAACCGATTTTGGTAATAAGCTAACCAGAGAGTTGGTCAGGCAAACTCGGTGGGACTGATTCGCTCATCTCGGTTGGACCGAAATGTTATGAAGAGGAACAGAGAGTTTGCATTGTAATCTCGGTAGGACCGATTACGCAAACTCAGTGTAGCCGATTTTGGTAATGGATACATATAGAGAGATTACAATCCCATCTCGGTGAGACCAAGATCCCTATCGGTGAGACCGATTTGACTAGGGTTTGTGGCAGTGGCTATGACATCTGAACTCGGTGGCGCCGGATAGAAATAATCGGTAGGGCCGAGTTAGACTTTTGGTTTGGGTCATATGTGGATATGAGAAAGTAGTTGAGGGCTTTGGAGTATATCACTAAGCACTTTGAGTAAGCAAGCCATTAAGCAACACCTCATCCCCTCTTGATAGTATTGGCTTTTCCTATAGACTCAATGTGATCTTGGATCACTAAAATAGAAAATGTAGAGTCCTGTGCTTGGAGTTTGAGCCAATCCTTTCTCCTTAGCATCTTGAAGGGGTTCCACATCCTCTAGTCCATGCCACTTCATTATTGAACCTATCTAAAACATACTAGGTAAAAGTGCTAGTCCAACAAGAGATATGTTGACATTAATTACCAAAACCACCCATGGAGCACTTGTGCTTTCAGGGCCCCATTAGTCAGTGACTAACTAGTGATTAAAACTAATTAACACATTAATTAACATTTTGTTTATTTATAAAAACTGTTTAATTAGCACGGGGCACACATGTCAATGGCACTTGGCTGTCTACATTACAAAAAAAAGACACATCCGTGACATTTTGGGCCAAACGAAAAAAAATTCTGTCATACATATGACACTTCTATGACGATAACTGTGACAAAGCCCGGTATCATCATAGATGTGGTGGGCTCCTACTTCTATGACAAAAAATCATGATAGAAAATGGGCTTTTTGTCCTGGGCGGGCCGGAGACGCAGCTGCATGACATTCTTTGGGCCGTCCATGACGGAAAAAACCGTGGTAGAAGTGAGGGCGTGAAAAATATTGGGGAGTCCCCGGTTACGGTGGGTGGTCGGGGCCGAGCGATGCGCGTTTCTCTCGTACGTACGCGCGTGTGTGCGAGGCGTTGGGCTCTAACTGAACCCAAGCGAGGCGTTGGGCTCTAACTAAACCCGAGCAATTGCACTATAGGCTACGCGTTACTGAACCCGCGCGATCGATCGATGGCTGTTAACTGAACCCGATCGAGCGATTCCTTTGCTACGGCTGCTAACTGAAGCCGATCGATGCTGCCTCTGGATGAACAGTGAGCATTGTGGGGGGGTTTGGATCACTAGTAGAAAAGGGGGCAAAGGTTCAGGCCGGGTAGGCCCATTAGTCCCGGTTCAGTCTA
Source organism: Triticum urartu (assembly GCF_056163025.1). NCBI lineage: Eukaryota > Viridiplantae > Streptophyta > Magnoliopsida > Poales > Poaceae > Triticum > Triticum urartu. The sequence goes on from NC_141874.1 coordinate 643,726,423, forward strand.
GAACCAGGACCAATGCGTGCATTGGACCCGGTTCGTGAACCAGGGGGCTGGCCGGGTCACGTGTGCCATTGGTCCCGGTTCGTCTGGACCTTCTGGTCCTGGTTTGTTGGACGAACCGGGACCAATGGTCCTAGCTCCTGGCCCACCACCATTAGCCCCAGTTAGAGGCATGAACCGGGACCGAAGGCCCCCCTTTAGTCCCGGTTCATGCCACCAACCGGGACCAATGGTGGTGCCTATATATACCCCCTCACACAAGAGTAGAGCACACTGCTCTATTTTTTCTGGCCGAGGGGGAGAGGGCTTGGTGGTGCTCTAGCTCAACTCCTATGCACACAAGGTGTTCGATGGAATGCCCGAGCCACACTACTTAAGCTTTCTCCTCTCCAAGCTCGACCTCCAAGCTCCATTTTCCTCAATATTTGTCTAGGTTTAGCGGTCCGTCACGCCCCGCCCCCGTCTTCACCGCCGTCGATCAGCCGCGCCGATCTCATCACCGGCACCACCGTGGTGAGCCTCTTGTTCTTATATTCTTTCTGAAAGGAAAAATATTCTTACTTGTATGTTTAGACAGATACTTGTATCATTTTCTTACTTTTATTATTGCATCTTATATAGTGCAATGGTTTTGGTATCCTCCCCCGTCGGCCCTCGTCCTGTCTATGATTCGGATGTGGTATATATTATCTTTATAACTATTGGTTCATTTATTGTTTATGAAAATTATGCTGACCAACGTGACATAGATTTTATTTATCTAGGAGGTATGTGAACCGGAAATTCCAACAGACCCAATTGTTGAGAGGTTAAATTTAGTTGAAGAAGAAAACAATTTCTTGAAGGAAAAAAAAATTGAGGAGGAGAAGACGATATTGGAGTTGCATGTTGCGGATGTCGTCGATGATCACAAGATCAAGATGGATGCAATGCGCTTGAAGATTAGAAAGATTAGAAAATATGCCGTTCATACCGAGGCTTGGTATCATTTTGCTGTTGGATCAATTGTTACCTTGGTTGCGATTATGAGCGCGTTTGTTTTCGCATTGAAATGTTTTACATAGTTTCAATGTATGGTTTAATTAATTAGATGCTCTGTAGAGCTATATGTTGTTAGATGAGAACTATGTATGTACTTTGATTTTAATGTGATGATGAACTTATATTAATTTGGTCACTTAATTATCTATTCATGATGTTCTGTAATGGTTTTTGACACACTTAATTATATATAACGCACGCAGATGAACCGACAATGGATGTACGGTGACAGAGACACCTCCAAGTACATTAAGGGCGTGCATGAATTTCTTGAAGCGGCTGAGGCAAACAAGCAGAATGGTTTTATGTGTTGTACATGGCCTAATTGTGGGAATACAAAGTCTTACTCTGACCGGAAAATCCTTCACACCCACCTGCTTTACAAGGGTTTCATGCCACACTATAATGTTTGGACAAGGCACGGAGAAATAGGGGTTATGATGGAAGACGACGAAGAAGAAGAGTACGATGACAACTATGTGCCCCCTAAATACGGTGATGTTGCAACGGGGGGAGCTGGTGAAGATCAAGAGGAACCAGACGATGGGCCCGATGATGATGATCTCCGCCGGGTCATTGTTGATGAAAGGACGCAATGCGAAAGTAAAAAGGAAAAGCTGAAGTTCGATCGCATGTTAGAGGATCACAAAAAAGGGTTGTACCCCAATTGCGAAGATGGCAACACAAAGCTCGGTACCGTACTGGAATTGCTGCAGTGGAAGGCAGAGAATGCTGTGCCTGACAAAGGATTTGAGAAGCTACTGAAAATATTAAAGAAGAAGCTTCCAAAGGATAACGAATTGCCCGATAGTACATACGCAGCAAAGAAGGTCGTATGCCCTCTAGGATTGGAGGTGCAGAAGATACATGCATGCCCTAATGACTGCATCCTCTACCGCGGTGCATACAAGGATCTAAACGCATGCCCGGTATGCGGTGCATTGCGGTATAAGATCAGAAGAGATGACCCTGGTAATGTTGACGGCGAGCCCCCCAGGAAGAGGGTTCCTGCGAAGGTGATGTGGTATGCTCCTATAATACCACAGTTGAAACGTCTGTTCAGAAACGGAGAGCATGCCAAGTTGATGCGATGGCACAGTGAGGACTGTAAGAAAGACGGGAAGTTGAGAGCACCCACTGACGGGTCGTAGTGGAGAAAAATCGAGAGAAAGTACTAGGATGAGTTTGCAAAGGACCTAAGGAACGTATGGTTTGCTCTAAGTGCGGATGGCATTAATCCTTTCGGGGAGCAGAGCAGCAATCACAGCACCTAGCCCGTGACTCTATGTATGTATAACCTTCCTCCTTGGATGTGCATGAAGCGGAAGTTCATTATGATGCCAGTTCTCATCCAAGGCCCTAAGCAACCCGACAACGACATTGATGTGTACCTAAGGCCATTAGTTGAAGAACTTTTACAGCTGTGGAATGGAAATGGTGTATGTACGTGGGATGAGCACAAATAAGAGGAATTTAACCTAAAGGCATTGCTGTTCGTGACCATAAATGATTGGCCCGCTCTCAGTAACCTTTCAGGACAGACAAACAAGTGATACCACGCATGTACGCACTGTTTGGATGACACCGAAAGTATATACCTGGACAGATGCAGGAAGAATGTGTACGTGGGCCATCGTCGATTTCTCCCGACCAACCATCAATGTCGAAAGAAAGGCAAGCATTTCATAGGCGAGGCAGATCACCGGAAGAAGCCCGCCATGCGTACCGGTGATCACGTACTTGCTATGGTCAATGATTTACATGTAATCTTTGGAAAGGGTCCCGGTGGACTAGCTGTTCCGAATGACGCTGAGGGACGCGCACCCATGTGGAAGAAGAAATCTATATTCTTTGACCTACCCTACTGGAAAGAGCTAGAGGTCCGCTCTTCAATCGAAGTGATGCACGTGACGAAGAACCTTTGGGTGAACCTGTTAGGCTTCTTGGGCGTGTATGGGAAGACAAAATATACACCTGAGGCATGGGAGGACCTGAAACATTTGCACGAAAAAGACGGCATGCCTCCGAAGCAGTATGAAGGTCCTGCCAGCTATGCTCTTACGAAAGAAGAGAAAGAAATTTTCTTTGAATGCCTGCTCAGTATGAAGGTCCCAACTAGCTTCTCGTCGAATATAAAGGGAATAATAAATATGCCAGAGAAAAAGTTCCAGAACCTAAAGTCTCATGACTGCCACGTGATTATGACGCAACTGCTTCCGGTTGCATTGAGGGGGCTTCAACCGGAAAACATCCGATTAGCCATTGTGAAGCTATGTGCATTCCTCAATGCAATCTCTCAGAAGGTGATCGATCTAGAAATCATACCAAGGCTAAGGAGTGATGTGGCACAATGTCTTGTCATTTTTGAGCTGGTGTTCCCACCATCCTTCTTCAATATCATGACGCACATCCTAGTTCATCTAGTCGACGAGATTGTCATTCTGGGGCCCGTATTTCTACACAATATGTTCCCCTTTGAGAGGTTCATGGGAGTACTAAAGAAATATGTCCGTAACCACGCTAGGCCAGAAGAAAGCATCTCCATGGGCCATCAAACAGAGGATGTCATCGGGTTTTGTGTTGACTTCATTCCTGGCCTTAAGAAGATAGGTCTCCCTAAATCGTGAGGGGAGACTGACTAGAAAAGGCACGCTAGGAGCGGACTCAATAATATGTAGGGACGGGCATTCTTGGTCTAAAGCACACTACACAGTTTTACGTAACTCTACCTTGGTGACCCCGTATGTCGATGAACACAAGAACAGTCTACGCTCCAAACACCCGGAGCAGTGCGACGACTGGATTACATGTGAACACATCAGGACTTTCAGCAGTTGGTTGGAAACACGTCTCAGAGGTGACAACACTATTTGTGATGAGCTGTACTTGTTGTCCAGGGGACCATCTTTGACTGTATTGATTTACAAAGGATACGAGATAAATGGGAATACATTTTACACGATTGACCAAGATCAAAAGAGCACCAACCAAAGCAGCGGTGTCCGCTTTGATGCAGCAACCGAGAAGGGAAAGGACACATATTATGGTTACATAGTGGACATATGGGGACTTGACTACGGACATGATTTTAAGGTCCCTTTATTTAAGTGCAAATGGGTCAATCTGTCAGGAGGCGGGGTACAGGTAGACCCATAGTACGGAATGACAATAGTGGATCTGAAAAATCTTGGGTACACTGACGAACCGTTCTTCCTAGCCAATGATGTGGCACAGGTTATCTATGTGAAGGACATGTCTACCAGACCGAGAAAAAGAAAAGATAAGGAAGCGAATACATCATACGATGAGCCAAAGCGCCACATAGTTCTTTCAGGAAAAAGGGACATCGTGGGAGTGGAGGGCAAGACAGACATGTCTGAAGATTATGAAAAGTTTCATGAAATTCCTCCTTTCAAAGTCAAGGCTGACCCAAGCATCCTAATAAACGATGAAGATTATCCATGGTTACAGCGCAATAAGCAAATGACACAAGCGAAGAAAAAGTGAAGACTTTCTCCCGCAACTATTATGATGATACCATGCCAACTTTGTAACAGACGAGTATGATACCATTCTCCATTTTGTACATGCACATGCTATGCCAACTTTTTCAGAGTTCATTTCAAATGCTTTAATGTCTTATGGTTTGGCCCTCGTAATACCATTAATCCCGGTTCGCTCCTTGTCAACAATGTTCTCACCAAGAACACTCTCAAGAGGGCAGCCACGTGGGCCATTGGTAAAGTTAATCACAAACTAATGGCACTAACAGAAAGTTAATTTTTCTAAAACTAAAAGCAAAAAGAATTAAAAAATAAAGCAAAAAACAAAAGAAAATAAATAATGCAGAAAACAAAACAAAAAAACTGAAAAATAAAATAAAAATAGCAACAATAAGTATTTTCTTGTAAGTAGAAACAAAATAAAATAAATAAAGCAACAAAGAAAACAAAAAAACAAAAAAAGTGTTTTCAAATTTGAAAACTAATGGTATTAACAAAAAGTTTTAACTTTTCTAAAACTAAAAGCATATAGAATTAAAAAATAAAGAAAAAACAAAAGAAAATAAAAAAATAAAGCAACAAAAAAACAAAAAAAGTGCCACCTACTGGGCCCCCACGGCCTGAATACGACTAGAAACCCATCCATGGGCCAGGATTCAGGCCCGCAGGAGGCCCAGTAGGCCCACAGGCATAGCAGTGACAATTAGGCCCGTAAGCCTGCAACGGAGAGAAGTTCGAGAGGGGTGTGGCAGTGGGGCTTATAAACCACTGCGCACCCCTCTCAACTAGCGAGGTGGGACTAAACTTTCGATGCGGGCGCAGCAGCACAAGGCCCACCTTTAGTCCCGGTTGGTGCCACCAACCGGAACCAAGGCCGCCGCTTCCCGCCCTTTGGGCTGCTGAAAAGTGGCCTTTGGTCCCGGTTGGTGGCACCAACCGGGACTAATGCCCACCTTTAGTCCCGGTTGCTGCCATGAACCGGGACTAAAGGCTCTGCTATATAAGTCCACACTTGGGAAATTTTCACTCTCACCTTGCAGTTGCCGCCCCCGACGACGTCGACGCCGCCAGGCTTCCCCGACGCCGCCCGCCCCGGCCCGCCCCCGTCGTCGCCGTCGCCCGCGCCCCTGCCCCGACGCGCGCCGCACCGGCCCGCCCTCGCCGTCGCCCGCGCCGGCCCCTTCCCTGAAGCGCGCCGCCCCGGCCCGCCCTCGCCGTCACCCGCGCCCCCTACCCCAGGCGCGCGCCCACTGCCCCGTCGCCATCCTCGTCGCCGACCCCGCGGTCCTCCTGGTCTGGCCGACGCCCTCCCTAGCTAGCATTTTTTTTCATATATATGCTTTTTTCATATATATGCTTGTTATATATATATATATATATGTATATATCTTCTCTGTGTATATATATGTTCATGTATATGTGCAAAAGATTGTTTTTTAGAAAAATTAGGATTTTTTCTGTTCATAGATTTTTTTGCTGATATTAATTATTGTAAATATGCAAATGTTTGTATCTTCATATGAACAATGAATTAGGCAATACTACTTCATGTATTTTTCATAAGGAAGAAGAAGAAAAAGAATGAGAGGAAAAAGGAAATAAGAAGAGGAAGAAAGGAGAAGAAGAGGGGAGAGGAAGAAGAGGAGAAATAAATAAGAAGAAGAAAAAAAAAGAAGAAAAAGAAGAGGAGAAAAAGAAAGGAATAGAGGAGAAGAAGAGAAAACAGAATATATTCTATTTTCTCTTCTACTCCTCTATTCCTTTCTTCTTCTCCTCTTTTTTTCTTTGTTTTTTCTTCGATCTTCTCCTCTAGCTATTCCTTTCTTCTTCTCCTCTTTTTATTTCTTCTTCGTTTTCTTATGTTTTATCGGGTCTGTCGTCGTCGATATACCCCTCCTGATAACTTCAACACGTGGGGGGGGGGGTCGATATACCCCCTCCCCGATAACATTATTTTCCCATGTATGTATCTCATCGTTGTCGATATTACCCCCTCCCGGTAACTTCAACACGAGGGGGGGTCGATATACCCCCTCCCGATAACTTCAACACGTGGGGGGGTCGATATACCCCCTCCCAGATAATATTATTTTCCCATGTACGTATGTCGTCATTGTCGATATATAAACCCCTCCCGATAACTTCAACACGTGGGGGGGGGTCGATATACCCGCTCCCCGATAACATTATTTTCCCGTGTATGTATCTCATCGTTGTCGATATTACCCCTCCCGGTAACTTCAGCATGAGGGGGGTCGATATACCCCTTCCCGATAACTTCAACACGTGGGGGGGAGGGGTCGATATACCCCCTCCCCGATAATATTATTTTCCCATGTACGTATGTCGTCATTGTCGATATAAACCCCTCCCGATAACTTCAACACGTGGGGGGTCGATATACCCGCTCCCTGATAACAATTATTTTCCCGTGTATGTATCTCATCGTTGTCGATATTACCCCCTCCTAGATAACTTCGACAGTAAAACTCTCGAGGAGTACACCCAAACTAATATATCCACGTGTTGTCATGCTTGTGTAATAATTGCCATGTTGTAATATATATTTGCAGAAACAATGGAGCACGGACGAGACGAGGAAGCAGAAGAGATGTCGCGGGACATAATCTTAGATGGAGGTGATGTCATGTCGTGTTATCTTAACGACAATGATGGTCTGGAAGAACAGCGGGGTGAAGAAGCAGGTCCGGAAGAATAGAACGGTGAAGAAGCAGGTCCGGAAGAACAGGGTGACGGCTCCGGTGACCGAACAGAGTCTGGCCAGGTAAATATATTAGTTAAGCCTGTGCTGAGACTAGCTAATTGATGCATTCATTGTTTTGGTATGTACACATATTAATTAACTCTCGTCTTTCTTCTTTTTTCTAGCCCTCCGGATCGAGCACAACTTCGGTAAAGAGACGAGGCCCGAAGAAAAAGTTGCGCGAGGATGAAAGGTTTGAGATCACAGAAATCGCGCGCGACGGCCTACCGATTGAACCCATCCAGACGAAGGATGCATTTACTGCGCAGTGCGGTGGTCTTGTTAGGGACAAGATCCCGATCAGCATCCACCAATGGTTTAAGCCGGCTAAAGAAGACCCTGAGGTGTGTTATGTCAATGATATGCGGAAAGATGATCTTTGGAATGAGCCGAAGGCAAATTTCACCCTACCGCCAGAGGAGGATCCGGAGAAGCCGGTTATAGAGCAATTAGTTAAGTCTGCTGCTCTTAAGAAGATGGCGGAGCTATTCAGGAGGTGGAAGAATGAGCTGAAAAGGTTTGTCGACAAAGAAGAGACACCAGAATTCAAGGGCAAATATGAGAAGATCAGAGATCAATGGCCCGCATTTGTGGCCCACAAGACATCGGATAAGAGTAAGAAGATGTTGGAGACAAACAAGAAAAATGTTGCGAAGAAGAAGCTTCACCATCGTACGGGGTCAGGCGGCTACCTCAAAGGCTGGCCTAAGTAGGCAAAGGCTGAGACTGATCTGCTTGATAAAGGGATCTAACCAGAGACAATGAACTGGCCAGACCGTTGCCGGACTTGGTTCTTCAGGGCTGGCATATCCTTGGACCCTGTAACAGGGAAGTGCATTTGGACGGACAAGCAACTTGACATACCCTTCAAGAACCTTCGGTACTATATCGATGCAGCGCAGAAAGGGACGTTCCTTCCAGACAGAGAGAACGACGAGCTCACAAAGGCCCTCGGAAATCCTGAGCACCCTGGACGGACACGAGGCATGCCGGGCTCCATTCCGTGGAAGGCTGGGTTCGGGACGCAGGCCGTTACAAATGCCACGAGAGGAGGAAGAAAGTGCAGCAGATCGAACTACAGTCGCTGCACAAGTGATAGAGGAACGAGAATTAAGTCGCAGCAAATGACTTGCCGAAGCTTCCCCTGAAGCTACCCCGCCATCTCAGCGGAGAAGCAGCGTGGCTTCCACCGACCTGCTTCAGCCGGAGCATGTCTTGACAGCTCCTGCCAGCTATCCCGTGGATGCTATCACGGAGTCTCAAAATTGCCACCTTATGACGCAATGGATTAATATGAAGGTCAAGGCAGTTGTTGGCTCTGTTTTTCCTAATGAACCCGGCGCAACTTTTCACTGCCGGTCGATTCCAGAAGGATATGCTAAGGTGATGGTGGATGAAATAACGGAGGGATTTGAGGACCTCCCGCTTGACCACCCTACCGGAGAAGGGGAGACTCGGCTTGGTTCTTCTCTGAAGACTCCATGCCTATGGCGGAAGGAGCTCATCAACCTTCCAAACTGGACGCCTCTGCCTCCTCTTCCTCCTCCGGCGAGTCAGGGCACTCCGCCTCCTCCACCGCCTCCTCCTCCGACGAGTGAAGATCAGGGCACTCGGTTGGCTCCTTCTCCGGCGTGTGGCGGCACTCCGCCTCCTCCTCCTGTGCCGGCGCGCCCGAGCAGCCAGCCTCGTCCTTCTTCGCCTCGTCAGCAAGGGCGGAAGAGACCCGCCGCCGCTCCGGCAGCTGCTCCGGCGCGTCGTAGTCCTTCTCCTCCGCCTCGTAAGCAAGTAAAGAAGACAGCCGCTCCGTCTGCTCGGCCAGCTTCTAGCAGTACAGCTAGAGGTGGGAGGACATACAGATTCGGTCCTTCTTTGAATACTCCAGAGAAGTTACCATACGAGAGGACCCCGGAGGAGAACGCGAATATCGCGCGATCCGAAGTGGATGACTGGTTTCAAGGGTTGAAAGCAAAGAGACATCCACCTCCGGAGGAGAAGGTAGATCCGATGAAAGCAAAGCGCACTCTGGCTGCCCCGGCAAAACCACCCAAGTCTCCGCCGAAAGGCAACTATGAGCACATTATTGGAAAACATGGGACGAAGCGGAGCGGTCGGGAAGTACAGTCAATGATCAAAGGATGAAAGAACGACGAGCAGCTGGGAAACAAATTGCCTTGCTCGGCGAACAAGGGAATCAATCGTGCCCCCCGCTCAAGGTACCTAGCGACATCGTCGATCCGAGGATGGTGCCCGGTTATAGCAATCTTGGAGATTACCTGCCCGACAATGTACATTATGATTTCATGGACGTGTAGATACACAGATACGAGTACGGGAAGATTCTCGTCAAAGATGAAAGATCTCTATCAACGATGATGCGAAGATTGCATGATTGGTACTTGAAAATCTGCAGAGAGCCTGGGGAGGAGTACTTTGTATGTGATAGTTAAAAAGGTGCATGACCTCGTTGGAATTGATTTGTTGCCTATTCGATTTGAGGAGTTCTATCAGTTTTTCAATCAATTGGCCCTCGATAAAGCAGCGGTCACCTACTACTGTCTGTAAGTACTACTACTTTTGTCATTAAGTCTCTCTATAGAGCTCAGCTCTTTCATTGCATGTATTTATAATTATCCTCACTATATTATGCAGATTGAAGATCGCCGAATTGAAGAAAAGACAAGTCGGTGATATTGGGTTCATTAACACATATCTCATAGATGCAACTGAGGTTGAATTTCATGCCGCAGATACCGAGGCCAACTTGCTACGATCATTCAAAATAAATGAAAACAAAGATATAATACTCTTTCCTTACAACTTCAAGTGAGTGTTACTATCTTGTGCATATTCGGTTTCCCTTATATATTAGTCCAGGTTATAGTAATGTAATTGATGAGTTATGCATGCGTGCGCAGGTACCACTATATTCTCCTAGAGATTAGGCTTGAGCAGGGAGTAGTAACTGTCTTGGACTCTAAACGAAAAGATCCCCAAGAGTATGCGGACATGACTCAAATGCTCGACAAGTAAGTTAAATCGATCATTATCCACCATATCAGCAACTTTGTTCATTTCTGATATCAAGTAATTGTTTTCTTTGTCTGGCAGGGTTTGGAGAAAATTCACCAGAAAAGCTCCGGGATGGCCGAAGGAGCTGGAATTTAAACACCCGAAAGTAAGTACTGTAGTAGCATGTTCCGCGCATCTCCTAGTGATTCAAGCGCTAGTTTCATCAATACCATTTGGCATTCTTGCTTATCAGTTTGATTGACCCCTATTTCTTGTAAAGTGATTGTGGCAGGAACAAGGGAATGATTTCTATGGATACTACGTTTGCAAGTCCATCCGCCACACGACCTGTGAGCGGGGCTACTCTGACGAACAATATGAAGTGTGTAAATAACAATATTCAGAATTTTATTTTATTACCATCATTTGTGTTGAGTTTCATTCATTCATATATATATATGTATTGACCCCCTTCTTCAGATTAGATGTTTCGGATGCGGGGTGAACTCCTACCACCAGATCGCATGCGAGCAATTCAAGAGGAATTGGCGGCATTCTTTCTTGACCACGTGTTCGCTGAAGACGGAGAATACTATGTGGACCATGCGTCCGTAATTTAGGAGATTATACTTGTAAGAGATAATTATTGTATATATGTAGCCGGTAGTGTCGGATAGATATACGAGAACTTGTTGTTCGACCAATCTCTTGGAGAAGGAGAGGTGGTTGATATCACTTCTCTCTGTATGCATATATGTTCATGATGATCTTCTGTTTCCTTCGTTTGCTTACTAGCTAGCTAGCGTGTCTAGTCCTCTCGTATGTAGTATAGTACGTACCGTCGACCAAGCACATACATATATAAGAGAGGACACTTCTCTCTATTAATTAGCTAGCTAACACAATATATGAAATACCTAAATTAACCCCCCAAAACCCCCAACCCCCCCCCCTTTAAAAAAAACAAAAACCACAGCCATAGAAATGCTAACGCGTGGATGCCTATTGGTCCCGGTTGGTGCCACCAACCGGGACCAAAGGCCCTCCTGCCTAGGCTCAGCGCGCAGGCCACGTGGAGGCCCATCTATCCCGGTTCTGGTTAGAACCGGGACTAAAGGGTCAGGGCATTAGTAACGACCCTTTAGTCCCAGTTCAGGAACCAGGACAAAAGGCCCTTACGAACTGGGACAATAGGCCCGTTTTCTACTAGTGGATGAACAGTTCGCGGTGGGGGTCGATGAATAGGACCCCATGGTGTTGCCTTCGGATGAACAGTACCCCTATCGATCGAGCCGGTCGGGACTGGATGAACAGGACCCTGTGGAGGGCTGGATGAACAGGACCACCCCGTGGAGGGCAGGATGAACAGTAGCCCATGGAGGGGTGGTTGAACAGGAGCCCGTGGAGAGGGCTGGTTGAACAGTAGCCGGTGGAGTAGCGCGCGGTGGAGGCTGGATGAACAGGAGCCCGTGGATGAACAGTCGCAGGTGGAGCGTGGAGGAGGTCGATGGTGGACAAACAGTAGCCCGTGGAGGCTGGAGGGGGTCGACAGTGGAGACGAACAATATCCCGTGGAGTCCCGTTTTGCGGTACGCCACACCCCTCCCGATGAACAGAACCCCGTTTCGACCGTAACACTCCAACACAACTCCGTTTCCTCCGTTTTGCGGTACGCCACACCCCTCCCGATCAAAAGGACCCCCGTTTCGACCGTAGGAGGTCCGTTTCCTCCATTTTGCGGTACGCCAGACCCCTCCCGATGAACAGGATCCCGTTTCGAACGTGGCCGGTCGAACACAAGGCCCTTTTCTCCATTCTGCGGTACAACAGGCCTCGTTTCCATCGCCTGTTCCGTCCAAGCCCTCCCAATGAACACGACCACGCATTCCGTTCTGACCCAGCCGGTTGGCTCCCACGCGTTCCGTTGCCTCCTGATGAACACGACGCATTCTGTTGCCTCCCCATGAACACGACGCATTTCGTTGCCTCCCCATGAACTAGACGACGATGTTGTTTCTCCGTTCTGACCCAGCCATGTCAACGAGCCCTCACCATACGTATGCGCGAGTAGGCGTTCAAGACCCCGCCCGTATGTACACATATGTGGTCGTATTTTCTTTCTTGCACCCTGGCCGCTATACGTACGTGTACATGCTACGTGCGCACCTCTACTACGACACGTGCGCGCCTCTACATCCTCCAGTATATATGTACGTAGACGTTCGCGACCAGAATGACAACGCTACGTACGCTTCGACCAGGTGGGTCCCGACTGTCAGGCACTTCCTTGCCTGCGAAGATGTAGCTGGTGGGTTCCAGCAGTCAGGGGGCGAATCGTTTTTTTTGCCCGGACGCACTTCCTTGCATGCGAAGATGTAGCTGGTGGGTCCCAACAGTCAGGGGGAAACGTTTTTTTCGCAAAATATAGTGGCCCATCCGGTGGGTCCCAGTTGTCAGGTGGAGGAATCATTATTTTCCGCGTAATAAGGAGGCACTTCCTTGCTGCGGCCGTGGACCCAGCTGTCAGCCTATCCACGTACAGTCCACGTCCGATGGAAGTCATTCCTTGACCACGTTGACCACGCCGCGCCGAGAGCACCAGGGCGGTGGACGACGGCGAGGCCTAGGAAGGGGACAATGGGGAGCCGGGGAAGACGCGGTAGTGGAAGCCCACGCGGAGAGGAGTACGAGGGTTCACTCGTTCGGCTGCGGTGTGTGGCTGTCGTCGCCGCAGGGCCTGGCCAGCGGTGGGAATAGTAGGGGCAGTGAGGCCTCTGCGGCAGCACAGCCGGCCATGGGAGGTAGGAGCATGCGGCACGACCGGCGCTGCTTTGGGCGGCTGGAGCAAGAAGACCAGAGGTTGAAAAAGCACTGCGGCCATTGGATGGACATCATACGGTCACTCGAGCTAGAATCGTTCATATTGACTAAAGTTGACAAAGGCCCCCGTTCCAGTCAACTTAGTAGGCCCATATGTCAGCCTCCCACCATGGTGGGTCCCAGCTAGCAGGGGGAGTATTCATTTTTTTGTGCGTAATAAGGAGGCACTTCCGGTGGGTCAGAGCTGACAGCGAGGGGAACGTTTTTTCACGAAATACGCTGGCCCGTCCGTTGGGTCCCAGCAGTCAGGGGGGAAATGTTTTTTTCATGAAATAAGGTGGCCCGTCCGGTGGGTCCCTGCTATCAGGTGGAGGAATATTTATTTTGCGCGTAATAACGAGGCACTTCCTTGCGGCCGCCTAGACCCAGTTGTCAACCTCTCCACGTACAGTACTCTTCCGATGGAAGTCGGTCGTTGACCACGCCGGCCGAGAGCACCAGGGCGGTGGTCTTGACGATGCCGAGGCCTAGGAAGGGGACGACGCGGGGCCGGGGAAGATGCAGTAGTGGAAGCTCGCACAGAGAGGAGTACGAGGGTTCACTGGTTCGGCTGCGGTATGAGGCTGCCGTCGCCACAGAATAACAGGGGGTGTGGGTTAGTAGACGGATGGCCTGGCCAGCGGTGGGAGTAGTACCGGGCGGTGAGGCCTCAGCGGCATCACAGCGGGCCACGGGAGGCAGGAGCACGCGACACGACCGGCGCTGCTTTGGGCGGCTGGAGCAAGAAGACCAGAGGTTGAAGAAGCACTACGGCCGTTGGATGGACGTTGTACGATCACTGCAGCTAGAATCGTTTATATTGGCTAAGTTGACAAAGCCCTTGGTACGCGTCAACTTAGTAGGCCCACAGCTCGGATTTGGCAGAGAACATATAGCCCATTTGCGATTTGTAAGAATGTACAGCCCATTTTTTAAGTCTAATGGAATTTACTACAGCCCATTTAGAGTTTGTTAAAAGTATAGCCCAACTTCTAGCTAGGACAATGATTAATAATTTCAAACAACCGCTCAAAACAGAATTCAGAAAACATTCCCACATTTTGATGGGATCCGAAATATTTTTATCTGAAATTTCTAGTGAGCTTAAATATAATTTCAAAATATAGTTGTATTACGTTACAATCCAACGAAATATTGCATGCGCAACAAGTAATGAAATTAAAATTTTCAAATTACAAAAATAATATATTTTTTAAACTAATTACGTGTTTGGTGCATAGTAACTGTGCAGTTATTATAATTACATCCCATTTATTATTTCTTAAAGTCCATTTTCTTGTTAAGCCTAATGCATACCTCCTAGGAAAGTTTGCAGCCCAGCGGGGCGGAGAATAACAAGTTGACCCGGATATTGCGTACAACTGTCGGCCCAGTTGCATTGCTGATGTTGAAAAAAAGGCCTGTGTACTAACCTAACATGGTTACTCAGCCCACATTTAGGGACGCCAGAAAGGCCCAAAGAAGGCTTCTGTACAACTTTTTAAAGTCACTGAGCTCAATTAATAACTTAAGAAAAAAGTTAGATTACAGTGGAACCTAATTAAAAGATGTCACGAGCAAATAAATATTTCAACGGGTCCCACTTGTGCAGGTGCGTGTGTGTGTGCATGTGTGTGTGAGAGAGAGATATAGAGAGAGACCCATTGGTCGATACTCGTAAATACATCTTTCAGCCATATGCATTGCTGATGCTCAGTAAAAACTTATATAGTTGACACAATCATATAGAACATCATAGCACACTGAACTTGCATACAAAAATTTCACGCAGGCGGCACAATAAGGATGGAAGTAGTGGATCGCTACGGGAAGGGCTATGTTGAAACCAATGAAGTCGTACATAACGGTTCATCGTCTTTATCAATGACGGGGAAACATCTTGAATGTTGTGCAAAGAAAACAGACAGACAACACAATAAGTTCTGCTAGCACATTAAGTTGACGTACAACCCTTTCTCAAAAAAGTTCAGGTACAAAATTAGAACAGGTCACAATCAAATGTACTGGCATATCTATGCTTCACACACATAGCTCGGATTTATCTAGTATCTGACAAGATTCAGTTGTTACCTCAAATTAGAGCACATCCATGCAGCCAGCCCTGCCTCTTCTCCCAAAGAAGCAGTGGCCTCCGCCGCGCGATGGAGTAGGCCCTGTGCCATCCATCGTTCCGAGAAACAAGGGGAAAGTCTGACGTTGACTCCTGTAATGGACGTCGTCGACGAACCCTGGCACCAGTGGCGGCGGCAGGACTTCGATTGATGGATTGACCACTTCTCCGACATGCACGAACACTCGATACAGGTACATCCCTAACGTGGTCCGCGGCGGCCTTGGTGGCGACGAATAGTACAACCCCGTTTCCTGCACCGGTATCTCAACACCAATCACCTTCGGTATGGTGGACGGCTTCTTCATCCTTGCCATAACCGTCAGAGCCCAGCTGTCTAAGAAACAGACATACTTACGAGCTCACCTCCAAGGTCATTGATAAGCTTGTTCATGGACTCGCTGTTCCAAGCACGTCGAGGCATGCCGTGGAAGGTAAGCTTTGTTAAAAACTCAAGCTCAGAGGGCACCGAGCTCCATCCTGGGTGCCACCGATCAAAGCTCACCAGTGCGCCATCACAGAACAAACGCCAGGAAGATTCGAACACACGACTGGAGTCGAAAGTTGTCTGGAACCTGACGAAGAAATCAGCCGGTGGCAGACAGACTTCGACGAGCAAGTCACTTATTTGGATGCTGTGCGCAATGACAAGAGCTTTGACAAGGTCGTCCGGCGAGATGGGAGGCCGGTTGCCGTTGATGGTTACCATCAGCACTTTGCCGGCAAACTGTCGTCAAGCACCGCCATGCCACTGTTGAGCGACAGTACGCAGCGACCGAAGGCAGGACGGACCTCAGGATCTCCGGCTCGGAGATCCGCGTTGAACGACGACATGATAGTGCGCTTGAGTACAGGGAGTATGGGAGGGGGATTTGGGGGAACTGGAGTAGGAATCGAGATTCCAGAGGTGGGGGAGGGGCGGGAGACTGGGGATGAAAAGGTAGCATGAATTTTGAGCACGCGCCAATATGCTCTCGGCGCGCAAGCACACGAAAACACCGGTGGCGCCCACATGTCGGCCTAAGAGTCCTTATTGTTTCTTTTTTGGAGAGCCCGGCATTTTTTTCCAGGATCTTTTGAGAGCCCGGCCTGAGAGTCATTATTGACATGTTTGGCATTGTGTTACTACTCGGCCCATATTCAGCGACACCTCACTGGCCCAAACAAGTGTACATCATCGAAAAGACACTGAGCTCAAATTATATAACTTGAAAAAAGGAGATATACTCTGAACACTGGAGAATGGTGATGCCCTCATTTAGCCCACCAGTAGTTTGAGACAATAAACAGTTCGAAACAACGATATATACAACATTCAAACACTGACTAGTGACTACTACTGAAATAAACAGCAAGACATGATAGTTCATAAGAAGTCTTGCTACACCACCAAAACGCACCCATTTGCAGCGCTCAGACTCTCGTGATCCAGACGAGAATGACATTCTAAACAGAAGCAAGTATTATATAGTAAGAGTGACATAGACGAGGATGACCAAATGACAAGGAATATGCATAACAAAAGAAAGAACTACCCATCCAGAACCAGCAGCAAAGACAACAAAGTCATTCGAAGAGATGATCCAACACCATCATAATTTGCAGCCCCGCTTCAGCGACCAGTGATCCGGAGACACCAGTACTCCACCCTTTTGATGCAACAGCCCAATTACCTATCAACCTGAAGGCTTGAACCACATCACTGCTTATCGTAATTGAGACATCCAAGGAACAAAGGTAATTGGGATGCCTTTGTCATTGTCACCTTCTTTTGGCTGCAGGCTGTATCGTTGACAATCAGGGGAGTTTTCTCCGAACTCCTAGGGCTCGCCGTGTACACACAGTTTTCCATAGCAAACATAGCCTCTCTGCCATCAAGGTCCTTGCCAACGGTGATCTCCTGGTTAATCGAATAATTGAGTCTGAGAAATAGAGAGTGTGAACCAAGGCTGTTTACCCGCCTCCAACTAAAAAATCCTAAAGGCCCCAACAAGCTGGTATCCTGCTCATAGACGTAACAGCCATTGTATACAATGGGTTTTTTGCAATATAACTGAAAGGATCGAGAAGAGGTGTCTAGAGGGGGGGTGATTAGACACTAAGTGCCAAAAGTTGCAGTTTTTAATATTCTTAAGTTTAAGTGGAGTTTGAGCACAAGTTTAACAAACACAATACATATCAAGCAAGCATGCAATGAGTATATGAGCAGCGAAAAGTAAAGCATGCAACTTGTAAGAATGTAAAGGGAAGGGTTTGGAGTATTCAAATGCAATTGGAGACACGGATGTTTTTGGCGTGGTTCCGATAGGTGGTGCTATCGTACATCCACGTTGATGGAGACTTCAACCCACGGAGGGTAACGGTTGCGCGAGTCCATGGAGGGCTCCACCCACGAAGGGTCCACGAAGAAGCAACCTTGTCTATTCCATCACGGCCGTCGCCCACGAAGGACTTGCCTCACTAGCGATAGATCTTCACGAAGTAGGCGATCTCCTTGCCCTTACAAACTCCTTGGTGCAACTCCACAATCTTGTCGGAGGCTCCCAAGTGACACCTAGCCAATCTAGGAGACACCACTCTCCGAGAAGTAACAAATGGTGTGTTGATGATGAACTCCTTGCTCTTGTGCTTCAAATGATAGTCTCCCCAACACTCAACTCTCTCTCACAGGATTTGTATTTGGTGGAAAGAAGATTTGAGTGGAAAGCAACTTGGGGAAGGCTAGAGATCAAGATTCATATGGTTGGAATGGAATATCTTGAGCTCAACACAAGTGTAGGTGGTTCTCTCTCAGAACATGTGTATTGGAAGTGTAGATGTGTTCTGATGGCTCTCTCCACGAATGAAGAATGGGTGGAGGGGTATATATAGCCTCCACACAAATTCTAACCGTTACACACAATTTGTCAAGCTCGGTGGGACCGAATGGTTAAACTCGGTCAGACCGATTCAGCAAACCTAGTGACCGTTAGGATTTTCGGTGGGACTGAGATGCAACTCGGTAGGACCGATATGGTTAGGGTTAGGGCATAACGTAATCTCGGTGTGACCGATTACACAAACTCGGTGGGACCGATTTTGGTAATAAGCTAACCAGGGAGTTGGTCAGGCAAACTCGGTGGGACCGATTACACAAAGTCGGTGGAACCGATTTTGGTAATAAGCTAACCAGAGGATTTGCATTGTAATCTCAGTAGTACCGATTGCTCAAACTCGGTGAGACCGATTTTGGTAATGGACATACACAGAGAGATTACAATCCCATCTCGGTGAGACCGAGATCCCTATCGGTGAAACCGATTTGCTAGGGTTTGTGGCGGTGGCTATGACATGTGAAACTCGGTGGCGCCGGGTAGAAAGAATCGGTGGGGCCGAGTTTGACTTTTGGTTTAGGTCATATGTGGATGTGGGAAGCTAGTTGAGGGTTTTGGAGCATATCACTAAGCACGTGAAGCAAGAGGCTCATTAAACAACACCTCATCCCTCCTTGATAGTATTGGCTTTTCCTATAGACTCAATGTGATCTTGGATCACTAAAATAGAAAATGTAGAGTCTTGATCTTGAAGCTTGAGCCAATCATTTGTCCTTAGCATCTTGAAGGGGTTCCACATCCTCTAGTCCATGCCACTCCATTGTTGAACTTATCGGAAACATACTAGGTAAAAGTGTTAGTCCAACAAGAGATATGTTGACATTAATTACCAAAACCACCCAGGGAGCACTTGTGCTTTCAATCTCCCCCTTTTTGGTAATTGATGACAACATACATCGAAGATTTAGATAAAGATATAGAGAATAGCAAGTAAAGCTTTGGAAAGACATGTAACATGCATAGGCTCCCCCTACATGTATGCAATCATGTGAATATGGAATATAGGATCATGTGAATGCGTAAACATGACAGAGTAAGCAATGTGTTACATGTATCTTGGCTATATGCATCAGAGCAAATGATGTGAATATGAGAAATGTACCTTCATGCTCATGAGTCCTTCTTGTAAACAGTATGTACATCAGCAAGAACTTCTCATTCACATGACTGTGATGCATATACTTACCTTGTGGTCTTGAGTTGGCTTAGGATGGGATGAACCTGCGCAAACAAGGTCAAATAACATAGATGCACCTACTGACCAGAGCAAACAAGAGAAACCACAAGAGAACCAAGACTGGGATGACATGTAGAGTGAGTACTAAGTACCACATTGGATATAGACATGTCCCCAAAGGTAAAGATATGCAATAAAATCAGAGATTTCCTTCCCTTAGATGTCTTGCTCCCCCTGAATCTGCATGGGATATTGGGAGAAGATAGGGAACAGAAAATCAGAGCAATAGAAAAGAAACAGCAGAGCTTGAGCTAAAGCAAGCAACCAAACATGTCTTTCCCCTATTAAAGACATGTGACATCTCTCCTCTTGAACACCAAGCATCTAGGGTCTTTGATGATATTACTTTCTCCCCCTGAGTATTCTCTCTTCCCCCCTATAGGAAAGATTAAGCTTTGATGTGATCTCTCTCTCCCCCTTTGACATCAATTTCCAAGAAGGTCTCTTCTGGACATGTGATACAAATGGGTTGGTCCTTGAGTCACAGAGCAAAGCAGCATGTCTAATATGATGCTGGTAGAGGACAAGAATCATTGAGTGGAGCTAGAGAAAACAGAAATCAGGAATAAGTGGCAAGTTGGTTTTCCTATGGTGGAATCAGTGACTCCGAGATGTGTGCTTCGGTTGCACCAAAAGCTTTCAGTTAGACCGAAGAAAACAAACCGGTGTGACGGAGTTCATCAGAGTGAAAACACTTGTCTCCTCAGCTCACTAGACAAGTAAGATCTGTCGTGACCCGACCCGAATGGATCAAGCGCTCTGTGCTCAGGTGTCATCCCTGGATCAGTAATGCTGACACCACACAGTACATCGAAGGATTTATAGCAGAGTGGCAATCACACACTTATTACATCGTTGTCCCAAAGAGAACTTATTACAATAAATATGGCTTAAGGCCATCTAGTGTCGATAACAGTGGAAGACTTGGAAGATAAATGGGTCCATCAACTCCAACGGCATCACTGAGTATAGAACCACGACCTAAAACACCTTACTCGTCGTCTGAAAAGTCTGCAACATGAAAGTTGCAGCCCGAAACGGGTCAGCACATGGAATATGCTGGCAAAGTAACACATAGAGAGTAATGGAATGATACAGCTATACTACATGCATATATGGCTGGTGGAAAGCTCTATGGTTACAGTTTTGCGTAAAGCCAATTTTTCCCTACTGCAAAGGAATAAATTTATTTAACTATCATGGTAGTTGTGAAACATTGAGAATGGTTGACAGCATCCTCAATCCCTGTTAAGTAATTAAAACCCAACAACATTAATTAGAAGTAACATGATGAGATTCACAAGATATTCAAGTACTAGATACTCAAGTTGTCCATAACCGGGGACACGGCTAATCATGATTAGTTTATACACTCTTCAGAGGTTTGCACACTTTTCCCCACATGACTCGATTGCCTCCGTTTGTTTTCTCGCACTACATGGTGTTTGAGAAACGGATGACCGAGACATAGTCTTTCAGAAGCGCTAACACCTTACATGTGGGGTAGACCGTACCACCTATAACCCCTACATCTGCTAGTCCACCCCGTAAGAGTTCGCACAACTTAGTCAACTATGCCAGAGCCCATAGTAGCATGTGGCTGCACACGGAAGTTTCTAGCATGAATTATCTTATGATCCTTTTGAGCCTGGGTGGCGGTCCAAAATAAAACAGGCAAGTCCTGATAGACATCAGGTGCCTCAATCCACCCAGATGTGTGTTTAAGTTGCCACCTTAGATAAACCATTAAAAATTATCAACTCACACCTGTCATGGATATCACTCACCCAATCCACGTCTACTAGCATAGCATGGCACAAATAGCAAACGTAGAAGTAACTCCCAAAGGTTTCATAATAAACAGGTAATAGGTACTACCTCATCTACTTCCCATCCCACAATTTAATTAGATCTTAATCATGCAATGTGTGAGGATAGATCTAATGAAATAAAACATGGGTTGTAGAAAAGGTATGATCAAAGTGTTACTTGCCTTGCTGATGATAAGTAAGTCCTAGGGATTCCAAGTAACAGGCGGCGCAATCCGGGTAATCTATCGCAGAAAAACAACAAGCATGAAATAAGTACTCATCTAATGCACAGGTAAAACTCGAACAAGAGATCGAACCAGAAAGTTCAACTTAAGAACTCCGGTTGCAAAGAAAGAAAGAACCGAACAAAGAAAGGAAAACAAACGGCGGAAAAAAACAACTCGGTTCTAGCAAGTTGAAACTAGGTCAAAATTTTACAGTAGCAAAAACTTGTTTAAGTTGATTAGACGGAACGGCGGTTTCGAAACGAAACTCCAGGCGCTTGAATCACCTGATTCCGGCAAACGAGCGAGAAGAAAGACTAGAATGAAGATCGGATCTGAGATCACGATCGCGGAATAAATCTGATGAAAAGAAAAAGAAGAACGGTTAAACGAACGGACGTTCGTTAACCTAGAAGAATCCAGTGATCACGTTTGTTAGGAAGAACGGTCCAAAGGCAACTAAATCAGAAAAGAAAATGAATCCGATCTAGGGTTTCGGAGAAGAAAACCAAAACGAAAAACCGATCTAGAAAACCGGAACGGTTTAGAGAAGAACCGGAAAGAAAACGAATCAGAAGAGAAGAAAAGAATCGGAATGGTTTATAAGAAAAACCGAACCGAGGAAAAAGAAGAGATGCGGCGCGGGGCTACCTCCGGTGAGGTCTCCGGCAGCGTGGGCAAGGTGTGGCGGCGGCGTGGGGCGCGGGGTGGGGTGCGGTGGATGGCTTGGGGCTTGATTTGATGGGTTTAGTGGGGGGGTGTTGGGGTATTTATATTGGGGAGGGGAGGAGAAAACTTGGGGGAGGGGACAAGAAATAGAGTAGGAAAAGGAAAGAAAAAGAGGAAACGGAGTAGGACTAAAGTCCTACTAGGAATCAAAAAGGGGCGGCGGCGGCTCCTGCCTCTAGCGCCTGGCGCGCGCGAGGCCTGGGCGGCCGGCTGCCTGCGCTGGGGAGGCGGTGGCTGGCCTGGGCCTTGGCCCGGCTGGCCTGCTGGATTTTTTTAGACGGTTTCGCGCGCAGTAAACACAGAAAAGAAAATCTAAACGGGCTCCAAAATTTCTAAAGTACATTTTCCCCGACTCCTAAAAATGAGCCGAACAAAATGAACTTTACTCCGGACCTAAAATGCAATTTTCGAAAACACGCATTTTTCCCTATCCAAAGAAAACAAACAAACTCCGGCAAACAAAATTTGATTTATTCATTAAATCTTCATTTTTCCTCAATTTTGGGAAAGTCATATTATTCCCTCTCTTATATTTTTGATATCGGAAAATAATTGAAGATGAAATAAAATAAATCAAATGATCCTCTTTTCAAAATTTGAGAAAACTCAAATATGAAAATAATGAAATATCCAACTCTCTCCGAGGGTCCTTGAGTTGCGTGAAATTTCTAGGATCAGGCAAAAATGCAAGAAAATATGATATGCATGATGATCTAGTGTATAACATTCCAAATTGCAAATTTGGGATGTTACAAACCTAGCCCCCTTAAGATGAATCTCGCCCTCGAGATTCAGGTTGGCTAGAAAATAGGTGAGGGTGGTCTTTGAGCAAATATTCTTCTCTTTCCCAGGTGGCTTCATCCTCTGAGTGGTGGTTCCACTGAACTTTGCAAAACTTGATAACCTTGCTGCGGGTAACTCTGCTGGCATAATCAAGAATCTTGACTGGCTTCTCCTCATACGTTAAGTCATCCTTCAACTGAATCGCTTCGAGTGGCACGGTATCTCTTAGCGGTACCTCCGCCATCTCGGCGTGACACTTCTTCAGCTGAGAAACATGGAATACATCATGAACTCCTGACAGTCCCTCTGGTAATTCCAACTTATAAGCGACTTCTCCCATACGTTGCAAGATCTTATACGGTCCAACGAAACGCGGTGCTAATTTCCCCTTAACTCCTCGAAGTGGGGATACTCGAAGATAAACTCTGTCTCCGGTTTCGTAAACTGTCTCCTTGCGTTTTGAATCTGCGTAGCTCTTCTGCCTGGACTGGGCTACCTTGAGCCTATCGCGAATCAGCTTAACTTTCCGTTTAGACTCCTTAATCAAATCTGGTCCAAAGAATTGACGGTCTCCAACTTCGTCCCATGACAACGGTGTCTTGCACCTCCTTCCGTATAAAGCTTCGAAAGGTGCCATCTTCAAACTGGTTTGGTAACTGTTGTTATAAGAAAACTCCACATACGGCAAGTTATCGTCCCAGCTAGATCCATAATCTAGTGCACAAGCTCTCAGCATATCTTCCAAAATCTGATTGACTCTCTCGGTCTGTCCATCTGTCTACGGATGAAAAGCTGTGCTGAACTCTAGTCTGGTTCCTAAAGTTTCATGCAACTGATTCCAAAACTTTGAGGTAAATTGGGTTCCTCTATCTGATACGATACTCCTCGGAACTCCATGCAAACAAATGATCCTAGTCATGTATATCTTCGCCAAGTTAGCACTGGTTTAAGTGGTCTTAACTGGAATAAAATGTGCTACCTTCGTCAAACGATCAACTACTACCCATATCGAGTCATAGCCTGCTTTCGTCCTGGGTAGTCCTGTGATAAAATCCATGCCTATCTTATCCCACTTCCATTCGGGTATCGGCAATGGTTGTAACAATCCTGCTGGCTTCTGATGCTCTGCCTTTACTCTCTGACATACGTCACAAACTGCTACGTATGCTGCAATATCCTTCTTCATTCTGGTCCACCAGAATGTTTCCTTCAAATCCAAATAGATCTTGGTATTCCCGGGGTGAATCAAATACGGTGAATCATGTGCCTCTTGCGAAATCAACTTCTTGATCTCCGGGTCATTGGGCACATAAATACGGTCCTCAAACCATAAGGTATCATGCTCATCCTCACGAAATCCCTTTGCTTTTCTTTCGCTCAATTTCTCTTTTAGAGCAGCAATCTCCTTGTCAGATTTCTGAGCTTCTCTGATCTTATCCATCAATGTTGACTGAATCTCCAATGCTGCTACATAGCCTCTCGGAACTATTTCCAAACCTAGCTCACGAAGGTTTTCTGCTAACTCCTTTGGTACTTCTCCCGTCACTAGGGTGTTGACATGGCTCTTACGGCTCAATGCGTCAGCTACCACATTAGCTTTTCCAGGATGGTAATGCAATCTCATGTCATAATCCTTGATGAGCTCCAACCATCTCCTCTGTCTGAGGTTCAACTCCTTCTGCGTGAAAATGTACTTCAAACTCTTGTGATCCATGTACACCTCACAATGATTTCCAATGGGGAAATGTCTCCATGTTTTCAATGCATGCACTACAGCTGCTAACTCCAAATTATGCGTGGCATAATTCAACTCATGGGGCTTCAGTTGCCGTGAAGCATACGAAACAACTCTTCCTTCCTGCATAAGCACTGCTCCAAGTCCTCGACGTGAAGCGTCGCAATACACCTCATAATCCTTGGTCTGATCTAGCAAAATCAATACGGGTGAGGTTACCAAACGTTTCATCAATTCCTGGAAACTAGCCTCACATTCCTCAGTCCATTTGAACTTAGTATCCTTCTTTAACAATTCAGTCATAGGCTTCGCAATCTTTGAGAAATTCTCAATAAATCTCCGGTAGTATCCTGCGAGTCCAAGAAAACTCCGGATCTTTCCAACTGTCATTGGTGATTCCCATTTGGTTACGGTCTCAACCTTAGTGGGATCAACTGCTATACCTTCTCCGGATATAACGTGTCCGAGGAATCCAACTTCCTTCAACCAAAACTCACATTTGCTGAATTTGGCGTATAACTGATGTTCCCTTAGTTTCTCCAAAACCAAACGCAAATGTTCCTTATGCTCCTCTTCATTCTTTGAATAAACTAGGATGTCATCAATGAACACTACGACGAACTTATCCAAAAACTCCATAAAAACTTTGTTCATCAGGTTCATGAAATAGGCAGGTGCGTTAGTCAATCCAAACGACATAACGGTATACTCATACAGTCCATATCTCATGGTGAATGCTGTCTTGGGTATGTCCTGCTCTCGAATCTTCAACTGATGGTACCCTGATCGCAAATCGATCTTGGAAAACACTTTAGCTCCTTGCAATCGATCAAACAGATCGTTGATCATTGGTAGTGGGTACTTGTTCTTGATGGTTACTTCGTTCAATCCCCGATAATCAACAACCATCCTTAATGATCCATCCTTCTTTTCCACTAGAAGTACGGGTGATCCCCAAGGCGAAGAACTTGGGCGAATGTAACCTTTATCCAATAACTCCTTAATCTAATTCTTAATTTCCACCAAATCCTTTGCTGGCATCCGGTATGGTCGCTTCGATATTGGGCCTGTGCCTGGCAATAGCTCAATCAAAAACTCAATATCTCTATCCGGTGGCATGCCTGGCAATTCCTCAGGAAATACATCAGGAAAATCCTTTACCACTGGTACTTCTTCTTGGACAACTCCTGTTAGGAAGTTTACTTGTGTCCTGTTTGGCACATGTCGGGATACATACTTGATCCTTCTTCCTTCTGGTGTGGTAAGCAAAATTGACTTACTAGCACAATTGATGTTTCCTCCATACATCGACAACCAATCCATGCCTAATATCACATCCAATCCTTGAGATTCCAATACTATTAGGTCTGAGGGAAACACATAGTTACCAATCCTTAATGGTAACCGATCACACCATCGTCTAGCCATGAACTCCGCTCCTGGTGAGCTTACTAACATGGGTGACCTAAGGGCTTGGGTTGGCAGGTTATATTTATCCACAAATCCCCTTGATATGAATGAATGCGATGCACCAGTGTCAAAAAGAACAAGTGCGGTAAATGACTTTACCAAAAACTTACCGATTACTGCATCGGGTTGATCTTCAACCTCCTCCACATTAACGTGGTTCACCTGCCCCCTATTGAAAGGGTTCGGCTTTTTCCCTGAGCTTCCATTGCCATTTCCATTATGGCCTTCAGGACATTCATTGGCATAATGTCCGGTCTTGGAACACTTGAAACAGGTGACTTGACTCAGGTCTCTCTTGGTTGGGGTCGATGGGATGGTCCAGTTCTGGCCGTTGCTTCCTCCATTCCCATTACCATTCTTGTGGCCATTATGGTTGTGCGAGGTACCTCCTCCATGGGTGTGCTGAAACTGAAATCCCGGTTTAGGGGCAAAACGGGGCTTCTGCTGGGCTCCAGAGTTATACTTTCCTTGTCCATACTTCCTCTTGCGGTCCTCAATTTGCTGCTGCTTCCCTTCAATCATGATGGCACGATCTACCAACTCCTGGTAGTTGTTGAAGGTGGCTACCAGCAACTTCATGCTTAGTTCATCATTCAGTCCTTCCAGAAACTTCTCCTGCTTAGCAGCATCCGTAGCAACGTCATCTGGGGCATAACGTGCTAACTTGCTGAAATCGTCAACGTACTGGCCAACTGTCCTTCCTCCTTGGCATAAGTTGCGAAACTCATGCTTTTTTAAGGCCATAGCTCCTGCTGAAACATGGGCAGTGCAGAAAGCTTACTGAAACTGATCCCATGTGACAGTGTCAACTGGGTAAGTGGCTGTGAAATTCTCCCACCATGCTGCCGCGGGTCCGTCAAGCTGGTGAGCGGCAAACTTCACTTTTTCACCATCCGTGCATCCTGCAGTGGTCAACTCCCTTCCTATCTTGCGGAGCCAATCGTCTGCTACTATTGGCTCGGTGCTACTGGAAAACACTGGTGGATTTAGCCTAAGGAAACGGGCTAAGTGGTCAACAGGTGGGGGTGGTGGTGGTGGGTTGTTGTTGTTCTGCTGGTTCTGGACTAACATCTGCATCAATTGATTCTGTTGCTGGATCAACTGAGTGAGTTCCGGTGGAAATCCATTTTCACGTCTCGGAGGCATCTGAGGGTTTAGAAAAGACGAGAATTGAGAATAGAGGGGGTCTAAAAGGAAAACACTACCCATATGCACATGAGGCAAAAGCACACAATTCACTTCATTCAATCAAACAAGGGCTTACAATCGGTCTAAAACTATCGCAAAAGTGCTCGACTATGATGTTTACATGGGGGAATACTACTACTATCTGGGGGTCATCTAGAAATTTGAACCGATGGAAGACTCCATGATATCTGCTCCAGCTTCGTCTTCAAAGTCGGGTTCACTTGGATCTGAATCGGTGTCGTCGATGATGATGTAGTTGTCTGGACATGCGACGTACTTGTCTTCCTCCTCGGATGCTAACTTCCTCTTGAGTTCTTTAATCTCCTGCTTAAGATCGCCATTGTGCCTTGCTAGAGCTACAATTTCGTCCATGTAGTCCTTGCGTGTAGCCTTCAGTTCTCCTTCTAACTCGATGATCCTTGCCTTCGCATTCTTCAACTCTATCATGTCATTGCACATCTGGTTCTCGTGGCGTCGAATGTGCAGGTTTAACTCCTGGATGAAAGATGCAATGGATCTATCCTTCTTGGTGCTGACTAACTCCCATTGTTCGTCTCGGCGTTCGCAAATCTGGTAGGTAGTGTCCTTAAGGTCTTCTTGGTAAACTTCTCCAATGCATCCTATGGTGATATGAGCTGCCATGCTTCTTCCCAGACTCCAGGTTGGTGCATTGAAAACACTATCTATAGGCTTCGTGATTGGCGCGAATGTCCTTCCCGGAACGTGAGCTTGAATCTTCCAGCGCTCCACTTCAGGCAGAGTGGCGTTGAAAGTTCCTGTGAAGCTGGGTAATCCAATGTTCAGGTACTTGGTGACTTCCTTTAGGTGAAATCCAAAAGGTGTGCCTTCATCCGGTTGAGCGTACTTAATCTTCGCGTTCGTCATCCTAACAGAGTAGAAAAGATGAGGAGTTAGAAAACGAGAAGAGAATGGTGTTCTATGGCTTTAACTTAGTGGTCGTGTCCTACAGTCAGCGTGTGCTCTGATACCATTCTCTGTCGCGACCCGACCCGAATGGATCAAGCGCTCTGTGCTCAGGTGTCATCCCTAGATCAGTAATGCTGACACCACACAGTACATCGAAGGAATTATAGCAGAGTGGCAATCACACACTTATTACATCGTTGTCCCAAAGAGAACTTATTACAATAAATATGGCTTAAGGCCATCTAGTGTCGATAACAGTGGAAGACTTGGAAGATAAATGGGTCCATCAACTCCAACGGCATCACTGAGTATAGAACCACGACCTAAAACACCTTACTCGTCGTCTGAAAAGTCTGCAACATGAAAGTTGCAGCCCGAAACGGGTCAGCACATGGAATATGCTGGCAAAGTAACACATAGAGAGTAATGGAATGATACAGCTACACTACATGCATATATGGCTAGTGGAAAGCTCTATGGTTACAGTTTTGCGTAAAGCCAATTTTTACCTACTGCAAAGGAATAAATTTATTTAACTATCATGGTAGTTGTGAAACATTGAGAATGGTTGACAGCATCCTCAATCCCAATTAAGTAATTAAAACCCAACAACATTAATTAGAAGTAACATGATGAGATTCACAGGATATTCAAGTACTAGATACTCAAGTTGTCCATAACCGGGGACACGGCTAATCATGATTAGTTTATACACTCTGCAGAGGTTTGCGCACTTTTTCCCACATGACTCGATCGCCTCCGTTTGTTTTCTCGCACTACATGGTGTTTGAGAAACGGATGACCGAGACATAGTCTTTCAGAAGCGCTAGCACCTTACATGTGGGGTAGACCGTACCACCTATAACCCCTACATCTGCTAGTCCACCCCGTAAGAGTTCGCACAACTTAGTCAACTATGCCAGAGCCCATAGTAGCATGTGGCTGCACACGGAAGTTTCTAGCATGAATTATCTTATGATCCCTTTGAGCCTGGGTGGCGGTCCAAAATAAAACAGGCAAGTCCTGATAGACATCAGGTGCATCAATCCACCCAGATGTGTGTTTAAGTTGCCACCTTAGATAAACCATTAAAAATTATCAACTCACATCTGTCATGGATATCACTCACCCAATCCACGTCTACTAGCATAGCATGGCACAAATAGCAAACGTAGAAGTAACTCCCAAAGGTTTCATATTAAACAGGTAATAGGTACTACCTCATCTACTTCCCATCCCACAATTTAATTAGATCCTAATCATGCAATGTGTGAGGATTGATCTAATGCAATAAAAAATGGGTTGTAGAAAAGGTATGATCAAAGTGTTACTTGCCTTGCTGATGATTCGCGAGTCCTAGGGATTCAAAGTAACAGGCGGCGCAATCCAGGTAATCTATCGCAGACAAACAACAAGCATGCAATAAGTACTCATCTAATGCACAGGTAAAACTCGAACAAGAGATCGAACCAGAAAGTTCAACTTAAGAACTCTGGTTGCATAGAAAGAAAGAACCGAACAAAGAAACGGAAAACAAATGGCAGAAGAAAACAACTCGGTTCTAGCAAGTTGAAACTAGGTCAAATTTTTACAGTAGCAAAAACTTGTTTAAGTTGATTAGATGGAACGGCGGTTTCGAAACGAAACTCCAGGCGCTTGAATCACCTGATTCCGGTAAACGAGCGAGAAGAAAGACTAGAACGAAGATCGGATCTGAGATCACAATCGCGGAATAAATCCGATGAAAAGAAAAAGAAGAACGGTTAAACGAACGGACGTTCGTTAACCTAGAAGAATCCGGTGATCACGTTTGTTAGGACGAAAGGTCCGGCGAACGGTCCAAAGGCAACTAAATCGGAAAAGAAAATGAATCCGGTCTAGGGTTTCGGAGAAGAAAACCAAAACGAAAAACCGATCTAGAAAACCGGAACGGTTTAGAGAAGAACCGGAAAGAAAACAAATCGGAAGAGAAGAAAAGAATCGGAATGGTGGAGGGCTTCGGGCTTGATTTGATGGGTTTAGAGGGGGGGGTGTTGGGGTATTTATATTGGGGAGGGGAGGAGAAAACTTGGGGGAGGGGATAAGAAATAGAGTAGGAAAAGGAAAGAAAAAGAGGAAACGGAGTAGGACTAAAGTCCTACTAGGAATCAAAAAGGGGCGGCGGCGGCTCCTGCCTCTGGCGCCTGGCGCGCGCGAGGCCTGACGCGGCCGGCTGCCTGCGCTGAGGAGGCGGTGGCTGGCCTGGGCCTTGGCCTGGCTGGCCTGCTGGATTTTTTTTAGACGGTTTCGCGCGCAGAAAACACAGAAAAGAAAATCTAAACGAGCTCCAAAATTTCTAAAGTAAATTTTCCCCGACTCCTAAAAATGAGCCGAACAAAATGAACTTTACTCCGGACCTAGAATGCAATTTTCGAAAACGCGCATTTTTCCCTATCCAAAGAAAACAAACAAACTCCAGCAAACAAAATTTGATTTATTCATTAAATCTTCATTTTTCCTCAATTTTGGGAAAGTCATATTATTCCCTCTCTTATATTTTTGATATCGGAAAATAATTGAAGATGAAATAAAATAAATCAAATGATCCTCTTTTCAAAATTTGAGAAAACTCAAATATGAAAATAACGAAATCTCCAACTCTCTCCGAGGGTCCTTGAGTTGCGTGAAATTTCTAGGATCGGGCAAAAATGCAAGAAAATATGATATGCATGATGATCTAGTGTATAACATTCCAAATTGCAAATTTGGGATGTTACAAGATCTCACAAGGATTTGCAAGGAATTAACTGAAAGATTTGCAATGAATTGGATGCAGAAAATGCAGAACAAAAAGCAAAGAAAAGAAACTAAAAGATCTAGATGAAGTTTTTTTGAAAGGGGAAACAAATATGCAAGTGACAAATGCAATAACATAGAAAAGAACACAAGAGAACTTCATCTAGAGATGGTCGCCGACAAAGTCACCTATGTTAGAGTATATTGACTTAGGAGTCAAGTGAGAGCACTTGATCATAGGTCATACTCATCGTTTAAGCTCAAAATGGGGTTACCATTTTTTGTTTAAGCCTTTTGATGTGTTCACATCTTGCCGAGTTGCTTTGACTCATGACTTGGAGTAAAGCTTCTCTAAGATGGAATAACATACCTTGGGTGGTGGTGTGGATATTGCACATGTAGTTGAACTTGTGTGGGTTGCTCAAGGTTCATGTAGTTCATCAAGAGTTGGGAGCACCACTTGAAGTTTGACTTCATCTACCTACATGGGTTAGCGTTGCAAGGAAGAGCACTTGTGTATCCAAAATGACAATCATGAGACTCAACATAGAATTTATCAAAGGATATGTTTGAATGGTTTTGTGCTTCCTTGTCTTCAACCACCATTGTGTAGAGACTTGGTGATGTAAAAATTGCTCAAGATGTGAGTGAGTTGCAATCTCATAGAATTAGATTCAACCAAGTACCTACACGGGTTAGATAACATGCACGGTACAAATATCCAAGACATATGAATAGCATCATAAGAGAAATATCAAGGATTAGTCATAGGCTCATGCCCCGCATGTATCAAATGGAGTTCCTACTCAAAGTTTGAAGCATCAATGATGTTCAATTCACCTCTCAACCTGCAAAACACTTTCTCATCAAGTGGTTTAGTGAATATATCCGCCAATTGCTTATCGGTGCGAACATGCTTAAGGTTAATGTCCCCTTTGGCAACATGATCTCAAATGAAATGATGACGAACTTCAATATGCTTAGTTCGAGAGTGTTGCACGGGATTGTGAGCAATTTTAATAGAACTTTCATTGTCACATAGAAATGGAACATGTTTCACGTATATCCCATAATCTTTAAGAGTTTGGGTCATCCAAAGTAATTGAGCACAACATGAACCAGCGGCAATATATTCCGCTTCGGCGGTGGATAAGGATACCAAGTTTTGTTTCTTGGAATACCAAGACACAAGAGATCTACCAAGGAATTGACAAGTACCCGAAGTGGAATTTCTATCAACCTTGTCTCCGGCATAGTCCGAATCAGAGTAACCAACAAGATCAAAAGAGGACCTCTTAGGATACCAAATGCCAAAATTTGGTGTATGGATTAAGTATCTCACTATCCTTTTCACAGCCTTAAGATGACATTCTTTAGGAACAGGTTGATATCGTGCACACATGCACACACTTAGCATAATATCGGGACGTGAGACACATAGATATAACAATGAACCAATCATAGAGCGATAAACCTTTTGATCAACCGGTTCACCATCTTTGGTTAAATCAAGATGTCCACTAGTAGGCATGGGTGTAGTCATACCTTTGCATTCTTGCATATTGAACTTCTTGAATAAGTCTTTGGTGTACTTTGTTTGAGAAACAAATGTACCTTCCTTAGTTCGCTTGATTTGCAAACCGAGAAAGAATTTGAGTTCACTCATCATAGACATCTCAAACTTCTCTGACATTAGCTTTCCAAACTTCTCACTAAAATGAGGGTTAGTTGAACCAAATACGATATCATCAACATAGATTTGGCGTACAAATAGTTCTCCATTAACCCTTTTAGTAAAAAGAGTAGAATCAATTTTACCAATTTCAATGCCTTTTTCAATAAGGAACTTGGTCAAGCATTTATACCATGCTCTAGGAGCTTGTTTAAGACCATAAAGGGCTTTGTGAAGTTTGTAAACATGATTAGGTTTCTTAGGGTTGACGAAGCCGGGAGGTTGTTTAACATAAACTTCCTCCTCAATTTTTCCATTTAGAAAAGCACTTTTAATGTCCATTTGGTACAAGGTGATATCATGGTGATTAGCATAGGCAAGTAAGATGTGAATGGACTCAAGTATAGCAATGGGAGCATATGTCTCACCATAGTCCATACCTTAAACTTGTGTGTAGCCTTGGGGGACGAGACGTGCTTTGTTGCGAACCACTTGTCCATCTTCATCTTGCTTGTTGTGAAACACCCATTTGGTACCAATGATGTTGTGGTTGTCACTGGTAGAAAAAGGGCTTTTAGTCCCGGTTCGTAAGGGCCTTTAGTCCCGGTTCTGGAACCGGGACTAAAGTGTCGGTACTAATGCCCTGACCCTTTAGTCCCGGTTCAATCCAGAACCAGGACTAAAGGCCCTCCACGTGGCCGGTCCACCTTTAGTCCCGGTTGGTAACACCAACCGGTACTAAAGGAAATTTCCTGATTTTTTTTTTGAAATTTTTTTTGAAATTTTTTTTTTGAAATTTTTTTGAATTTTTTTATTTTCAAATTTCTGAATTATTTTAACCTCTAATCTCCCCTCATCACTGCTCAATTTAATCTCTAATCACCCCTCATCATTGCAAATCATCTCACTTCCCGAACGGTCACCCATCCTCTCACTACTCCAGCCTGAGCACGCTTAACTTCCGGGTTCTATTCTCCCTCGTTTCCAAGTCTGCACTTGTTGTTTTCCTGACAATAGTAAGATGTCAATCCTATTAACCCTCAGGAATTTAGCTTGAGCATGAAGTCACATATTTCACTGTTTGAGTTTAAAACTATTGTTCTAAAAAACAATAATTTTTTAGTAACACTAATATTTTTGAATAAGTAGTTTGACCATTGTTTGACCACAGTTTGACCATAGTTTGACCAGATTTGACCAAAATTCAAAAAAGGTGAAATAATTATTTAATAACACTAATATTGTTGAATAATTATTTAATAACACTAATACTTCTTGAATAAGTAGTTTGACCATAGTTTGACCAGATTTAGTAAAAAATTAAAAAAACTGAAATTTGAGCATAACTTTTTTTCCTTTTGGAATTTGAGGATTCTAGAAATTTGCAAACAGGCCATAGGCCGTCTCCATCGGATGTAACTTTTCGAGTAGATGATTTTTCATATAAAAAACTTTTTCATCCGAGTTCGTATGCAAAAGTTATGCCCATTTTACAAATTCCAGAGAGATTTTGTAAATAAAGTCGAAATTCATATTTGTAAATTTTGCCAACTACTAGACCACATATCACATGTGAAACTTATTTTCTTTTATTTTTTTTGACATTTCCATCATTTTCTTTTATTTTTTTTAAAACTGAAAAGGCGGTCCACCGGGGGGGGAGAGTTTGAAAATGGGACCTTTAGTACCGGTTCGTGGCACGAACTGGGACTAAAGGTCTCATACTCATTAGTCCCGGTTCATGCCTCAAACCGGGACTAAAGGTCTAATCTTTAGTCCCGGTTTGTGGCACGAACCGGGACCAATGGTTGTGGGCCAGGAGCGAGGCCCATTGGTCCCAATTCATCCCACCAACCGGGACCAAAAGGTCTAGATGAACCGGGACTAATGGCTTAGCCGCACGAACCGGGACCAATGCTCACATTAGTCCCGGTTCTAGACTGAACCAGGACTAATGGGCTAAGCCGGCCTGGACCATAGCCCTGTTTTCTACTAGTGTGTTGTCGGGCTTCTCGACCAATGTCCACACTTGATTTCTCTCAAAGTTGTGTAGCTCTTCATGCATAGCATTTATCCAATCCGGATCCTCCAATGCTTCTTCAACCTTCATAGGTTCAATGCTAGAGATGAATCAGTAATGTTCACAAAAGTTAGCTAAACGAGTTTTAGAGCGAGTGATTCTCCCGGTTTGGATATCATTGTAGATTTTCTCGACGGGATGATCTTTGGCAATTCTTGCTTGAACTCGTGAAAGCTTTTGCTTGCACTAGTAGAAAAAGGGTCAAACATGAAGCACATTAGTGCCGGTTTGAATTTGAGCCGGCACTAATGTATACATTAGTGCCGGTTCCAACGGCTAGCCGGGCCGCTTTCATTAGTACCGGTTCATGGCGAACCTTTAGCACCGGTTCGTGCCACGAACCGCTACTAATGAGAGTGGTGGT
The DNA here is from genome assembly GCF_056163025.1 of Triticum urartu. Classification (NCBI taxonomy): domain Eukaryota; kingdom Viridiplantae; phylum Streptophyta; class Magnoliopsida; order Poales; family Poaceae; genus Triticum; species Triticum urartu. The sequence goes on from NC_141874.1 coordinate 643,761,595, forward strand.
AGGATGTTGTTAGACTGGGGCCCCTCCAGCCCCTTTAGTACCGTTTCTTGGCACGAACCGGTACTAAAGGTCGTCCTACATAAACCCTTCGTCCACCCGAGCTTGCTCTGTTCTTCCCCTTTCCCCTCTCCTCTCTGTTCTTCCTCTCTTCCTCTCGAGCTCATCACACATTTTGCCCAAAATTTGTAAAGATTTGTAGGCCCCCATCCATTCAAATGATCACAAAGGTTAGCAACTTTGTCCTTTCATCTCTCATTGCTAGATTAGCTCTTGCAATGCTTTATATAGTGATTAATTTGTGAGTTTAGTAATTTGGGAGGAAATATATATATGTGCTAGTATTTGATTTATATGCAATTTGAGGTCAAAAATAACACTTAGTTTGCATATGTAGGTGTGGTTTACTTAGTGCCTTCTAAATCTCCGTCGTAACCACCGTCGATCGCCCGCACCGTCCCATCGCCGGCACCACCTTGTGGTGAGCCTCTTGTTCATGAAATTTTATATAAAAATTGATGTTTGTGTGATTTGGATATATAGTTACTCATATAATTATCTTACCCATACGTTGTTTGTTATACATATAGTGCCATGGTTTTGATATCCGTCCCCGTCGGCCCTCGTCCTTGTTATGATTCTGATGTGGTGTATATATTCTCTTTTAAAACGAGTTGCATTTCGTGTTTATGACAAATTATGCCCATCAAGTTGACATAGAATTTTTTTCTAGGAGGTATGTGAACCGGAAATTCCAACTGACCCTATTGTCGAGAGGTTAAATTTAGTTGAAAGAGAAAACAAGTAGTTGAAAGAAAAATTGAAAAGAATTGAGGGGGAGAAGATGGAATTGGAGTTGCATGTTGCCGATGTCGTCGATGATCACAAGATCAAGATGGAGAAAATGCGCTTGAATATTAGAAAGATTAGAAAATATGCCATCGATAGTGAGGCTTGGTATCATTATGCTGTTGGATCAATTGTTACCTTAGTTGCGATCTTGATCGCATTTGTTTTGCGTTTAAATGCTTTAGCTAGAGAGTTATTTGTTTGTTGCATTTAAGTGTTGTATGAACTTTATGTATGAACTTGTATTAATTTGGTCTATTCGGTATTGTGTAATGAAGATGAGCCGGCAATGGATGTACGATGACCGATGCTCTCCCCAGTTCGTTGAGGGCGTGCATACTTTTCTGCTTGCGGCTGAGGCAAACAAGCGGGCGGATGGTTTTATGCCTTGTCCATGTGCTGGCTGTAAGAATGGTCACAATTACTCTACCTCAAGAACCATTCACGTCCACCTGTTTGAGTCTGGTTTCATACCCCACTATAATGTTTGGACCAAGCACGGAGAAAGAGGGGTTATGATGGAAGACAATGAAGAACAAGAGGACGACGACAGCTATCCTGGCCATGGGTTCCCTGAATACGATGATACAACAATGGGGGAAGAAGGTGAGCCGGTAATGCGGGAAGAAGCTGAGCTGGCAATGCGGGAAGAAGCTGAAGAAGAGGCATCAGATGAGCCCATTGATGATCTAGGTCGGGCCATTGCCGATGCAAAGAGAAACTGTGCAAGTGATTTGGAGAAGAAGAAGTTGCAGCGCATGTTAGAGGATCACAAAAAATTGTTGTACCCAAATTGCGTAGGTGACAAGAAAAAGCTGGGCACCACACTGGAATTGCTGCAATGGAAGGCAGAGAATGGTGTATCTGACAAGGGATTTGGAAAGTTGCTGGTAATGATAAAGGAGATGCTTCCAAAGGACAACGAATTGCCCGAGAGTACGTACGAAGCAAAGAAGGCTGTCTGCCCTCTAGGGTTAGAGGTGCAGAAGATACATGCATGCCCTAATGATTGCATCCTCTACCGCGGTGAGTACGAGGATTTGAACGCTTGCCCGGTATGTGGTGCATTGCGCTATTAGATCAGCCGCGATGACCCTGGTGATGTCGAGGGCGAGTGCCCCAGGAAGAAGATTCCTGCCAAGGTGATGTGGTATGCTCCTATAATACCACGGTTGAAACGTTTGTTCCAAAACAAAGAGCATGCCAAGGCGATGTGATGGCACAGAGAAGACCGTAAGAAAGACGGAAAGTTGAGTGTACCCGCTGACGGGTCGCAGTGGAGAAAAATCGAAAGAAAGTACGGGAAGGAGTTTGCAGATGATGCAAGGAGCGTATGGTTTGGTCTAAGCGCAGATGGCATTAATCCTTTTGGGGAGCAGAGCAGCAACCATAGCACCTGGCCTGTGACTCTATGTTTGGATAACCTTCCTCCTTGGTTGTGCATGAAGCGGAAGTTCATTATGATGCCAGTGCTCATCCAAGGCCCTAAGCAACCCGGCAACGACATTAATGTGAACCTAAGGCCATTAGTTAAAGAACTCTTACAACTGTGGAATGGAACAGGTGTACGTGCGTGGGATGAGCACATGGGGGAAGAATTTCACCTAAAGGCGTTGCTGTTCGTGACCATCAATGATTGGCCAGCTCTCAGTAACCTTTCAGGATAGACAAACAAGGGATACCACGCATGCACGCACTATTTGGACGATACCGACAGTATATATTTGGCTAATTGTAAGAAGAATTTGTACCTGGGACATCGTCGATTTCTTCCGAGCAGGCATCCCATAAGAAAGAAAGGCGAGCATTTCAAAGGTGAGGCGAATCACCGGACGAAGCCTCGCCTCCGTACTGGTGCTGATGTACATGATATGGTCAAGGATTTCAAGGTGGTCTTTGGAAAGGGTCCTGGTGGACAACCTGTTCCGAATGACGTTGACGGACGCGCACCCATGTGGAAGAAGAAATCTATATTTTGGGACCTGCCCTATTGGAAAGACCTAGAGGTCCGCTCCGCAATCGACGTGATGCACGTGACGAAGAATCTTTGTGTGACCCTGCTTGGCTTCTTGGGCGTGTATGGGAAGACAAAAGATACACCTGAGGCACGGGAAGACCAGCAACGTATGTACGGAAAAGATGGCATACATCAGGGTCATGCAAGCTACGCTCTTACCAAAGAAGAGAAGGAAATCTTCTTTGAATGTGTGCTCAGTATTAAGGTACCGTCTGGCTTCTCGTCGAATATAAAGGGAATAATAAACATGGCAGAGAAAAAGTTCCACAACCTAAAGTCTCATGACTGCCACGTGATTATGACACAACTGCTTCCGGTTGCATTGAGGGGGCTTCTACCGGAAAACGTTCGATTAGCCATTGTGAAGCTATGTGCCTTTCTCAATGCAATCTCTCAAAAGGTAATCGATCCAGAAATCATACCAAGGTTACAGAATGATTTGGTGCAATGTCTTGTCAGTTTCAAGTTGGTGTTCCCACCATCCTTCTTCAACATCATGACTCACGTCCTAGTTCACCTATGCGAAGAGATTAACATTTTGGGTCCTCTATTTCTACACAATATGTTCCCCTTTGAGAGGTTCATGGGAGTCTTAAAGAAATATGTTCATAACCATGCTAGGCCAGAAGGAAGCATCTCCAAGGGCCATCAAAATGAGGAGGTCATTGACTTTTGTATTGACTTTATTCCTGACCTTAAGCCGATTGGTGTGCCTGAATCGCGGCATAAGGCCAGACTAGATGGAGAAGGCATGCTAGGAGGGGAACAAATAATATGTATCGACAGACATTCTCTCACTGAAGCACACTACACAGTTCTACAGAATTCTGCCTTGGTGGCTCCGTATATGGATGAACACAAGAATTTGCTATGCTCCAAACACCCGGAGTGGTCTGAGGACTGGATTACACGTGAACAAACCAGGAGTTTCGCCAGCTGGTTGCAGACACGTACCATGCATGACACCTCTATTGAAGATGACCTGTACTTGCTGTCCCAGTTACCATCTTCGAATATAATGACTTTCAAAGGGTACGAGATAAATGGTAATACATTTTACACGATCACCCAAGATAAGAAGAGCACCAACCAAAACAGTGTTGTCTGCTTTGATGCAGAAATGAAGACGGGAAAGGAAACATATTATGGTTATATACAGGACATATGGGAACTTGACTATCGACGTGGTTTGAAGGTCCCTTTGTTTCAGTGCAAATGGGTCAATATGACATGAGGCGGGGTAACGGAAGACCCGCAGTACGAAATGACAACAGTGGATCTCAACAATCTTGCGTATGCAGACGAACCATTCGTCCTGGCCAATGATGTGGCATAGGTTTTCTATGTGAAGGACATGTCTACCAAGCCAAGAAAAAGAAAAGATAAGGAAGCGAATGCATCGGACGATGAGCCAAAGCGGCACATAGTTCTTTCTGGGAAGAGAAACATCGTGGGAGTGGATGACAAGACAGACAAGTCAGAAGATTATGAAAAGTTTCATGAAATTGCTCCATTCACAGTGAATATTGACCCGAGCATCCTGTTAAATGATGAAGATTTTCCATGGTTACGGCGCAAAGCGACACACGCGAAGAAAAAGTTTCACACCCAAAGATCTGGGATGTGATCGGCTTCACTATCATCACTTTCTTTTGTGTTTCACACCCAGAAGGGAATCTCTGTAATAGTTAGGGTAGTTATGTGTTTTGGCATTTGTAAAGTGAAGAAATTTTATGTGCAAACAAATTCTTTCATGCCTTTACTGATTTTTAAAGTTAAGTTATTCACAAACTAGTGATTCACACTAATTTCAAATAATTCAAAATTTAAACTATTCAAATTTGAAAACTACGGGCACTAACAGAAAGTTTGTATTTTTTGTACCTAAAGCAAAAATATTCACAAAGAAACTCTAAATACATAAAAAAACAACTCAAAAATAAATAAAGCAAAAAAATAAAAAAAAGCCCGCCTACTAGGCCAAAGCGGCCTGCATACGACTAGAAACCCAACCTGTTGTTGGGCCAGGATGCAGGCGCGCAAAGGCCCAGTAGGCCCACAGGGCAGCACAGAACATGTAGGCCCAGTAGGCCTGCTTTGGAGAGGAGCTCGAGAGAGCTACCGCATGGGAGTTTATAAACTAGTGCGGTCGCCCCTCGGCTAGCGAGGTGGGACTAAACTTGCCGCACCGCACCTGCGCCAGCGCACCCCCTTTAGTACCGGGCCGTGGCACCAACCGGTACTAAAGGGGGGGCCTTTAGTACCGGTTGGAGCCACCACCCGGTACTAAAGGGGGTCGCTTCCCGCCACTTGGCCTGGCCAAAACAAGCCTTTAGTACAAGTTGGTGGCTCCAACCGGTACTAAAGGCCCCTCCTATATAAACAACACTTAAGAAAATTTCAGTTTCTCATCTGCTTCTTCTCCTCTGCACCATCGCCCGCCGCCCCCGTACGTCTCCATCCCTCGTCGCCGCCCCCGTCGCCGCCCCATCCCCGTTGTCGCCGCCCCATCGTCCCCGTACCCGTCGTCCCCGTCGTCACCGCCGCCCCGTCCCGGCCCATCCCGCATCGTCCCCGTCCCCGTCGTCGCCGCCCGTACATCCCCGTCATCGTCGCCGCCCCGGCCCGTACGTCCCCGTCCCCGTCGTCGCCGCCCCGTCCCTGTCCCCGCCGTCGTCATCCCCGTCGTCGCCACGCCCGCTGCCGTCCCCATCGCCGCGCGCCCCCCGTCGCCTCTCTCCTCGCCGGTGAGCGCACACACACACATACATTTTTTGTTTTTTAGTTATACAAATAGTTAGAAATGTTAGAATTGTTAGAATAGTTAGAAATGTTAGAATTGTTAGAATAGTTAGAAATGTTAGAATTGTTAGAAATTTTTCTGTTTTTTTAGTTATAGAAATAGTTATAAAAAAGTTAGAATTGTTAGAAATTTTTCTGTTTTTTAGTTATAGAAATAGTTATAAAAAAGTTAGAAATTTTTCTTTTTTTTAGTTCTAGAAATGTTAGAAATGTTATAGAAATGTTAGAAATTTTAGTTATCAAAATCCAATCGTTAAAAAAATGTCACTTTTTGCGGGCATATAGCTAGTATTTGTTCTCGACGATGCCCAGCCCGCATCCTCGCTTTCGACACATCTGCGACGACGTCCGGCTGACCCATGTCTGGGACTGGGCTCCGCCGGGCTGGCACTGGGATGTGCTGCCTGGAGGGGCGCACCGCTTGATGAGGAACCCGGCCCCGGGTCCCGTCGTCGACCCTGATCTCGTTTGTGGCGTTCGCATGGGCTAGTTTCGGTGCGGAGGGAGCCGGCCCCACCGGAGGTGGTACGTCGCCGTGTCAGGGAGGAGGACGAGCACGTCCATCGCTACATGGTTACGTTAGAGGGCGGCAGGTTCTCCAATACCTGGCAGTTTCTTCAGGGATCTCACTTCAGCTATGATCCTGTGAGGGTTCCTTCTCTTTGGGTGTCCACGGCCCACACCGCAGGAACTATGAGTGTCCTAGATTCTTCTGTAGTATTCGATCTTTATTAGCTACCTAGCCAGTGATGTATTCGATATTATATCTATTATTCGAGATGATGTATTCGAGATTATATCTATTATTCGAGACGATGTATTCGAGATTATATTTATTATTTGAGACGATGTAATTTGAATACTAATTTTTTATTTCTTTTGGATTAGTTAAATAAAAGCTATGGCGGACAATACTGGCAGAGAGGGAGAACAGACCCTGTTCGATATGATACGCCATCCTCGCGGGCCAGATGATGATCAGAATGAAGAAGATTATGACGGCTCCGAATTTCTAAACAACACCGGAGAGGGTGATATGATATTCGATCGCGACGACTGAATTGATGAAGTCATGAACTACGATTATGATGATGATGAAGAAAATGTTGATCTTGAAACAACAAAGACCGGCGAGGTATATATATTTATATAAGCAGGCATCTGGTGATCATCACATGTTTTAAATGAGTTGAAGATATATTAACGAATCGATCTTTCTTCTTTCAGCCATCCGGATCGAGCAAATCTTCAGGCAACAGGACCAAACGAGGCCCAAACAAAAAGTTGAAGGAGGGCGTAAAGTACAATATCGAGGGAATCAGACCTAATGGCGAACCATTAGCGCCTAAGAAGATTGCGGACAAGTTCGTTCGTCAGTGCGGAGTTCTTGTGAAGGACCAACTCCCGATCTCCCTTCAAGAATGGAGAGAGCCAGCAAAGCCACGTCCAAATGTTACTTTTGTCGACGACAGACAAAAAAGTCTGCTTTGGGATACTCTCGTGGAACATTTCACCCTACCAGATCATTTCACAGATGCGGATGTGGAGAAAGTCAAGGACGTCGCTCTTAGGAAGATGGCGGTTGCATTCAACAACCACAAGAATCGTGTATGGGACAAGTACATCAAGGATGGAAGGAAGACTCCAGTATTCGAGGGAAGACTAGAGAATCAAAGTGCTCATTGGGACGATTTTGTGAAATTCAATGATTTCGAATTAGCTAAGGAACGGTCAAGAATAAACAAGAAGAATGCCGAAAAAAGGATAAGTTCCATAAGCTGGGGCCAGGTGGCTACGCGGTGGCAATGCCTACGTGGGATAAGTCTGAGAAAGAGATGGAGGATGCAGGTGTCACTCCGGTTACTAAGAGCTGGCCCCCCAGGTGCAGGAGTTGGTTCTATGCGCATGGGGGGAGTTGGACCCGAAGACAGGCAAGGTTTCGACGAAGGCATGTCTGAACAGAGCCAACAATAAGATACTTGTTGCAATAGAAGAGGCTCGAACGGGGGTGTTCCAGCCCAACAGAGAGAACGATGAGCTTATGCGTGCCCTGGGAAATCCTGAACACCCGGGAAGAACACGAGGCAAGGGCGCTATTCCGTGGTATGAGGGGTTTTCGGACTGGAACGCTGACTACAGAACCCATGCAAGAAGGAAGATTGCGGAGGAGAAGCAGAGGAAGATGGAGGAGAAGAAGAGGAAGCTGGACTATGAACGCCTTCAAGGCCTAGAATCAAAGAACGCGGAGTTGGCAGTCAAATTCCAGCAGCAGCAGGAGCAGATCGACTCACTTAGCCAGCAAAGGGGGTCTCAGCAGCTGCAATAGCTAGCGGATGATCCAGCATTGGATACCACCGCCCCATCCATGCCGAGAAGCAGCGTGGGTTCCGCCCCGTTTGACACAATGCTGGATAGATACCCCGTGGATGACATCATGGAGAACACTAACTGCGAGATACACTTCAAAATGAAGAACATATCCATGAAGGTGGCGGACGCCGTTGCTTATACAAATTCCCCCGATGCAACCTTCCATTGTAACCCGATTCCAGCAGGCTATGCTCGTCTCGTGGTTGATGAGGTGGTGGACCAATATTCAGGGCTAGAGCTTGACATTCCTGGAGGTGACGAGGAGCACACACTCGTAGAGGTGAAAGGATTGCATCATGTTTCGAAGGCCACCGACACCGCGTCACCCGACTCCTCGTCGAAGTCCGCCACCGAGTCAGCAGACTCCCGCTCCTCCAAGTCCACCAACGCGTGAGGCCACTCCTCCTCCTCCAAGTCCGGCAAAGTGTCAGGCCACTCCTCCTACAAGTCCGACACAGCGTCAGACGTCCACTCCTCGTCCAAGTCCGGCACAACCTCAGGCCACTCCTCCTCCAAGTACGGCACAGCTTCAGGCCACTCCTCCGCATCCAACTCAGCCCCGTCAGCCGTCTCCGCCGCCTCAGCAATCACAGAAGAGACACCCCGCAGCTATGGTCCGTTGCGGTACGAGTCGAGGTCATAGTACAGGAAGTACAGGCGGAGGCGAGCGATATAAATATGGTCCAAGCCTCACTACTCCTCTTCCTCAGAGGGCTTACGACAGGACCGAGGAGCAAACCAATGCCATAGTGCGGGCAGAAGTCGACGCCCATTTTGGACCGAAACCGCCACCGCCGCCAAGGGAGAAAGTGCCTGTGGAAAAGATTGACCACTTCATTCGTATGGCTCAACCACCAGCTTCTAAGCCTGTTGACACAGACTATGAGCGCCACATCAGGAAGTTAAATCGAGCACGTCTACAGAAGGAGGCGAGCTCGAGCTCGAGCAAACAACAAGCAGCTGTCAAAAAATGCGGGAAAACCGTTGCCCAGCTGGGAGAATAGGCGGCGCAATCGAGCTCCCCGCTTGTTGTGCCAACAACACGTGACAGTACGCGCGCCCAATATTATTGTGGGCAAACAGTTTACGTTCCCGAGGTGGGCGATGTGGTAATAACCCAGGAGCATATAATGCAGGCTGAAATTCTCAACATCACTGTTGGACAACTCCTCGAGATCGAGCCCATGCCTGTGCTTAGAGTGGAGGAAATAAAACGGAAATATGTCCAGGGCAAACCTTTGGTAAAGCCAGATGAGGTCAAGAAGCTCCCAACGAGAATGTATGAATTGCATCAATGGTACATGGACATTACCAAGAGATCCAATCGAGAGTCCCTCATGGTGCAAGTCAAGAAGGATCATTACTACCATCAGAAAGCGGTGACCGTTGAGTATTCTGAACTGTTTCAGTTATACAATCAAGACGCACTCGACAAATCTATCGTCAGTTGCTATTGTCTGTAAGTGATTTCTTTCTGTAATTTAAGTCTCAAGCTAGTTGTAGTGATCCTTTTGATCAATCATTACCTGTAATTATCCTCACTATATTCTTTTCTGTGGTATTATGTAGGATGAAGATGTATGAAATGAGAAAAGGTGGACGCTATGGCATTGGGTTCGTTGACCCAAACACCATTAATGAATACACATGGAAAACAAATCCACATCATGAAAAGCAGGTAGAGGACAGCATGCTAGAGTTCTTGAAGCGCCTCAAATACAATGAAGATATACTACTTCCTTACAACTTCCAGTGAGTCACACTGTCTTGTACTACAAATTCTTTGTTTTTGCCTACTAGCTAGCTACATGTTTTTGCTTACATATGCCCACTTAATTAAGACATGCAAACGTGTGTGCATGCAGATTTCACTAGATCTTGTGTATCATTAAAGTTGACACCGGAATAGTTGAAATACTGGACTCACTACGCAAAGCAAATACTAACTATAACATCTTGTTTGGGATAGTCAACAGGTAATTTCAATCATTATTAACTATATATCTCGGCCTATTTAGTTCGTCATTTCATGATATGAACTATTTAATAACCCCTTTATTCATTTTCTTTGTTGGCGGGCAGGGCTTGGGCAAGGTTCATCAGCGTCACAGAAGGCGAATGGAAACAAAAGCTGAAATGGTTTCGAGCCAAGGTAAGTAATTAAGTAGTACTAGGTAGCTAGCTAGGTGCCATCTCTTTAATTATCATGCTTGATTAATTATTATCTTATCAAATTCCATTCTCGTAAAGGCCTTGAAGTAGGCGCAGGGGACTGATCTGTGTGCATTCTGCGTTGGCGAGAACATTCGCATGATGGCGTCCGAAAGGAGCAGATCTCAAAGACAGGAATGGGTACACTTGTCAGAACACTATTCACATTTTTTACACCATTATCGATATCTAGTCACACAACTAATACACATGCATATTGATCTCCTTCTTAACAGTTCACAGAGGTGCGGGACAAGCTCCTAGAAACGGAGCGCGTAGAAGCACTTCAAGAGGAAATAGCGGGATTTTTGCTCGACCAGGTCATAAATCTGAATGGAGAATACTATTACCCGCTACCGCCCCCATGAACCACTTCCAATTGTCATGTGCTCCGAAGGCACCAATTAGGCTAATGCCACTGGCTCCGAACGCAACATGCTTATGTAGGAGATATTGTATATAGCTATACATGTGTGTATGCGTGAATTAATATGGTGGTTTGTGAGACATTGATGATATATATATGATTGGTTCTACTAGAAATTCTATTTATGTATATATATATATGCATAATGTGTACAATGTGTAGTATCGTAAAATACCAGCAAATGAAAAAGAATTAAAACAGAAAACACAAAATTAAATGAAAAAGAAATCATAAAACCAAAAAAAACCCAAACCTTGTAGTACCGGTTGGTGTTACCAACCGGTACTAAAGGGCTCCCGGCCCCCGGAGCTGGCTCATGCCACGTGGTTGCCCTTTAGCACCGGTTCGTGCTGAACTGGTACTAAAGGTGGGAGGCCTTTATTGCCCACACTTTAGTGCCGGTTATGGAACCGGCACTAAAGGGCCTTACGAACCGGTGCTATTGCCCGTTTCTGCACTAGTGTTGGGTCGGGGTGGAACATCCTCTTCATCTTGTTCTTCTTCTTGGCCTTCTTCATTGTTGACATTGTCGTTCTCTTGTCGTGGTGGAGAAGGAGGTTGTTGGTGTTCATCTTGGTGTACTTCCTCGTTTTCTTCATCTTGGTGTGTCCCACTTGTGGACGCTTCCGTATCAACTCTTGGTTCACCTTGTCGTGAGGTAGAAGCTTCCACTTGGACGGACAAGGTACTCTCCTTCATTTCCGTTGGACGAATCCTGCCAATGGACAAGTCTTGAATTGCTTCCGAAGGGTCTTTATCTCCTACATCAATTGGCAATTGCTCTACTTGCGAGCCGTTAGATTCATCAAACTTCACATTTACCGTCTCTTCAACCTTTCGTGTGAAATTGTTGTAGACACGGTAAGTGTGAGAGTTTGAGCCATAACCAAGTAGGAAACCTTCATGAGATTTAGGAGCAAATTTAGAACGATGATGCTTATCAAGAATGTAGCACTTTGAGCCCAATATCGAAAGTATCCAACTTGGGGTTTGTTACCAATGAGGAGCTCGTATGCCGTCTTGCCGAGTAGCTTGTGAAGATACAAGCGATTTGTTGCATGACAAGCTGTCTCAACTGCTTCCGCCCAAAAGTGCTTTGGCGTTTTGTACTCATCAAGCATCGTTCTTGCCATCTCGATAAGAGTCCGGTTCTTCCTCTCGACAACTCCATTTTGTTAAGGTGTGTACGTAGCCGAGAACTCGTGTGAAATCCCTTCTACGTCAAGAAAGGTGTCCACATTTGCGTTCTAGAACTCCGTTCTGTTGTCTCTCCGAACCTTCTTGATCTTCACGTCAAACTGATTTTGGGCCTTCCTAGCGAAGTTTTTGAAGATATTTTGGACCTACAATTTGTCATCAAGAAAGAACACCCACGTAAATCTTGAAAAATCATCAACTATGACTAGAACAAATGAGTTACCACCGAGACTCTTGTAGGCATTTGGACCAAAGAGATCCATGTGAAGTAGTTCGAGTGGTCTTCTTGTGGTCATGATGTTCTTCGCGCGGTTACTTCCTCCAACTTGTTTCCCTGCTTGACAAGCACTACAAAGTCTATGCTTGTCAAATATGACATCTTTTATTCCAAGGATATGATCACCTTTAATAAGCTTATCAAGATTTTGCATTCCAACATGACCTAGTCTTCTATGCCACAACCAGCCTTTAGAAGATTTATCAATTAAGCAAGTTTTAGGTTGAGCCTTTTTAGTGAAATCAACAATGTAAAGATCTCCTCTACGTATACCGGTAAAGACCATTTTATGATTGTCTCTATGAAACACTTGGCAATGTACTTCAGTGAATAGAACATTGAAACCGAAATCCATAAGTCTAAAAACTGAAAGTAAATTGTATCCAAGGGATTCAACAAGCATGACATTTTGTATGGAGCTATCATGTGAGCTCGCCACCTTACCCTTTGAATTATCACCAAAAGTGACATATTTTCGAGGGTCGTCGTTTTCAGCAAGCTCACGGAACATATCTTCATCTCCTGTCATATGATCAGTACATCCACCATCAAGGACCACTAGTAGAAAACAGGGCTATGGTCCAGGCCGGCTTAGCCCATTAGTCCCGGTTCAGTCTAGAACCGGGACTAATGTGAGCATTGGTCCCGGTTCGTGCGGCTAAGGCATTAGTCCCGGTTCATCTAGACATTTTGGTCCCGGTTGGTGGGATGAACCGGGACCAATGGGCCTCGCTCCTGGCCCACAAAAATTGGTCCCGGTTCGTGCTACAAACCGGGACTAAAGATTAGACCTTTAGTCCCGGTTTGAGGCACGATCCGGGACTAATGGGGATGAGACCTTTAGTCCCGGTTCGTGCCACGAACCGGTACTAAAGGTCCCATTTTCAAACTCTACACCCCCCCCACCCCTGTGGACCGCCTTTTCAGTTTTAAAGAAAATAAAAGAAAATGATGGAAATGTCAAAAAAATAAAAGAAAATAAGTTTCACATGTGATATGTGGTCTAGTAGTTGGGAAAATTTACAAATATGAATTTCGATTTTATTTACAAAATCTCTCTGGAATTTCTAAAATGGGCATAACTTTTGCATACGAACTCGGATGAAAAAGTTTTTTATATGAAAAATCATCTACTCGAAAAGTTACATCCCATGGAGACGGCCTATGGCCTGTTTGCAAATTTCTAGAATCCTCAAATTCCAAAAGGAAAAAAAGTTATGCTCAAATTTCAGTCTATTAAATTTTTTAGTAAATCTGGTCAAACTATGGTCAAACTACTTATTCAAGAAGTATTAGTGTTACTAAATAATTATTCAAGAATATAAGTGTTATTAAATAATTATTTCACCTTTTTTGAATTTTGGTCAAATCTGGTCAAACTATGGTCAAACTGTGGTCATACAATGGTCAAACTACTTATTCAAAAATATTAGTGTTACTAAAAAATTATTGTTTTTTAGAACAATAGTTTTAAACTCAAACAGTGAAATATGTGACTTCATGCTCAAGCTAAATTCCTGAGGGTTAATAGGATTGACATCTTACTATTGTCAGGAAAACAACAAGTGCAGTCTTGGAAACGAGGGAGAATAGAACCCGGAAGTTAAGCGTGCTCAGGCTGGAGTAGTGAGAGGATGGGTGACCGTTCGGGAAGTGAGATGATTTGGAATGATGAGGGCTGATTAGAGATTAAATTGAGCAGTGATGAGGGGTGATTAGAGATTAGAGGTTAAAATAATTCAGAAATTTGAAAATAAAAAAATTTCAAAAAAAATTTCAAAAAAATTTCAAAAAAAATTTCAAAAAAAAAATCAGGAAATTTCCTTTAGTACCGGTTGGTGTTACCAACCGGGACTAAAGGTGGACCGGCCACGTGGAGGGCCTTTAGTCCCGGTTCTGGATTGAACCGGGACTAAAGGGTCAGGGCATTAGTACCGACACTTTAGTCCCGGTTCCAGAACCGGGACTAAAGGCCCTTACGAACCGGGACTAAAAGCCCTTTTTCTACCAGTGGACCCATTCCTTTCCTCCAGCCATGTAGCCACAAAGATTTGCCATAAGACCAAAATGTCTCATTGCATCATCAAGATCATAGTCACTATCATCATCTTCATCATAGTATCCATGTTCCACATCATCTTGTGATTGATCAATTCCTAGAGAGGGTAATTCATTAGATAAATGGTCATCAATGTGGTTACCTTTATGAATTCTAATAGCTTCGGATATGATATCGCTAATGATTCCAACATTTCCTTTAGCACGCATGAGATTGGTAAGCTCAAATAGACAATCACCAAAACTAGGATCACTAGAGTTCATCTTACTCAAAGCAATAGACTTATGGAGAATTTCGTCTAAATTTTTTAAGGAATAATCGGCAAATCGTTTCTCAAGAAATTTCCATATAGTATAGGCACAATCAAGAGTAGGCAAACTATCAATCAAATTTTTGGGCAATCCTCTTATGATAAGATTGATGGTTCTAAGGATGCGAATCATGTCAAGATCTTCTTCGGGTGTGGGATGCAAAGGATCAATATGAGGTGCACAAGGACTAGCAATGTACTTGTTCAAGTGATATTCATTGAAAATCTCAAGCATTTCATTTTTCCACTCATGAAAATATTTTCCATCAAGTAGTGAGAGGATGGGTGACCGTTCGGGAAGTGAGATGATTTGGAATGATGAGGGGTGATTAGAGATTAAATTGAGCAGTGATGAGGGGTGATTAGAGATTAGAGGTTAAAATAATTCAGAAATTTGAAAATAAAAAAATTCAAAAAAAATTTCAAAAAAATTTCAAAAAAAATTTCAAAAAAAATTTCAAAAAAAAATCAGGAAATTTCCTTTAGTACCGGTTGGTGTTACCAACCGGGACTAAAGGTGGACCGGCCACGTGGAGGGCCTTTAGTCCCAGTTCTGGATTGAACCGGGACTAAAGGGTCAGGGCATTAGTACCGACACTTTAGTCCCGGTTCCAGAACCGGGACTAAAGGCCCTTACGAACCGGGACTAAAAGCCCGTTTTCTACCAGTGGACCCATTCCTTTCCTCCAGCCATGTAGCCACAAAGATTTGCCATAAGACCAAAATGTCTCATTGCATCATCAAGATCATAGTCACTATCATCATCTTCATCATAGTATCCATGTTCCACATCATCTTGTGATTGATCAATTCCTAGAGAGGGTAATTCATTAGATAAATGGTCATCAATGTGGTTACCTTTATGAATTCTAATAGCTTCGGATATGATATCGCTAATGATTCCAACATTTCCTTTAGCACGCATGAGATTGGTAAGCTCAAATAGACAATCACCAAAACTAGGATCACTAGAGTTCATCTTACTCAAAGCAATAGACTTATGGAGAATTTCGTCTAAATTTTTTAAGGAATAATCGGCAAATCGTTTCTCAAGAAATTTCCATATAGTATAGGCACAATCAAGAGTAGGCAAACTATCAATCAAATTTTTGGGCAATCCTCTTATGATAAGATTGATGGTTCTAAGGATGCGAATCATGTCAAGATCTTCTTCGGGTGTGGGATGCAAAGGATCAATATGAGGTGCACAAGGACTAGCAATGTACTTGTTCAAGTGATATTCATTGAAAATCTCAAGCATTTCATTTTTCCACTCATGAAAATATTTTCCATCAAGTAGTGAGAGGATGGGTGACCGTTCGGGAAGTGAGATGATTTGGAATGATGAGGGGTGATTAGAGATTAAATTGAGCAGTGATGAGGGGTGATTAGAGATTAGAGGTTAAAATAATTCAGAAATTTGAAAATAAAAAAATTCAAAAAAAATTTCAAAAAAATTTCAAAAAAAATTTCAAAAAAAATTTCAAAAAAAAATCAGGAAATTTCCTTTAGTACCGGTTGGTGTTACCAACCGGGACTAAAGGTGGACCGGCCACGTGGAGGGCCTTTAGTCCCAGTTCTGGATTGAACCGGGACTAAAGGGTCAGGGCATTAGTACCGACACTTTAGTCCCGGTTCCAGAACCGGGACTAAAGGCCCTTACGAACCGGGACTAAAAGCCCGTTTTCTACCAGTGGACCCATTCCTTTCCTCCAGCCATGTAGCCACAAAGATTTGCCATAAGACCAAAATGTCTCATTGCATCATCAAGATCATAGTCACTATCATCATCTTCATCATAGTATCCATGTTCCACATCATCTTGTGATTGATCAATTCCTAGAGAGGGTAATTCATTAGATAAATGGTCATCAAAGTGGTTACCTTTATGAATTCTAATAGCTTCGGATATGATATCGCTAATGATTCCAACATTTCCTTTAGCACGCATGAGATTGGTAAGCTCAAATAGACAATCACCAAAACTAGGATCACTAGAGTTCATCTTACTCAAAGCAATAGACTTATGGAGAATTTCGTCTAAATTTTTTAAGGAATAATCGGGAAATCGTTCCTCAAGAAATTTCCATATAGTATAGGCACAATCAAGAGTAGGCAAACTATCAATCAAATTTTTGGGCAATCCTCTTATGATAAGATTGATGGTTCTAAGGTTGCGAATCATGTCAAGATCTTCTTCGGGTGTGGGATGCAAAGGATCAATATGAGGTGCACAAGGACTAGCAATGTACTTGTTCAAGTGATATTCATTGAAAATCTCAAGCATTTCATTTTTCCACTCATGAAAATATTTTCCATCAAGAATAGGCACTCTATGTGTAAGACTCCCTAAAGTAGACACATCCATCTTCCTCCAAAGGTGTTTAAACCAAGGCAATGGAGACCAATGCTCTGATACTAATTGAAAGGATCGAGAAGAGGTGTCTAGAGGGGGGGTGATTAGACACTAAGTGCCAAAAGTTGCAGTTTTTAATATTCTTAAGTTTAAGTGGAGTTTGAGCACAAGTTTAACAAACACAATACATATCAAGCAAGCATGCAATGAGTATATGAGTAGCGGAAAGTAAAGCATGCAACTTGCAAGAATGTAAAGGGAAGGGTTTGGAGTATTCAAACGCAATTGGAGACATGGATGTTTTTGGCATGGTTCCGATAGGTGGTGCTATCGTACATCCACGTTGATGGAGACTTCAACCCACGGAGGGTAACGGTTGCGCGAGTCCACAGAGGGCTCCACCCATGAAGGGTCCACGAAGAAGCAACCTTGTCTATTCCATCACGGCCGTCGCCCACGAAGGACTTGCCTCACTAGCAGTAGATCTTCACGAAGTAGGCGATCTCCTTGCCCTTCAAACTCCTTGGTTCAACTCCACAATCTTGTCGGAGGCTCCTAAGTGACACCTAGCCAATCTAGGAGACACCACTCTCCAAGAAGTAACAAATGGTGTGTTGATGATGAACTCCTTGCTCTTGTGCTTCAAATGATAGTCTCCCCAACACTCAACTCTCTGTCACAGGATTTGGATTTGGTGGAAAGAAGATTTGAGTGGAAAGCAACTTGGGGAAGGCTGGAGATCAAGATTCATATGGTTGGAATGGAATATCTTGAGCTCAACACAAGTGTAGGCGGTTCTCTCTCAGAACATGTGTATTGGAAGTGTAGATGTGTTCTGATGGCTCGTGGGTGGAGGGGTATATATAGCCTCCACACAAAATATAACCGTTACACACAATTTGCTAAACTCGGTGGGACCGAATGGTTAAACTCGGTCGGACCGATTCAGCAAACCTAGTGACCGTTAGGATTTTCGGTGGGACTGAGATGCAACTCGGTAGGACCGATATGGTTAGGGTTAGGGCATAACGTAATCTCGGTGTGACCGATTACACAAACTCGGTGGGACCAATTTTGGTAATAAGCTAACCAGAGAGTTGGTCAGGCAAACTCGGTGGGACCGATTACACAAAGTTGGTGGAACCGATTTTGGTAATAAGCTAACCAGAGGATCTGCATTGTAATCTCGGTAGTACCGATTGCTCAAACTCGGTGAGACCGATTTTGGTAATGGACATACACAGAGAGATTACAGTCCCATCTCGGTGAGACCGAGATCCCTATCGGTGAAACCGATTTGCTAGGGTTTCTGGCAGTGGCTATGACATGTGAAACTCGGTGGCGCCGGGTAGAAAGAATTGGTGGGGCCGAGTTTGACTTTTGGTTTAGGTCATATGTGGATGTGGGAAGGTAGTTGGGGGTTTTGGAGCATATCACTAAGCACATGAAGCAAGAGGCTCATTAAACAACACCTCATCCCTCCTTGATAGTATTGGCTTTTCCTATAGACTCAATGTGATCTTGGATCACTAAAATAGAAAATGTAGAGTCTTGATCTTGAAGCTTGAGCCAATCCTTTGTCCTTAGCATCTTGAAGGGGTTCCACATCCTCTAGTCCATGCCACTCCATTGTTGAACTTATCTGAAACATACTAGGTAAAAGTGTTAGTCCAACAAAAGATATGTTGACATTAATTACCAAAACCACCTAGGGAGCACTTGTGCTTTAAATAACTTTTCCGGCTCATGTGTCCGAATGATCATCAGCCTTTTTGCCGTCGTCTGATCGGGCGAGGAACCAGTTGTGCTTCCTTGTTTTTGGCAAAGGTGGTGTGATTACAAAGGGCAATAACTGCAGGGACACTGCATCATATCAAAAAGGACATGCATTGTTAATATAAGATCAGCATTGTTCAGAGTATGAGTAGGATAATGCAAGAAACAGCATTGATATGACCCTGTTGGAACTGGGAGGAAAATACAGGGAAATGTATAATGGGTTCAAATATATATAAGTGCCATGCATGGTTATACTCATGCTATCTCGCAATCGATTCTTCACAGGAAACTACCATGTCATGCATGTTATGTACTCCCTCCGTTCCCAAATATTTGTCTTTCTAGGCATTTCAAATAGACACAACATTCGGATGTATGTAGACTTATTTTAGAGTGTAGATTCACTCATTTTGCTCCGTATGTAGTCACTTGTTAAAATCTCTAGAAAGACAAATATTTGGGAACGGAGGGAGTAATCATGTTCTATCCTCACAAACAAATTCTTAAAGGTAACTAACAGACCATGCATTGTTATATACTCGTGTTCTGTGGGCAAAAGTTTTGTGAGGATATTATTCCAGCCATTGATTGCTGAAGGGCAAATATAGGTATGTACACATGGTAAGCATTGCAGGACTTCACTACTTCCAAATATAGAGTTCTCCATATGCACATTTACTTCCCTAATGTATGGTTATATGAAACCAACAGTGTGGTGCATGTTTCTACATCATGAAAATGAGCAAACTAACATGGCCATTGATACACACTCATATTTAGTAGTAGTATATAGATTACTGTAAAATAAGGATAATATCCATATATTCCTAACCGTTTGTTTATTCAGGGTACAAATTGGCTGTAATGACATGGTCACAATCGCATGAATTAACTCATTCCAAATATAGCTGATTTACGGCGTCTCTAATACATTGCCATAGTTCTACTCAAATTCTGCTCAAACAGGGATATGCCAATCATCACAAAAAGTTCAAACGGTGTCATGGAGTCATCATTAACATGAGATGGAAATAACTGACACGCGCCATCCCAGCAATACGTGGTGCCATCTGCTTTGTCGATTGCATAGATGATGCCATTGTGTTCAATAGCATCACAGAAGTGTGTATCAGCTTTGACGATGATCCACTGCGAGCCGAGTTGTCTCTAGCTAAAGAAGGCACCGGCGTAAAGATAGGCGAGTCCGCGGTCAAACAAGGCAATTAGCTTGAAGTCTATGTAATTCGCATGTCGTGTGGGAACTTGGCAGATTACAATCTTCTGCAAAAGAAGGTCTGTCCAACTGACGTAGTAATCTAGATGACTTGGACCGCGATGGTAATACTCTATATAATCCAACGGAGGAAGGATAATCTCATGGGAGGTCTGGAAGTTCACGAGCACCAACTTTTTACCGTCTTCTCTGAAGGCAGCCATCCAGTGGGAGTTCATGCTGACCCAGTACATACCTGCCAAGAAGTTTCGGGCAATGGTGATCGGATCGATGTCGAGGGAAATGATGTACGGCGACCCACTACATACCTGCAAAGAAGTTTCGGCTAATGGAGATTGGATTGAAGTCGAGGGGCATCATGCACGCCTCTGTATCATGGTGAGCCAATCTCACAAGACCAGATAGTAGCAAGTAGGGTGTCTTGAAAAGCTTAGTCCTCGCTTCGACGATGGCCGTGTGCATGTCCCTCGAGCATGCAGCCAGCCGCACGACGCTCAACATATCCATACATGAACAACAAAGGTCGAGGATGTCACTGGGGTGATTGCTCCAATCGCGGCTCATATGGATGCTGCGCGGTTCGCGTTCGGCCATGGTGGAGTTTGGAAGGGGGCTTGATTTATGGGGGAGAAGGATGTCGGTGCTGGAGCGGCTAGCGAGGGAATAGTGGTACTGGGGGAGGCGAGTGAGGCGATGGTACACGGGGGCACAGTGAGATGGAGACGGAGAAGGAGACGGAGAAGGAGATGGAGATGGAGTGGTGCTATGGGAGCGGAGAGAGAGACGAGGTGAGGCGCCAATGTGCTGTACAGCGGCGGTGACAGACTGCATAGTGCACATGGTGAGGCTAACTTTGGTAACCCGAACACACCACCTGGACTAGTGTTGTCACTTCACTGTGAGGACTGGATGAATAGTATTTTGACCCTCAAGTGTACCACAGTTGTACTACTACTACTACTACTACTAGTATGAACAAGAGTACTCCAGTATTGTATAGCAGAAATAGGTCTCCCGTGCTAGCATGCCTGTTCACTTCATCGTTCAGGTATCATCCATATTGCGAGCAGAACCAAATTCTCGTGCATGCCCAATCAACTCCCTGCCGCGATGCATGCAGTGGTCGTTCTGGTGCATCAAGGATGGCATGCAGATCGTTCCACACTTGAGAAGAGGAAAAATGGAAAGGTAGAACGACGCAACAGAGGAAGAGAACGCTGGCTAACGAGGCTGGGAGGGGATCGAGCAGGAAGTTTATACTCCACGCCTAAAGGTTTTGGGAAAACCTGATTTTCATAAGGTGTCTTACACTCACCTAAACAGAGGGAGTATTCCTTAACCAGAGAATGTTGTGTCTCCCACTCATGCGCTCAAAAAAAACTACGACACTTTTTTTATCTGTTTGCATAGGTCGCACCTATCAGGAAGGATGGGCACGTACACGAACAGGTACGACTCATCAGTCTACCCGCATAGCCTTTTCATTTAGTCTACCTAGACGTCTAATCAACTGCCTGCATGCCACTTCTCCCATTTACTTCTCCATCGAGAACCGATTCTCCTCGGCTTCTTCACCTCCATTCGTCTTCATTTGCATCCAAACCCCACTGCGTTCACATTGTTTTAACCTCTTTAAATAATCATCTACTACTTCAGTTAGACTAGCCATATAATCCTAATTCTCCAAACCATAGCCCTCCGTTCCAGCGGTTCCAAATGGCGAAAGAGATCGAGATGCAGGTTTTTAGCATCCAACATGTCCTCGTCGAAGGCTCGATGCGCATAGTTGCCACCCTCACCGTCCACCCAAGTGTTGTTCGGCAGTGGATCAACAATGTATCCAACTCCCTCGAAAAGGTAGAGACGAGGGTCATCGGTCTCGACGCATAGTACACGGAGCATGCCCCTGGGAAGATCCAGCGCGCCGCCGTCCTTCAGCTGTGTCTCGAAGATGATGTTTTGGTGTACCACATTATACACTCGCCCTCCATACCAGGTGAAATTCACGATTTCTTGTCTCGGGAGGACATATACTTCTGTGGGGCAGCCATCGAAGGAGACAAACAAAAGCTGGAGCCGTACAACCTTGATTTGAAAAGCATCGCTTACCTACAAACTAGAATCAAAATTCCTGTAGAAGATTTTGATAAACAGACACCATCCCTGTTCGACGTAGCAAATTTTGTGCTCGGTACAAATCTTCAGAAGGGTGACGAGACGGTGGCATTAAGGTCGTATGGATGGGAGAATTATCCCTTGACGTATGAGCGGATAAAATATGCTGCCCTCGATGCCCATGTGAGTTTCGAGATAGCTGCAAGGTCCAAAGAGCTTGTTGCGAAGCCATCTCCCACAGAGAATGAGAAAGAAGAAGAGGAAGAAGAAGAAGAAGAAGAAAAGGCTGGACCAGCAGGAGGGCATTATGGATGGATGAACTATTTCCACTCTTGTAAAAAAATTATTCCCTCTTGGTGTATATTGATATAGATGGACTATTTCGATGGTGTGCATGTCTTTGGAACAGAGTAGTACCATGGGCCCGCTTGACTATAAGGAACTATTTATCCGCATATATAGCTTTCTCTGGTACTCCTTCCAGTGATCGATATGCAGTGCATGTGTCCGTAGACATGACATCTTGTCCATGGAAGTTCAACTACGGAGACCATCACGTTTCATCTCGTGATTCCCACGATGCCTCTCCAACCCACGGCACCACGCCCCCCGACGTGCGCCTCACCCCTCTCGGCCGCATTGCCCCTCTGCCTTTGTATGCATGACATGTGGGCCACCTAAAATGCGGCGAGCATCAAGTTTCTACCACAGCCACCCGCGATTCCCATGACGCTGCTCGAACCCATGAAACCACACGTCTCCCGACCTACGGCTCACCCCTCTTGGCCCCACTGCCACTCTGCCTACGGGAGCATTACATGTGGACCAGTCACCTATCGGGTCCACATGTTATTGACTCAAAGGTAGGTGTAGTAAGGCACTGAAGCTCAGTCCCGAAGGCCCTGAGAGGGAAATGTAACTCCTGCGCCAGGGCTTGTGGTGCCCCCGCAGCACGAACTCGTGCCAAACTCGAGATTTGTTTCTTTACTATACATGCACGCAATGATTTAATGGACATTGTAATCTCAACATGTGATGGGGAGCTCTAAATTTGAATTTGAAACTTATAAAACGAAAAGATTCAAAACAAATAAACTAGGAGAGAGGGAGTATATCGTAGGATGTGTCCCATACAAAATAAGTCCCCTGGTTTGTCACCGCGAAAATGCGGTTAGAAAGGAGCACAATGTCTTCCTACTCGTACGGCAACAAATCGACCGCAGACAGGATGGTCCGCCTTTTACCGCCATGTGCAAGGTTCATGCTATCTTATTCAATCTCACCGTGGTTCCATCGTACCAATTCATGCGGTGGCCCATTGCATGGCTGATCCCAATGTTGGACAAAGGTTCTACAGGAAGGGTGTCACCGTTGTAAATGTTGTGCAAATTGATGTTGGTACCCTCCCGTACATATGCAAGCCAATCTCCACTTGCACCGAGCCTAACCTGTGAAATAGTGGGCAGGGGGACAATTAGGAAATGGACACGGAAGTAGTCTTTAGAATGCATTTACTACGTGATCAAACTCATCTTACCTGCTCATTGGAGGAAATCCGAGTGCCCCTCAACGTCGGCATCTCAAGGGGCGTCAACTTGCAACTACGGCCACGCCGCGCTGGAGAGACCCCCAAGGAAACATTCTCGTGTGTTCCATGGAACATCAAGATGCGTTTGTATGAGTAGTTTATCTTGTGAGAGAAAAGGATGAACGAGGGACGTCCTCTAGAGATAGAGATGGGCACTACTACTACCAATGTGCTGGCCCGTGCGCTGCAATGGATCAAAAGTAGTAGAATAATACTTGTTCATGTGCTAGAAATATAAGCACTAGTTTTGATATACATGTGTCAGCACACATGACAGCTTGTCCATGGAAGTTGAACCACGACAACCATCACGTTTCTTGTTTCTACCACTGCCACACCCACACGCGATTCCCACGATGCCACTCCAACCCACGGTACGACGTCCCCCGATGTGGACATGGATCCTCTGACGTGGCTATCACTACCTTGCCCTGCCTTTCCTTGCCCGACCGGTTCATCTCGAACGAGTGAGTCGCGAACCATGCCACCACCATGAGAATGACATGTGGGCCAGCCGCATTTAAGGTCCGCATGTCATTGACTCATAGGCCGGGCACTAAGCCACTGAAGTTTAGTCCCGTGGGCCCCTAGAGGGAAATGTAACTCCTGCGGCAGGCCTTGTGGTGCTCCTGCAGTACGTGCTCGTGCCAAAACTGGAATTGTTTCTTACTACTACTACCAACTAGTACTAGTAAGGTACACGTGCATTGCACTCATGAGATTCTGGTGGTTTGTGCATTATGATTCTACATGTGGAGCTTTCTGGATTCTAACATGTGGCAAAATCTGGTGGAATGTAAGGTTAGGCAAGTTTGATTACCTTAGGTGAGTGTTTGGTTCAAGCCACACCTTAGGCAAGCCACACTAAGGCCCCACATGACATACACACAAAAATGTGGCAAGATTCCCTTAGGCTTGCCAACTTGTGGCTCTCATTTTGAAGAACTAATAACTTTGCGTAAGCTTAGTTGTGGCAAAGTTAGTCATGAATTAAGTTCAACCATGGAGTCTTCTAGATTATACATGTGGCAGAATCTGGTGGGTGATATCAAACGTCCAGTAGTGCTCGGATTTGCCATCTTTGTATCGTCATATTGGCTTCATCCAACGACCAACTTTCAAAGTTTTTCACACACTATATAGGGGGTATAGATATAGATGTGTCGGTCCGTTGCAATGGATCCAAAGTATATCTATACCACTATATAGTGTGCGAATAACTTTGAAAGATGGTCGTTGTATGAAGCCAATCCGATGGTGCATAGATGGCAAATCCGAGCACTAATGGCTGTTGGATATCATCTACATTCCACCAGATTTTGTCACATGTACAATCTAGAAGACTCCATGGTTTAACTTAAGCATAATGCACAAACCTCAAAACACAAGCACTTCTCCTTTGTTCTAGAATCTTCCGTATCATAATTTCCCAAATGGTTTTCTACATGAATTGCCATTAGTTGTTTTTACTTTATGCTTTACAACGCACAATTCCATGAATCTTAAAATAGATTAGCTTTTTTATGAAAACTAAATGATTTTGAATGAGATGAACTATAAGTATTAAACGAACATCTACATCATGCATATATGACTCAAAGCTTACATGCTATAATGTTGTATTTATTCATAATTTGGTTGCCAAATCTCATGCGTGCAATGCACGTGTACCTTACTAGTATCTATTTAGTGGAGTGCACTCTAAACACATTATCTATTTATTTTTCTCTAACCTTCCGTAGCCATGCAACCAAGCCACATAAGCTTCATGGGTGCCCCCCACATAATATTATTCATACTACATTGATTGAAAAAAAGATAAATCACCCAAAACAAGATCTTCCCGTTTTTTGTTCCTACGATGTTGTGCCATGCACGTACCTACTAGTTGTATAGTGGTAGTACTAGTAATATAGTATTAGGAGTACAAACATGGTACTAGTAGGAGTAGTACTAGTACGGAATGCTCCTACTCTATCAACGAGCCCCATCTGACACCAAATTTCTTGGCTTCCGTGCTACAGCTAGAACCATCACCGGCGATGAGTTCGACGTCATCTACACCCGTTCTTCCGCGACGGTGAAAGGATGCCTTTCTCGCTTCAGACACATGTTCGAAAACTCAGATGATGTGTGTGTCACTGGGCTAGATGTTGAGTACACCAAAGTCCTGGGACGAGAGAAGGATCTAAAGGACGAAGAGAGGAAGAAGCCCGCCGTGATCCAGGTTTGCGTACATAACGTATGCTTGGTCTACCACATATGCCATGCCGACGTTGAGTGCCAGGATTTTAAGAACTTCCTCAAGGACAAAACAGTGAAATTCGTTATTGTAGACTTTAAGAACGACAAAGAAGTCCTGGGTTGGATAGGCCTTGTTGTAGGCAACCCCTTCGACCTCCAGAAGAATCGGCTGGTGCCCTCTCGTCAGCCTTCAATGCTGACCCTGGGAGGAGCCATGGTTCATCCTTTATATCGTAAACTGGAGAAACCTCATTACACGTTTCATCGTCATGCATGGCAGCGGAATGTACTAGATATAGACCACATCCACTACGCTGCAATGGATGGCTACATTTGCTTCAATATCTACAAGGGTTGGACGAAGAGCAACAGCCAAGTGTGCGGTTCAAGCAAAGAAGTATCGGCCAAGAGGAAGAGGTACAAGGACGAAGTCGAGGACGTGGACGAGGACTCCGAGTAAGTTGGCAGTGTCGTTGCTCATGGTGGTTCTAATGCAGTGTCTACCGGAATAGTTGCAAAGTTTAATTTCAGGTGTGCTTAATTTAATTTGAGAGGTGTGTTATGCTGAGCCCCCAGCAGAACTATGTTATGTTTCTTCTTGTTACTTTAACTCTTCAGTACGCACATACTAGCATTTCTTACATTTCATATTTTAGTTGGTATAGTACTACCACTCGTTTCATCACATTATATACGTACAATATATATGGCCAACATCATATAGCCAGCAGTTTAGTTGTCAAAGAATTTCAGGGTGCTTAGTTTTGTCAAAGAATTCCAGGGTTCTTATTTTATTTGAGGGGTGGGTTGTGCACTGGTGCTAGACACCATTATTGTGACAAGCCTTTTTAATAGTACTATATGCATAATTTGGCGATGAGCGCTCTCTATATGTACCACCTTTTTTAGAATTTCAATTTTTGCTCCATGGCGCAATCCATCGATACTACTACTGTACAAAAGTGGAGTATATACATTTTTTAAAAGGCTAGAGGGCGGGGCAGTCTAGCTCGGTCGGTTTCACGAGAGGCGAGGTCCTTTGTGATTTGACGGCTCATTACTGCTGTCAAATCGAATAGTACTGTGCCGCCCGCTGCACGCCCGGCGCCTCCATTAAACCCCTCCGTTAAACCCGCATGCAAACCGAGAATCCTACTCCGGCCACATGTCCGTTCATGAGCGGGCCGGAATTAAACGCAACACCGGCCGAGCTCCTCCCGTCCGCCCTCAGTTTAAACGAGGCTAGACGCCGACCAAGCTCCAACCGTCTGCCCTCTATTTACACGAGGCTAGACAGACAGAGGGCAAGAATTGCACTCCTCTGCCGCTCCCCCATCTCCTCCTTCACCATTTTCTCCACTCTTCTTATGGCTTCCGATGAGCCGTTCTTCGGCATATTACCCGGCTGGGTGGCCCGCCGAGCCCTCCGGATACGGGCGAGGCCACTCGGTGCTTCGCCAACCTCGCTTGCCCCGACGGAGCAAGTTGCCGCCCCAAGCAGGCGCGTGGTTCAGCAACTCGCCGCTCCAGTTCAGCTCGATGAGGAGTGGCGAGTTGCTTCATGCCGACACGGCGGCGAGCACGCCGGTACGGGCGCCGTCGCTGCTGCGTCGTACCGCTCCACCAGTGTCTGCGGTGGCCGCGCCTTCCGTGTCTGTGGGCGCGCCTCCCGTGCCTGCGGCAGCGCCATGCAGGCAGAGACAGAAGCCGGGTGCGTGGAGGGCGATGAGTCGGTGGCCCGCTTCTCCGTGTCCGCCGCCATCATCGAGGAGAAGTAGAACACGGGAGGCCGCCGCCACTTGGGACCCATGAAGGCCACCGCCGAGGCGACGACCATGGATTCAGATGGTTTCTTTGCTGCTTCGTCTCTTCCGAGGACATTCGTCGACCCCGCAAGTGTCTGACGGACATGAGGAAGACAAAGGGATCCGCGGGCGGCCATTTAGAACTAAAATAAGTCTAGATGCATCCATTTCAAGGACAAGTATTTCCGGACGGAGGGAGTATTAATTATACAAGAGAGCCGGATTGGCACCTCTTAGTTCATGTAAATGTAATGAAATCCATCATGTTTATATGAAGATCCGGCTTTTTTATATGAAATCCTTCATGATTATATGAAATCAGTCCGTGTTTGCACAAATTTCATCTGGTTGGTTAATTAGAGTTGTAAAAATGTATGCCGCTGGCTTTTGATGTCGTCCTCCGCTTAAGGAAGTGGGAGGAAATTTGTCGGCTGTCGTTGGAGATGCTCTTTATGCTGGAAATAATAGAGTGACATCCAATCTATTTGAGTTAATTGCCTGTATGATGGTCCCTCTATAAAAAGTTAAATGCATGTACAGTGTACACGTGACTTGCAGGGTGGCTACAACTTCATACAGAAAGTTAAAAAGAAACAAGTCCATCCTTAATCTTGTATTCTAAGTACTCTGTGGGTTCCACTATCAGTACAGTAGCGAAAGAAGTATATATTAAATAAGTAGAGTAATATATAATATAAAAATATAAAGTGAAAAGACAGAATTCGAACTCATGTCATCGCGTTGCGAGCATCCGGCGCTAACCAGCCCAGCACATTTTTGTTGTAGACCATGCTGGAGATATATCTCCATGTCAACTCTTATATATACTCCATTCGTTCCTAAATATTTGTCTTTTTCAGATTTCAAATGGACTACCACATACGGATGTTTATGTAGACATATTTTAGAGTGTAGATTCACTCATTTTGATCCGTATGTCTTTTCAGGAAGGGGTCAGATTTGTCCTTCATTTATTTATGAGGTATCCAGATGGCACTGCACCGCCAAGAAAAGAGGGTAATATCAAAATTATGGACTACTTTTTTGAGTATGTTGGTAAGGTTCGGTCATAGTCACTTGTTGAAATCTCTAAAAAGACAAATACTCCCTCCGTCCGGAAATACTTGTCATCAAAATGGATAAAAGGAAATGTATCTAGACATATTTTAGTTTTAGATACATCTCTTTTTATCCATTTTGATGACAAGTATTTTCAGACGGAGGGAGTAGAAAATAGAGTTGGTGATGATGGTGTGCGTGCCATCCTGCAATATAGGCCGTCAGATTTATATCTAACACATAGGAAAGAAACTATGGCAATTTTGCAAAAATATACCCACATGTCTCTCCACGTTCGCAAATAAGGCCTTCCCTCGTTCAACCTTTTCTCTCACAAGATAAACTACTCATACAAATGCATCTTGATGTTCCGTGCAACGCATGGGCAGCTTGCTAATTTCTTTTAAAATAGTTGCTGCTATAACTGGGTTGAAGTGATATATTTTATGTCTGCCCCGAATGATTTCAGATTAACTAGTAGTAACAAAGAAAAGGTTGCCTTGTTAATTAACAGAAAACAGGGTGAAAACTATCACATGAGGCTGGTAAAAATAAGGCACACTGGGTTCAGCGTCATCGTCACTAAAGTTGTGCACGCGCGAGAAGTCTACATATCGAGGGGGCTACCGAGCGAGGCACCGAGACACAATGTTTGAGAGAGAAACCAATTGACAGATTATGAACAGATCGAGTTGTCACCCTTCTGCTGTCATTGTTGGGGGGGAGGGAGAGAAAGACGTATCGAGAGTGTGCGCGGTAGGCACAGAGGCACAACTAGTGAGTGTGTGTGTGTGTGTGCATGTGTGTTTGAAAGAGGAGTAGATAGATTATTATCAAGATAGATGTGCCACCCAACTCCTTCGGTGCCAGGTAGTGTGTGTGTGTGTATGTTTGAGAGAGAAGCCAGTCGATAGATTAGTATCAAGATCGAGGTGTCACCCTACTCCTTCGGTGTTGGGAAGTGTGGGTGTGTGGTGGGGTTCAGTGACACTCACATATGTCTACTCTTATAACAAAACAGAGTTGGTGATGATGGTGTTCCTGCCATCCTGCAATATAGGCCAGCCGACTTATATCTGACGGACAGGAAGGAAACTATGGCAATTTTGCAAAAACATACCCACACCCCTCTCCGCATTTGCAAGTAAGGCATTCCCTCGTTCATCCTTTTCTGCCACGAGATAAACTTCTCATACAAATGCATATTGATGTTCCGTGCAACGCATGGGCATCTTGCTAGTAGGGAGAAGGAGTTTGTGTGACACATATATAGCTATATTAAGGGATAGGTAGATAGCATATGTGTGAGAGAAATTATTATACTTTGAGACATTAGTGGCTGTGGGTGGGCGGAATTAAAGGGGTGGGCGTGTTAGACATATAGAGCGTGTGTGTTTCTGTGTGAGAGACTTGTAGGACGGGGTAGAAAGACGAATTTAACCCTGACGGAGGGAGATAAATACACGAAGTGCGTGTGTGTGATTCCGATGCCCACAGGGAAATGAGATATGTATGTGTGTGAGAGAGATTGCACAATTCATTCACGTATCACTATCTAGCGATCGTGGATGTGCATTGCTCGAACATAAGTCAATATCTACTTCGTATCATGGCCAAAGGTACAATATCGATTCAACTCTATAAAGATTGGACACTCACATATCACATTTTCTATTTAAATAAACCTTTTCAGTTGTGCATACAAAAGTTACAGTGATGTCTCTTCAAACAACCAATGTAGCTATCATGTATATGCACCATTGTTACTCTTGCATTCAAATTCATTAGTCTTGGATGATTTAAGTTTCTATTTTGAAGTAATATATGTAATATTCATATATGAATTCAATGGGTACGCAATTTATGAAATGGAGGCTATGTAATCATATGAGGTAACACTTTTAAGTAGCTGGCTACAATATCCATTTCCTTTTGTGCGCCTCTACACTAACACGTCAATGCATCATGTTTAAAGTAAATAACCAATGGCACTAAATTATCTATTTACACGAGAAATACATAGGCTGAACGTTTGATCCCTTTTTTGTGAACGCGCCACTACACCCATACGATTGGCCGCGCCCGTGTGAACGTCCAAGTTATCGGTGCATCATCCCGAGATATTGTCTTTTTTTCTGGGGTGGACTTCACACCAGTTATTAACCGCTGACGCGTGACCCGTGTACATAGTCTAGCATGACCTTCCCGCTAGCACGGTCCAAAATTAGTTGAAACTGGATACGAACGATCATGCGGGCGGCAAAATCTCCCGCCTCCTTCTAAAATTTCCGCCACCTTAGTCTTTAGCATGCGAAATCCCCCTTTTGTCCTTGGTGCACGGAGACCAACAGTTACAATACCGCCCTCATCTACATGATAGGTCAGGGCTTCTTTGGTAACTTCCGGTTCCCCCACTAAATGGCAGCCCCATTTCCTCTCCCCCTCCCGCAAAAACGACTAACTCCACAGCACCAGAGCATCTTACATCACGCTGTCCGTACTTCATCGCCATTTCTCCACTCCCCTCTCGAAACCCTAGACTGCTCATCCACCGGCGTACCATAGCCCATTCACTGCCACCGGCGTCCACCTCGCCGGATCTGCTTCTGCGGCCGCATCTACCCCTCCCACCTCCCCTAGAAACAAGTAGACTGCTCATCCACCACTGTACCACAGCCCATTCGGTGCCGGCCTTGTCCACGGCGCCGGATCTGCTTTGCCGGTACTCTCGTCAACCGCCGCGCATCTGAAGTGGCTCATTCGTACTTCCCACCAGAGACGCTTCGTCCACACCCCCCGGAGCCGCCCCACCGACGCCCCCGTCGACGGCCTCTGATCCTCTTTGCCGACACCTTCCTCAACCCTACCGGAGCCGCTTCGCCGACACCTTCCTCAACCCTACCGGAGCCGCTTCGCCAACACCATCGTCAACCCTACCGAAGTAGCTTCGCCTATACCATTCTCAACCCTACAGGGGCCGCTTTGCCAACTCACAAGTCCATGGCCTCAGGTCCGCTTCCTCGCGCCCTCAGCCAACCTACCGGAGCAGCTTCTGACGCCCCGTCCACGGCCGAAGATCCGCATCGTCGACACCACCCTTAACCCAACCACCGGAGCAGCTTCTGACGCCCCGTCCACGGTCGCAGATCCGCATCATTGACACCATCCTTAACCCAACCACCGGAGCAGCTTCTGACGCCCCGTCCACGGCCACAGATCCGCATCGTCGACACCATCCTTAACCCAACCACCGGAGCAGCTTTTGACGCCCTGTACATGGCCGCAGATCTGCGTTGTCACCTACGCCCTCATCCACGGCCACAAATCTGCTTCGCCCACACCGTAGTCCACCCTACCGGAGCCGCTCCACAAACACCCTACTCGACGGTTCTAGATCTCCTTACCGGACCCTGACAGCCAGCGCAACGTCATCACCCTCGACATTTCTAACCTGATTCCCACTGTCTGGAGAGATACCAAGCACCCGCCACGGCCTAGGTACTTGTCACCTTTTAACCCGTCCAGCATCACCTGCCCGATGTACTTCAAATATACTAACCGGTCGCTGTTACCTGTTATGCAGCTGGCAAAAACTCCAAGGATGATGTTTCTTCTGGATCTAACAGCTTGGCCAACCAAGATCCTGGACTGGCATTGCTATGATCTTGTAAGCACGTCTCTCTCTCTCTCTCTCTCTCTCTCTTGTATTGTTTTGTGCTTTGCTAGGATTTTCGACCAGTAATCCCTTTGTGCAGACAATGATACTACCTCATACCTCCATTCTTGAATACAAGTCTTTCTAGAGATTCCACTATAGGCTACATACGGAGCAAAATGAGTGAATCTACACTCAAAAATGCATCTATATATATCTGTATGTGGTCCATACTGGAATCTTTACAAAGACATATATTTAGGAACAGGGGCAGTACATTACACAAAATCATAGGTGGCATGTAGGAATTCCAGTGCACTACATTAGGCTCCCTTAGAGTGCCTGCTAGTCCAGCATACAGAGTCATGGCTAGTTTATGGTACGCACACAATTGTTAATTGGTGGTTTAAAATATGCGCAAGGGATATGCAATGTAGTATCATGTAGAGATGTCTGAAATTAGCCATGTCAACTTGCAGATAGGGTTACACAATGAAAAAGTACAAGATGTATGCGACAATTTCGTGGAACATCGCAAAAAAGGAGAGGGAACGGTGAGCCTATACAGTGTGCTATGGTACGTTACTCCTCCATTGCAATCATCGTGACATGTTATTTGTATGCCAGTTCTATTAGCCAAGTTTCTTAGGGACAGTTATTACGAGTTATCCTAGGAAAATAAGCACCTGTGAGTATAAGCTCCATGTAATAAGCCAACCAATTCTTTTCATTGTGTTTTCAGCTTATCTTTGGTATGATCAGTGGAAGGTCTAGATTGCATTATATTTTTTTCATTTTGCTGCCCATGTGGAAATTAATTTGACTTGCAAACATCACAAATTGAACCCAGTGCAGTAATTAATATGATAGGAAAACAGACCATCACTATTTGTTCAAAATGCAAATACAAAGATACCATCTACTTGGCACAATCTACTTTGGTCAATGTTTTCCATAGAGATCCCATTGCCTAATTTAAACGAAGAATGCATGACCCACATTTAAATGAAGAACAATTATTTATTTAAATTCGATGGTCCAAGTGGCTGGTTATTATCGTATAGCAGCACCACCTGAAAGCATCATATAGCAGCAGTAGTAGCTCATAGCAACTCATCATACAGCAGCAGCAGTCTGCAATTCATCATATACCAGCAGCAGCTCATAGCAATTCATCATATAGAAGTAGCAGGAGCAGCTCATAGCAATTCATCATATAGCACCAGCAGGAGCAGCTCATAGCAATTCATCATATAGGAGCAGGAGCAGCTTGTAGCAACTCATCATATAGCAGCAGCAGCTCATAGCAATTCATCATATAGCAGCAGCAGGAGCAGCTCATAGCAATGCATCATATAGCAGCAGCAGAAGCAGCTCATAGTAATTCATCGTATAGTGGATCAGAATGAAAATTTGGCAAAAAATCAGAGGAGATCCTCACCTTGTTGGATGAGCTCATCCTTCAACAGCACCTCAAGGCCATGGCCTGGGAGGAGGGGAGGGGGAATAAGGTGCCTTCTACCGCAGTGTGGCATCAGCCGTAGTTGTGCAGCGCCCGCCGAAATAGTGCGTTGGACGAACCACAGTGGAGCAGCTGCTGGAGACCATGAGAATGAGGGGCGGCGCCATAGGGAGGAGCGGCTGGGGAGATTTGCCCCTACCCACCGGCCATGTAGCCTAGCTGGACATAGCATCATCGAGGACCATGCCAGAGGGGACCAGTGGCGACGGCTTGCTGGAGGAACCCTAGTGCTGCAGGCAGGGGATCGAGGTAGAGGGAAAGGGGAGAGGAGATGCAAGCAGGCAGGGCAATGAATGCTTGCGTGTTTGTTTTTACTTGAGGGTCAGGTGTGACACGGGCGTCAGCAGTTGCATTTTGAGTGTAATATAGGCAGACAACAGATTCATTTCACTATTCCCCTTCCCTTCAATTTTTAGTGAGGTTCTACTCGAAACACCCCCCTCCAAACCAAAATTAGTTAAGCCCAAGCCCATAACTCAAAAATGACTTCTTTACATCTTTGATTCTTATTTTGACGATATGCCCTGAAAACGCGGAATTGAACTGGCCCTTAACCTGCAATTCAATTGTGCATGCAATGATGAATCACTCCTGCCTGCTATCTATACATTTAGGCATCATCATACATGGCATAAGCTAATACATGTGCATTCCATTGTAGAATCTGGAATATGCAATGTTTATGTTAGTTCATACATTGCAATGATGTTTAAATGCCCCTTAAATCTGGTCAGTTAAGTGATGGTCTTTAAGCCTCCTTCTTTGCTTTTGTTCGTGATATGTAAGATTTTCTCACACATCTGCTCAATTGCTTGTTTGCATCAGCCAACCATACTAGGACTGTTTGCTTTGATTACTTGATGTTCTTGACCTAACACTCTAACAGAGCTTGTCAATGATTTAAACACTAAGGGTTGCTGTAGTGGGGCCTTGTCTAACTCATAGGTGACATAAAGGTTTGGCTGTACACTATAGTAGGCTCTCCAAGAGTACCTGGAGATCCAGTTCGAAGGTATGCCTAGTTTTTACATAGTGCAGACATAGTAAATGCTCATTTCATTGTGTGCAAGTGCAAGAGATGCGGCATGTTTCATTATGTGGTGTTGTTTTGTTATAATCTCATCCTTTTGTGTTCATAGACTGGAAAGTATGCATATTTATCTTCCAAGGAGATGAGTAACTAGTTTGTGTCACCTTGGAGAGGGGGTGCAATGAAGATAAGATTGAGGATTTCCAAATACAAGATGTTAGGAAGGAGCCTTGCAAGAGAAGTAGGAGCTGCACTGAGCCTCTTCAACCTACTAAGGTAAGTCACTGTATGCAACTCAACAGTTCAATTCCTTGTTTGTTCCAGGCATAGTTAATTTTCTCTTTTCAATTGCTTTATTTGTCCTCAGTTAATTAGATGCCCAAATAATCATACCTGGTGTTCGGTACTTGTATCACTATTGGTTGACATAATTAAAGGCCTTACCATTTAATTACTCTGCCGGAGTGTGCCTGAAGCTTGGAAGTCTATTAACCAACTATTATTGCATGAGGCTCACAATCTAGTTTATACTACGCTAATGATTGCATAGTTTTGCCTGCTGTAGTATGTTTGTATGAAACCCTCTGATGTTCATTATGCTCCCTAAGACTTTAATTGAGGCACAGAATGGCCGACTGCTTGCTTAGTTATACACAATGTGCTGTCTAAATTTGTAACTTGTCTGTGTTTTCGATTGGGCCCCAACATCATGCTCCTCTGCTGAGCTAAGAGGGATTTTTGTTTGCAGGCTCCACAGACTATATTTTTTATAATTTTTAAAATATCACCTGCTTATGCTTCATGACGTGTAACATTTTTTTGAAAGTGACGTGTAACATTATTGTTAGTCCTATTTTGCCATGTAGTACAAAATAGTGTCTTGTTCGCTTCACTGTTGTAACTATATTTTTGCCCTAGTCATGTGTACTTATAGAAACATTTCAGGATGAAGTGACATCAACACAAAGATCTGCGAGCAGTGCGGCATGGCCGTTACCGAATGATTATGGATTGGAATTGGAATGTGCTGATGTTCTCAAGCATCAACTAGAGGTGGCAAGACAACGTGTACATGATTGTCAACGTATAATCAACAAGTTGAGACTGGACATGCAGGTATTAGATGCAGGAGTCAAAAAAATGAAACAAAACACTGAGGTAACCATGAAGGAATTAGAGATTTTGCAGACTGAAATTTGTGCTATCTGAATCCGTCCAATCCTATTTTCTGAAGAGATTATAGTTAAAATGAAGTTAAGTTGATGTGCATCCATGATGTATGAGCTGTATTTGCCCAGTGTATGTAATTTGCTGTTTGTGTATGCTTTATTATCACCTGTGCCGAACCATAATGTCCAATGGGTATAATCGGCTGTAATTTCTTTGTTGTATAGTGTAGGATTATTCTACCTTTCTATGCCTTGATCTCTTTGTTGTAATAGTGTACGCTTTTTAGAGGTGATAGTATTGAGTAGGATAATTCTTTGAATATGCTATATCATTCAAACGGGGCCAACTCGCCCGACCATGGCCCTGCACGGGCCGTCGGATCCATGGGCCTTCTACGTCTTGTAGGATCCATGGGCCTTCTACGTCTCGTAGGATCCATGGGCCTTCTACGTCTAGTAGGATTCAGTTGTCACAGCCCTAGATTATTTGAGTGTAATAGTTGCATTAGTGAGCATGCATCATGTTTAAATTTCAAGGAAATTGAAATGAGGAATATTCAAGCCTCAGAAATTATTTTAAATGAAGGGCAAGAACCCTTTAAATTGCATTCAATGATTCCAAATTGCCTTAAAAATAGTTTTGAGAATTTTGGCAAGGGTTATATACCAAACCAAAATTTTGGAACATTTTTAAGGAATTATTTGGTCTCTGAATTCAAAACAATATTCTATTTGAATTTGAAAATATATTCAAATATATATGGGATATGTTTTCAAATGCTCTGTGATAATTTATGTGCCTCTAGAAAAGTCCATGAAGCAACATAAAAATACTCAGAGGATGTTTTGGCATTGTTTGAATTTTGTTTGAATTCAAAACAGTGGAAAAGGATTAAATAAAAGAAAACAGAAGGAAAATAAAACAGAACAGATCTTACCTGTAGCTTACCTGGCAGACCAGCTGTCCCAGCTCGCTGGCCCAGCCCACCAGGCCCTCTGCGAGTCATCCCCCTCCTCTCGCCAGGAGGACGAGAGGCGCGTGCCCGGCGCCTGCAGCCACACGCCGTGGACACCTCCTGCTTCCGCCGATGCGGGAGAGGCTCCTGGAGCGGCCACATACCGCCCCGACCCTCTCTCACTCTCCCCCCGTGCCCTTCCCTTTCCTCTGTCTCTCCCTCGCTCTCCACCTCACGCGCCTGAGCATGCCGCCGTGAGCCGCCGCGCCCATCGCCGTCGCCTTGCCTCCCCGAGCTATCCAGAGCCTCCGCCACCTCTCGCTCCACCTCTGCACCGAAGGAAGGAAGCACGGAGTCCCCGAGCAGCCGCCATCATCTTCGTCTTCAAGCTTCGGCTCCGGCGCCCTTCTCCGTCGATCCGGCCACTCCGGCGCGTCCCCGAGCCCGCTAACCTTCCCTGCAGCCCCGTGGTGAGCCGCTGACCCATTCCCCCCTTGCCCCGCTGTCCCTCGTGTCCTCTAGCTGCTGCCCCGCAAGTTCCCGCGCCGCCGTCCGCCATGGCCGGCAAGTTCCGCACTCCCGAGATTCCCCGTTTGCAGGAACCCAAAACATCCAACCGCTGCTCCTACCGTGCTTTGTGGCGTTGTTCGGTTGATGCCCGAACTCCAGCCACTGCCGCGAGCTCGCTTCCAGCGAGCTCGAGCCACCCTATGGCCCCCTGCTGCCTCCGTTGGATGCGCGGGAGGAAGGGCTTCAGCCTGGTGCCCTTAGCGAGTCGAACTGTTGCCGGAGCAGCGTTTCCGGCGAGCGCCCGCCGCGGTTTTGGTCGCCGGCGGCTAATATCCGGCCGTGCTGATGTGGCGAGGTTATTTAGGCGTTAACCACCTCCCAATCAAACCCATAGAGTGACCGACAACCGGGCCGCACCCCATAACTAACCACAGGGTTTTTCCTTGCTTAAATTAACTAATGCTTTGACCAGCCACCTCAGCGTTGACCTGGGCCCCACTGTCAGTTTTGACTTGGGCCAGCCCCTTTGACCTGCTGACGTCATACTTACACATTGCTGACGTAGTAATGTTTTCTAGATTTTAAATAAATCTTAATGATTTATTTATTTTCAGAAAATAAACTAAACTTTGAAAAATCATAGAAAAAAAACCATAACTCCAAATGAAATAATTTATATATGAAAAATTATCAGAAAATCCAATCTATCCATCTGTACCATTTTCATGCATGTTAGAACAACTTTTGGCTGCTGTTTAGGACAAATCAATGAATGGCATTTAAATAACCATATGTGGAGTTTGAATTTGAGCCTTGCGTTCAAACCAACTACACTTAATTGTGTTGCTAGTTGCATTAGGCCAAATCTCATCATATTGCCATGTCATAATCATGCATCATAATTGTTGCATTGCTTTGATTGTGTTTCTTCTCTGTTTGTCGGTGTTGTTCCCCCTCGGTAGACGTTGTTCCGACGCTATGATCGTTGACACTAATGAAGACCCAATGCTATCTCCAGAAGTGCCAGGCAAGCAAAACCCCCTTGCTCATTCCGATACAATCCCACTCTCTCGTTCCTGCTCTCTGTTACTACATTAGGACAACAACGATTCAAGTGTTACATGCTGCGGTAGTTGAACCCCTTTCCTCCGCATGACCTGTCATTGCCATAGTAAATAGATGAAACCCACTAGCATGAGTAGGAGTTGTTTGAGCCCTGGTGTGCCTACTCATTCATGCTTGTTTGTCATGCATGCTATTGCTTAGAGTTGTGTCAGGTCTGATTCATCGGGGATGAGTTGGAAAGTTGTGAACATGTCCTACTGTTGAGAGCTAAGTGTGTGAACACAATTTGGTAAA
Organism: Triticum urartu; assembly: GCF_056163025.1. Lineage (NCBI taxonomy): Eukaryota > Viridiplantae > Streptophyta > Magnoliopsida > Poales > Poaceae > Triticum > Triticum urartu. Next base: position 643,800,492 of record NC_141874.1, read on the forward strand.
GGTAGCGGTGAGAGGCCATGTAGGAGTACATGGTGGGTTGTCTCATTGCAGCCGTCCTCAGGAACTGAGTTCTGTGTTTGTGATCCATGACCAGTTACTACCACACATTGGGCTCTGGGCGCTCCAAGCTCTCTCGACTTATTAATCAACATGATCTCTGTCCAGGAGTTGCAACTAGTTTCTGGTGTTTGTAGGTAGTGTTAGTAGTCTACCAAGTGGCACCCGATACAGGTGGGCTTGAGACAGACTAGGCACAGTGGCACGGTGTACCAAGTGGCACCCGGATGGTGGGCTTGGGAACCCTGCTACCATCGTTTGGGGCCGTGAGCGACACCCCGGCCGGATCTCTTTGCGGATGGAACCCGAATAGGCGATAAACCTGGATGAGAGACTTGTGTGGTTAGTCAGGTCATGGCCGACTCCCTCGCGAGGCTTCCACTTGAAGGTTGCCGAGATACACGATGTGTACATGGTGGTAAGTGGCGAGAGCGTGTGTGAAGAAGTACACCCCTGCAGGGTTAACATCATCTATTCGAATAGCCGTGTCCGCGGTAATGGACTTCTGGGTTGCCTGTACAGTTCATAGACAAGTGAAAGTGGATACTCTAAAATGCGCAAGATAAGCGTGAGTGCTATGGATGGCGTTCTCGTAGGAAGACGGGAGCGGATCCATAGTGGTGTATTGATATGGTGAATATGTGGACTCGTGTGCGCCACCTCAAAAGAGTTACTTGCAGTCATAGTTCAGGATAGCCAATGAGTCAAAGCTGGCTTGCTGCAGTCAAACTCCACCACCCCTTTGGTTATACTGATGCATATGTAGATAGTTCTGATGTAAGTCTTGTTGGGTACATTTGTACTCACGTTTGCTTAATTTATGTTTTTGCAGAGAGACGTTAGTCTCACTAGTAGTTCCGCGTGGACTTCGACGTTTAGCTTGTTACCTCAGCTATGATCTTGTACCCTTGGGAGGGTCTTGTTGATAGTCAGGCTTCTCGGCCCTTTTCATTTGTAGTTGTCTGTACTCAGACAAGTTAAGCTTCCGCATGTGCTCATTTCTTGTATGACTTGAATGCTGGGTCATGAGACCCATGTTTGTAATATCTGGCTCCTCGGAGCCTAATGAATAAATACTTGAGCCATAGAGTTATGCTGTGATGCCATGTTGTATTTACACATATCATGCATATTGTGTGTATGATTGAAATGGTTGGTATGTGTGGGATCCGAAAACCTAGTTGTTTAACCATGGTAGCCTGTCTTATGGGGAAATGTAGTCTTGTGCTTCCATGAGCCATAGTAGTCCGCTACAGCCCGGTTCACCGGAGTCTTGCTAGCCCAGCACTACTGCTCCGAAACACTTGACTGGCCGGCATGTGATTCACTTCGTTCATGTGTCTGTCCCTTCGGGGAAATGTCACACGATGACATCCGGAGTCCTGCCTAGCCTGCTACAACCCGGGTTCCCGGAGTCCTGTTAGCCCAGTGCTACAGCCTGGATTCACACACTGCTGACCGACATGCTCGATGTTGATTCATGTATGCCTGTCCCCGTAAGTTAGTGCCACTTTGGGTTCATGACTAGTCATGTCGGCCCGGGTTCTCTGTCATATGGATTCTAGCGACACTATCATATACGTGAGCCAAAAGGCGCAAACGGTCCCGGGCCAGGTAAGGCGACACCCGTGGGAATACCGTGCGTGAGGCCGCAAAGTGATATGAGGTGTTACATGCTAGATCGGTGTGACTTAGAATCGGGGTCCTAACACCATGGGCCTTCTACGTCTCGTAGGATCCATGGGCATTCTACGTCTCGTAGGATCCATGGGCCGCCGACTCATTTATGGGTCTTGTACGGGCCTTTAATGGGTCGTAGACGGGCCTTTAATAGAAATTGTATGTTTTATGGGCTGACCATAACGGGCCGTTAATAGGCCGTATTTGGTGATGCTATGAAAATGGCCCAACAGACTAACGGTCCACAAACGGGCCGACTGTAACGACGGGCTGAATTTGGCCCACAAGCAGAAAATGATAGTAACAGGCCGTAAGTAACCGAATGCTGCAAATGAGCCCAAGAATAAAATGGCCCTCAGAAGGCCGAAATTTAACATGGGCTGGAAACGGCCCCACGGAATAACAGGCCATTAATGGGTATAAAGTGATACACTGTTCATTACGGGCCAGTTTCACCACGGGCCATAAATGGGTGTAAAGTAATACACTGTTCATTACGGGCCAGTTTCAGCACGGGCCACTAATGGGCCAAGAGTTACAAAGGACCTCATATGGGCCGAAAGACGTCATGGGCTATACATGGGCCAGAAGTGAAAACGGGCTGAAATCATATTGGATGGCCCAGATGACGCTACTGGGCCTAATTCGGATAGGGCGTAACGAGCGTTGGGTTAGCGAGCTGTAAATGGGCTATATGCGAACATGCCGTTAATAGGCTTTCCATGGGCTGACCCGCCAGCTTTTGACCAAGTCAAACGGGCCGGCCTTTTCACAAGAATGGGCCTCTGTTGGGCCGTGCCACGTGTCGACGTATCATAGGCGCCTATCTGACCCACTGACAAGTTGACACATGTTTCGTCCGGCCAATAAGAATTTTACACGTGGAAATTTCCCATTTGTCGGGGCTGTTAACGGGTTATCGGATCCAAAACCGACCCGATGGCTTAACGGCGTTCCGTTACGATGGATAATGTCACACCCTAGGTAGTTCAAGCATTAGAGTATGCATCATGTTTAAATTTCTCTTAAATTTGAAATGGGGAAGGCAGAAACCCCCAACACCCCCCTGGAAACAACTAGGGTTTACTAAAATTATTTTCAATGAACCTGAAATGCCCTTCTAAAAAGTTCACCCTCTTTGTCTTGGGTTAAAACCTCTGGCAAAATTGGTGCACATTTTTCTAGGTCAACAGAAGGTCATTGAATTAAGTCATAAGTATTTGAATTTGGGCATTTAAATGCTATAAAATAATTTAAATGCCCAAATAATTCTGGAAATAAATGTTTGCTGTTGGAAATAATCTAAACAGAGCCCACAATTATTTTCAGGATTTTTGGAAATGTTTTAGTATTTTAATTAAAGCCCAACAGTTGCAGTTAAATAGAAAAACAGAAACAAATAAAAAAAGATAGAGAGGGAAGCTACCTGGGCCTTACCTGTGCTGGCCCAGCCCACCTGGCTCGGCCCAGCCGACTGGTCCTGCCAGTTGTCGTCCTCCTCGCGCCAGAAGGACGCGGAGCGCGTGGCCAGCGCCCGCGGCCACACGCCCGCCACCTCCTGCTTCTGCCGACGTCCTGGAGACGTCCAGGGATGCCACGCGACCCCCATGTCCCCCTATCATCCTCGCTCACTCTCCCCCTCGTCACCCTTACTCTCTCCCGCAATGCCCGAGCGCGTTCCTCGCCGCCGTTCGCCGTAGATGACGCCAGAGCCACCCCCTCGCCCCTCTGACAAGCCAAATCGCTCCACCACGACGCCCTCGCCCTCCCCACCGAGCCACACTTCGCTGGAGGCCCTGCATCGCCGCTATCGCGCCGTCTTCAACCTCGGTACCCGCCGGACGCCGTTCATTGATTCGCCTCGCTCCGGTCGCCCCTGAGCCCACTGAGCTGCTCATTGACCTCCCTGTGAGCTCCGCCGCCTTCCCCCTCTTCTTTCCCATGCATTTGCACCCTCTAGGCCATAGTTCCACCATGGCCGAAGCTCGTCTCCGCTCAAGCTCGTCGCCGGCGTTGCTCCAGCGACCATTTGGTCATCCCGTGCTATGCAACGTGCTTGCCGCATCGCGTAGTGCCTCGCTAGCGCCTCAGTTTCCGTGTTTGCACGCCGCAGCCCAAACCCCGCACATGGCCGAACTCCGGCCGCCGCCTTGGAGCTCGCCGTCGTTGTCTCCTTCCACCATAGGCCCAGCCTCCACCACCACTAGATGCGCGACTGCAAGAGCTCTCCAACGAGCCCAAGAACGGCCTCGCCTATGCCCTGTGGGCGTTTTCCGAGCCGCGCCACCGTCTCGGGCCTCGCCGGCGACTCAACGCCGGTGAGATTAGCCCCGCTGACCAGGGGTTTGACCCCAGTTTGACTCCCCTGAGTCAATGACAAGTGCGCCCCCTCTGTTAACTAAATCGGATTAGTTTTAACTAAAGATAATTAGCTTAATTAACTACTGACATGCGGGACCCACCAGTCAGGTTTGACCTGGACGTCCCCGTTGACCACTGACGTCACCCTGACGTAATGCTGACGCAGTAATTAAATTACTGGATTTATTCTTATACAGGAATTTCCAGAAAATAGTCAAAACTTCTAAAAATCATAGAAAATCAACCATAGCTCCAAATGCAAAGATTTATATATGAAAAATGATCAGAAAAATTCAATCTATCCATCTGTAATGGTTTCATGCATGACAAAACAAGTTTACCTTGCTGTTTAAGTAGAATAAGTAAATGCACCATTAAAGCCATGTTTAATAAGCTAATAATTGAATCTTTGATTCAAATAAGTTCAATCCTTTCTGTTATAGCTTGCATTAGGCCAAGACACATTCATATTGCCATATCATAGCATGCATCATATTGTTGCATATCGTCATGTGTTGATTGTGTTCCGATGTGTTCTTCGTGGTAGGTTCTACCTCCGAGGATATTCACGAGTATCCAACTGAAGGGCAGTATCCCACTACCACTCCATCAGGCAAGCAACCATTGATCATTCCGATACAACCCATGTTCGCGCTTCTGCTTTGTTTACTGCATTAAGACAACGCGTTTCAATCTGCTGTGTGCTACGTTAGTTGAACCCTTATCCTCTACATGACCTGTCATTGCCAAAGTAACTAGATGAAACCCACTAGCATGTGTAGGAGTTGATTGAGCCATGTATGTGATTCCTACCTTGCTATGCCTGCTATGCTTAGAGTTGTGTCAGGTCTGGTTCATCTGGGTGATGGGCTAGAGTGAAATGCTTATGTCGGAAATGTGAGGGATGTGTTGAACATGTTTTGGTAAAGGTATCGATGAGAGGCCATGTAGGAGTACATGGTGGGTTGTTTCATTGACGCCGTCCCTAAGAACTGAGATCTGTATGTGTGATTTAAGATGCAGTTACTACCGTACATTGGGCCCAAACCCAATGGACCCTCTCGGCTTCTTAATCACCCTAGTACTCTGTCCAGGAGTTGCAAATAGTTTCTGCATGACCTATCATTGCCACAGTAACTAGATGAAACCCACTAGCATGTGTAGGAGTTGATTGAGCCATGTATGTGATACCTACCTTGCTATGCCTGCTATGCTTAGAGTTGTGTCAGGTCTGGTTCATCTGGGTGATGGGCTAGAGTGAAATGCTTATGTCGGAAATGTGAGGGATGTGTTGAACATGTTTTGGTAAAGGTATCGATGAGAGGCCATGTAGGAGTACATGGTGGGTTGTTTCATTGAGGCCGTCCCTAAGAACTGACATCTTTATGTGTGATTTAAGATGCAGTTACTACCGTACATTGGGACCGAAACCAATGGACCCTCTCGGCTTCTTAATCACCCTAGTACTATGTCCAGGAGTTGCAAATACTTTCTGGTGTTTGTAGGTTATGTGTTGGCGGCCGTGCGTAGCGCTGACCCTAGGGGTGGGCTATGTTGCGGTAGATACACCGTGGCCGGGTATGCCGGGCGCCCGTTTGCCATCTCGGGACCCTGTTCACATCGTTCGGGGCCGTATGTGGAAACCTCGGCCGGACTCCCTGCGGATGGAACCTGGATAGGCGATAAACCTGGACTAGAGACTTAAGTGTTAGGTAGGCCGTGGCCGACACCCTCGCTGGGCTTCCGCTTGAAGGTTGCCGAGTACATGTCGTGTAAACGGCGGTAAGTGGTGAAAGCGTGTATGAAGAAGTACACCCCTACAGGGTATAAAACTATTCGAATAGCCACGTCTACAGTTCATAGACAAGTTAATGAATACTACTAAAAGACTCAGGATAAGTGTGAGTACCGAGGATGGCCCTCTCGTAGGATGACGAGGGAGGATCCCCGGTGGAGTATTGTGTTGGTGAGTAGTGGACTCGTGTGCGAAAACTATTTTACTGGTGGAGTTCCGTAGGATAGCTTAGCCAAGAGTCAAAGCTGGCTTGCTGCATTAACCCCACCACCTTCTTGAGAATAAGCATGTTTAGTAGGTTCTGATGTAAGACTTGCTGAGTACCTTTGTACTCATGTTTGCTTAATTACTGTTTTTAGACGACAACACCGCCCCCTCCGATGGGTTCTACGTAGACCTTAACGTCGACGAGTGACTAGCCACCCAGGTGGTGATCCTGGCCATGGAGGGCCCTATGTAGATAGACAGGCTTCAAGAAGCCTTCTTTCTTTCTAGAGTCTGTACTCAGACTAGTTGCTTCCGCATGTGCTTGTATGTTTGTATGACTTGAGTGTCGGGTCATGTGACCCCTATCTGTATGAACATGTTATGTATGGCTCCCTGGAGCCTTTAAATAAAGTACTTGAGTTGTAGAGTTTTGTTGTGATGCCATGTTGTATGTACTTATATCGGGCATATTGTGTGTATGATTGAAATGCTTGGTATGAGTGGGATCCGACAATCTAGTTGTTTATCCTTGGCAGCCTTTCTTATGGGGAAATGTAGTCTAGTGTTCCTCGAGCCATAGTAGTCCGCTACATCCCGGTTCACCGGAGTCCTGCTAGCCCATCACTACTGTTCAGGACACTTGACTGGCCGGCATGTGTTTCACTTCGTTCCTATGTCTGTCCCTTCGGGGAAATGTCATGCGGTGATATCTGGAGTCCTGCCTAGCCTGCTATAGCCCGGTTCGCCGGAGTCCTGTTAGCCCAGTGCTACAGCCCAGAATCACTCGCTGATGACCGGCATGTTTGATGTGATTCATGTATGCCTTTCTCCATAGGTCTGTGCCGCTTTGGGTTCACGACTAGCCATGTCGGCCCGGGTTCTCTGTCATATGGATGCTAGCGACACTATCATATACGTGATCCAAAAGGCGCAAATGGTCCCCGGCCATGGTAAGGCGACACCCGTGGGATACCATGCGTGAGGCCGCAAAGTGATATGAGGTGTTACCAGCTAGATCGATGTGACTTGGAATCGGGGTCCTGACAGCGTTGGTATCAGAGCCGGACTGCCTGTAGGTTCGTTGAGCCAAGCTGGTCGATGTCGAGTCTAGAAATGCTTTAGTTATATGTAGGGGAATTGATTGTGGGAGGGAACGTAAGGCTCTTTTACTCATTTACCCTATGCCTCTGATCTGAGTCATTCTCTTCTCATTCAACGTGGGTTAAGGGCTAGGCTCTCTTCTTCTATTAGGTTCACGTGTTACTAATCTGTAGTAGCTTATAGGATTGTTGTTACAAGTCCCAGTTCAGTTTCTACTATTCTTAGTATGTTGCTAATTGGATCAGAACCTTGATATGATGTTGTTGAGTGGTATTGCGAACTGTTGTGGATGTCTCAAATCTTTTTCTGAGCATTTACAGTTGTTATGCAGTCCAATTTTCCCTAGAAATTCTGATGTCTTTGCATTGTGGTTGTGCTTTCAGATGGCCAACCGTGTTCAAAACCAAGTGGTTCGCCTGACCCGGTGCCTCGACGTGCCTGGTCATACTGCTATGTTAGTCCGGGTAATGATCGAGACGGGTTACCGTTGGTATCCCGAATACACCGTTGAAGAGCAATTCCGCGACTTTAATCAAAGCCAATATTTCTGCACCGTCAGGATATTTCCTTCTTATCCTGGATCTATCGAGCCCCTTCACTGTTCCTATGGACTCGGGGTTACTGTTGAGATGGCTGTGCAGGATGCTGCCTATTCCATGATGACCATTATGTGAGTCCGGACTGGCCTGCTTCGGAACACCGACTTCAGTTACATGCCAGCTTCACTTCCGGGAGCGCAGGGGTATCTTCAGTCTATCTATGCTGACTCCACTCAGGAGGACTCATTAACTCGTACCACTGCTGAGATGTTCGAAGATAAGGACCGAGAGAATCGGGCCTTGAGGCTGGAGATTTTGAATACCCGTGCTGATCATTGGGCCACATTGACTCGGTTTGCACCTGCGGTGCAAGCTGGATGTATGGATACAAGGGATCTGTATCCTGTGAGATCACCTCTGCCAGACATGGTGGATTGGCGTGATGTGGGAGGCATCACCCCACCCCGTGGTCCCCGTAGGCCACCGTTTGTTGGTCCAAGACCTCATCCTAGCCCCTTTGGTCCACAGGCTCCTCAGGACCGTCTGTTCCCGGATGGTCACGTTGAACTTCCAGGCTACGGAGGTGACTTTTATGAGGACTACTACAGAGCTGTCTGAGTTAGTAGTAGTACCACTAGTATTGTAGTAGTTGTATCTCCACTGTCCTGCGTGACTTGTGGAATACGACTTAGTGTGTAGTCAATTCCGGAGGTGTAGACAAATAATGTATAGGAGCTTGGAATGCCTCCGATGAGATGTAAAGTCTTTCATCATCGTTGTACTGTAGTCTGGGCTTGTACTAAACTATGTATGATGTGTATGACCGTTGGTATATATATGGCAGTTTTATATTACCATGACATACGGATGAACATCTCCGCATTCCGTGTTATCCATTACATTCTGCACTTCCTTTCTAAGTTTGAGCCATCCTTATCTAAACCATTGTCTTGTTTTCTCCTAGGACGGTCAACACCCGCAGCAACCCTGCTGCCTCGGAGCAGGGGGAAGCCAGTGCAGCTAGGGGTGAAAATCTGCCTCACCCGCCTTCTCTGGCCGAAGTAATGCTGGAGGCGGAAAGAAACAAGCGTGAGACTAACCGCCTGCTAGAGCGGATTGAGCAGAACACTGCACGCCACCCGCGAAATGACTTGGTGTCGATCAATGACTTTATCAAGCTGTACCCACCAAAGTTTAACCATTCCGTCGATCCCCTCGACGCGGATGACCGGCTTCGTAGAATTACCCACAAGCTACATTCTGCCAACGTAGCCGAAGCTGACAAGGTTACCTATGCTGCCTATCACCTCGAAGGCCCTGCTCGCCTTTGGTGGAAAACTTCGAAGCTATGCGCCCGGTCGGCCAAATCACTTCGTTCATGTGTCTGTCCCTTTGGGGAAATGTCACACGATGACATCCGGAGTCCTGCCTAGCTTGCTACAACCCGGGTTCCCGGAGTCCTGTTAGCCCAGTGCTACAGCCCGGATTCACACACTGCTGTCCGACATGCTCGATGTTGATTCATGTATGCCTGTCCCCGTAAGTTATTGCCACTTTGGGTTCATGACTAGTCATGTCGGCCCGGGTTCTCTATCATATGGATTCTAGCGACACTATCATATACGTGAGCCAAAAGGGGCAAACGGTCCCGGGCCAGGTAAGGCGACACCCGTGGGAATACCGTGCGTGAGGCCGCAAAGTCATATGAGGTGTTACATGCTAGATCGGTGTGACTTAGAATCGGGGTCCTGACACCATGGGCCTTCTACGTCTCGTAGGATCCATGGGCATTCTACGCCTCGTAGGATCCATGGGCCGCCGACTCATTTATGGGTCTTGTACGAGCCTTTAATGGGTCGTAGACGGGCCTTTAATGGAAATTGTACGTTTTATGGGCTGACCATAATTGGCCGTTAATAGGCCGTATTTGGTGATGCTATGAAACTGGCCCAACAGACTAACGGTCCACAAACGGGCCGACTGTAACGACGGGCTGAATTTGGCCCACAAGCAGAAAATGATAGTAACAGGCCGTAAGTAACCGAATGCTGCAAATGAGCCCAAGAATACAATGGCCCTCAGAAGGCCGAAAGTTAACATGGGCTGGAAACGGCCCCACGGAATAACGGTCCATTAATGGGTATAAAGTGATACACTGTTCATTATGGGCCAGTTTCACCATGGGCCATAAATGGGTGTAAAGTAATACACTGTTCATTACGGGCCAGTTTCAGCACGGGCCACTAATGGGCCAAGAGTTACAATGGACCTCATATGGGCCGAAAGACGTCATGGGCTATACATGGTCCAGAAGTGAAAACAGGCTGAAATCATATTGGATGGCCCAGATGACGCTACTGGGCCTAATTCGGATAGGGCGTAACGAGCCTTGGGTTAGCGGGCTGTAAATGGGCTATATGCGAACATGCCGTTAACAGGCTTTCCATGGGCCGGCCCGCCAGCTTTTGACCAAGTCAAACGGGCCGGCCTTTTCACAGGAATGGGCCTCTGTTGGGCCGTGCCACGTGTCGACGTATCATAGGCGCCTATCTTACCCACTGACAAGTTGACACATGTTTCGTCCGGCCAATAAGAATTTTACACGTGGAAATTTCCCATTGGTCGGGGCTGTTAACGGGTTATCGGATCCAAAACCCAACCCGATAGCTTAACGGCGTTCCGTTACGATGGATACCGTCACACCCTAGCTAGTTCAAGCATTAGAGTGTGCATCATGTTTAAATTTCTCTTAAATTTGAAATGGGGAGGGCAGAAACCCCCAACACCCCCCTCGAAACAACTAGGGTTTACTAAAATTATTTTCAATGAACCTGAAATGCCCTTCTAAAAACTTCACCCTCTTTGTCTTGGGTTAAAACCTCTGGCAAAATTGGTGCACATTTTTCTAGGTCAACAGAAGGTCATTGAATTAAATCATAAGTATTTGAATTTGGTCATTTAAATGCTATAAAATAATTTAAATGCCCAAATAATTCTGGAAATAAATGTTTGCAGTTGGAAATAATCTAAACAGAGCCCAAAATTATTTTCAGGATTTTTGGAAACGTTTTAGTATTTTAATTAAAGCCCAACAGTTGCAGTTAAATAGAAAAATAGCAACAAATAAAAAAAGAGAGAGAGGGAAGCTACCTGGGCCTTACCTGTGCTGGCCCAGCCCACCTGGCTCGGCCCAGCCGACTGGCCCTGCCAGTCGTCGTCCTCCTCGCGCTAGAAGGATGCGGAGCGCGTGGCCGGCACCCGCGGCCACACGCCGGCCACCTCCTGCTTCTGCCGACGTCCTGGAGACGTCCAGGGATGCCACGCGACCCCCACGTCCCCCTCTCATCCTCGCTCACTCTCCCCCTCGTCTCCCTCACTCTCTCCCGCGATGCCCGAGCGCGTTCCTCGCTGCCGTTTGCCGTAGACGACGCTAGAGCCACCCCCTCGCCCCTCCGACAAGCCAACTCGCTCCGCCACGACGCCCTCGCCCTCCCCACCGAGCCACGGTTCGCCGGAGGCCCTGCATCGCCGCTATCGCGCCGTCTTCAACCTCGGTACCCGCCGGACGCCGTTCATTGATTCGCCTCGCTCCGGTCGCCCCCGAGCCCACTGAGCTGCTCATCGACCTCCCTGTGAGCTCCGCCGCCTTCCCCCTCTTCTTTCCCACGCATTTGCACCCTCTAGGCCATAGTTCCACCATGGCCAAAGCTCGTCTCCGCTCGAGCTCGTCGCCGACGTCGCTCCAGCGACCATTTGGTCATCCCGTGCTATGCAACGTGCTTGCTGCATCGCGTAGTGCCTCGCTAGCGCCTCAGTTTCCATGTTTGCACGCCGCAGCCCAAACCCCGCACATGGCCGAAATCCGGCCGCCGCCTTGGAGCTCGCCGTCATTGTCTCCGGCCACCATAGGCCCGGCCTCCACCACCACTAGATGCGCGACTGCAAGAGCTCTCCAACGAGCCCAAGAACGGCCTCGCCCGTGCCCTGTGGGCATTTTCCGAGCCGCGCCACCGTCTCGGGCCTCGCCGGCAACTCAACGCCGGCGAGATTAGCCCCGCTGACCAGGGGTTTGACCCCAGTCTGACTCCTCTGAGTCAATGACAAGTGCGCCCCCTCTGTTAACTAAATCAGATTAGTTTTAACTAAAGATAATTAGCTTAATTAACTACTAACATGCGGGACCCACCAGTCAGGTTTGACCTGGACGTCCCCGTTGACCACTGACGTCACCCTGACGTAATGCTGACGCAGTAATTAAATTACTGGATTTATTCTTATACAGGAAATTCCAGAAAATAGTCAAAACTTCTAAAAATCATAGAAAATCAACCATAGCTCCAAATGCAAAGATTTATATATGAAAAATGATCAGAAAAATTCAATCTATCCATCTGTAATGGTTTCATGCATGACAAAACAAGTTTACCTTGCTGTTTAAGTAGAATAAGGAAATGCACCATTAAAGCCATGTTTAATAAGCTAATAATTGAATCTTTGATTCAAATAAGTTCAATCCTTTCTGTTATAGCTTGCATTAGGCCAAGACACATTCATATTGCCATATCATAGCATGCATCATATTGTTGCATATCGTCATGTGTCGATTGTGTTCCGATGTGTTCTTCATGGTAGGTTCTGCCTCCGAGGATATTCACGAGTATCCAACTGAAGGGCAGTATCCCACTACCACTCCATCAGGCAAGCAACCATTGATCATTCCGATACAACCCATGTTCTCGCTTCTGCTCTTGTTTACTGCATTAAGACAACATGTTTCAATCTGCTGTGTGCTACATTAGTTGAACCCTTATGCTCTACATGACCTGTCATTGCCACAGTAACTAGATGAAACCCACTAGCATGTGTAGGAGTTGATTGAAGCATGTATGTGATTCCTACCTTGCTATGCCTGCTATGCTTAGAGTTGTGTCAGGTCTGGTTCATCTGGGTGATGGGCTAGAGTGAAATGCTTATGTCGGAAATGTGAGGGATGTGTTGAACATGTTTTCGTAAAGGTATCGAGGAGAGGCCATGTAGGAGTACATGGTGGGTTGTTTCATTGAGGCCGTCCCTAAGAACTGAGATCTGTATGTGTGATTTAAGATGCAGTTACTACCGTACATTGGGCCCAAACCCAATGGACCCTCTCGGCTTCTTAATCACCCTAGTACTCTGTCCAGGAGTTGCAAATAGTTTCTGCATGACCTATCATTGCCACAGTAACTAGATGAAACCCACTAGCATGTGTAGGAGTTGATTGAGCCATGTATGTGATACCTACCTTGCTATGCCTGCTATGCTTAGAGTTGTGTCAGGTCTGGTTCATCTGGGTGATGGGCTAGAGTGAAATGCTTATGTCGGAAATGTGAGGGATGTGTTGAACATGTTTTGGTAAAGGTATCGATGAGAGGCCATGTAGGAGTACATGGTGGGTTGTTTCATTGAGGCCGTCCCTAAGAACTGAGATCTGTATGTGTGATTTAAGATGCAGTTACTACCGTACATTGGGCCCGAACCCAATGGACCCTCTCGGCTTCTTAATCACCCTAGTACTCTGTCCAGGAGTTGCAAATAGTTTCTGCACGACCTATCATTGCCACAGTAACTAGATGAAACCCACTAGCATGTGTAGGAGTTGATTGAGCCATGTATGTGATTCCTACCTTGCTATGCCTGCTATGCTTAGAGTTGTGTCAGGTCTGGTTCATCTGGGTGATGGACTAGAGTGAAATGCTTATGTCGGAAATGTGAGGGATGTGTTGAACATGTTTTGGTAAAGGTATCGATGAGAGGCCATGTAGGAGTACATGGTGGGTTGTTTCATTGAGGCCGTCCCTAAGAACTGAGATCTGTATGTGTGATTTAAGATGCAGTTACTACCGTACATTGGGCCCGAAACCAATGGACCCTCTCGGCTTCTTAATCACCCTAGTACTCTGTCCAGGAGTTGCAAATACTTTCTGGTGTTTATAGGATATGTGTTGGCGGCCGTGCGTAGCGCTGACCCTAGGGGTGGGCTATGTTGCGGTAGATACACCGTGGCCGGGTATGCCGGGCGCCCGTTTGCCGTCTCGGGACCCTGTTCACATCGTTCGAGGCCGTATGTGGAAACCTCGGCCGGACTCCCTGCGGATGGAACCTGGATAGGCGATAAACCTGGACTAGAGACTTAAGTGTTAGGTAGGTCATGGCCGACACCCTCGCTGGGCTTCCGCTTGAAGGTTGCTGAGTACATGTCGTGTAAACGGCGGTACGTGGTAAAAGCATGTATGAAGAAGTACACCCCTGCAGGGTATAAAACTATTCGAATAGCCGCATCTGCGGTACAGGACTACTTGGTTGCCTATACAGTTCATAGACAAGTTAATGGATACTATTAAAAGACTCAGGATAAGTGTGAGTACCGAGGATGGCCCTCTCGTAGGATGGCGAGGGAGGATCCCCGGTGGAGTATTGTGTTGGTGAGTAGTGGACTCGTGTGCGAAAACTATTTTACTGGTGGAGTTCCTTTGGATAGCTTAGCCAAGAGTCAAAGCTGGCTTGCTGCATTAACCCCACCACCTTCTTCAGAATAAGCATGTTTAGTAGGTTCTAATGTAAGACTTGCTGAGTACCTTTGTACTCATGTTTGCTTAATTACTATTTTCAGACGACAACACCGCCCCCTCCGATGGGTTCTACGTAGACCTTGACGTTGATGAGTGACTAGCCACCCATGTGGTGATCCTGGCCATGGAGGGCCCTATGTAGATAGACAGGCTTCGAGAAGCCTTCTTTCTTTCTAGAGTCTGTACTCAGACTAGTTGCTTCCGCATGTGCTTGTATGTTTGTATGACTTGAGTGTCGAGTCATGTGACCCCTATCTGTATGAAAATGTTATGTATGGCTCCCTGGAGCCTTTAAATAAAGTACTTGAGTTGTAGAGTTTTGTTGTGATGCCATGTTGTATGTACTTATATTGGGCATATTGTGTGTATGATTGAAATGCTTGGTATGAGTGGGATCCGACAATCTAGTTGTTTATCCTTGGCAGCCTTTCTTATGGGGAAATTTAGTCTAGTGTTCCTCGAGCCATAGTAGTCCGCTACAGCCCGGTTCACCGGAGTCCTGCTAGCCCAGCACTACTGTTCAGGACACTTGACTGGCCGGCATGTGTTTCACTTCGTTCCTATGTCTGTCCCTTCGGGGAAATGTCACGCGGTGATATCCGGAGTCCTGCCTAGCTTGCTATAGCCCGGTTCGCCGGAGTCCTGTTAGCCCAGTGCTACAGCCCGGAATCACTCGCTGATGACCTACATGTTCGATGTGATCCATGTATGCCTGTCTCCATAGGTCTGTGCCGCTTTGGGTTCACGACTAGCCATGTCGGCCCGGGTTCTCTGTCATATGGATGCTAGCAACACTATCATATACGTGAGCCAAAAGGTGCAAACGGTCCCGGGCCATGGTAAGGCGACACCCGTGTGATACCGTGTGTGAGGCCGCAAAGTGATATGAGGTGTTACCGGCTAGATCGATGTAACTTGGAATCGGGGTCCTGACAACGTTGGTATCAGAGCCGGACTGCCTGTAGGTTCGTTGAGCCAAGCTGGTCGATGTCGAGTCTAGAAATGCTTTAGTTATATGTAGGGGAATTGATTGTGGGAGGGAACGTAAGGCTCTTTTACTCATTTACCCTATGCCTCTGATCTGAGTCATTCTCTTCTCATTCAACGTGGGTTAAGGACTAGGCTCTCTTCTTCTATCAGGTTCACGTGTTACTAATCTGTAGTAGCTTATAGGATTGTTGTTACAAGTCCTAGTTCAGTTTCTACTATTCTTAGTATGTTGCTAATTGGATCAGAACCTTGATATGATGTTGTTGAGTGGTATTGCGAACTGTTGTGGATGTCTCAAATCTTTTTCTGAGCATTTACAGTTGTTATGCAGTCCAATTTTCCCTAGAAATTCTGATGTCTTTGCATTGTGGTTGTGCTTTCAGATGGCCAACCGTGTTCAAAACCAAGTGGTTCGCCTGACCCGGTACCTCGACGTGCCCGGTCATACTGCTATGTTAGTCTGGGTAATGATCGAGACGGGTTACCGTTGGTATCCCGAATACACCATTGAAGAGCCATTCCGCGACTTTAATCAAAGCCAATATTTCTGCACCGTCAGGATATTTCCTTCTTATCCTGGATCTATCCAGCCCCTTCACTGTTCCTATGGACTCGGGGTTACTGTTGAGATGGCTGTGCAGGATGCTGCCTATTCCATGATGACCATTATGTGAGTCCGGACTGGCCGGCTTCGGAACATCGACTTCCATTACATGCGAGCTTCACTTCCGGGAGCGCAGGGGTATCTTCAGGCTATCTATGCTGACTCCACTCAGGAGGACTCATTAACTCGTACCACTGCTGAGATGTTCGAAGATAAGGACCGAGAGAATCGGGCCTTGAGGCTAGAGCTTTTCAATACCCGTGCTGATCATTGGGCCACATTGACTCGGTTTGCACCTGCGGTGCAAGCTGGATGGATACAAGGGATCTGTATCCTGTGAGATCAGCTCTGCCAGACATGGTGGATTGGCGTGATGTGGGAGGCATCACCCCACCCCGTGGTCCCCGCAGGCCACCGTTTGTTGGTCCAAGACCTCATCCTAGCCCCTTTGGTCCATAGACCGTCTGTTCCCGGATGGTCACGTTGAACTTCCAGGCTACGGAGGTGGCTTCTATGAGGACTACTACAGAGCTGTCTAAGTTAGTAGTAGTACCACTAGTATTGTAGTAGTTGTATCTCCACTATCCTGCGTGACTTGTGGAATACGACTTAGTGTGTAGTCAATTCCGGAGGTGTAGACAAATAATGTATAGGAGCTTGGAATGCCTCCGATGAGATGTAATGTCTTTCATCATAGTTGTACTGTAGTCTAGGCTTGTACTAAACTATGTATGATGTGTATGACCGTTGGTATATTTATGGCAGTTTTATATTACCATGACATACGGATGAACAACTCTGCATTCCGTGTTATCCATTACATTATGCACTTCCTTGCTAAGTTTGAGCCATCCTTATCTAAACCATTGTCTTGTTTTCTCCTAGGATGGTCAACACCCGCAGCAACCCTGCTGCCTCGGAGCAGGGGGAAGCCAGTGCAGCTAGGGGTGAAAATCTGCCTCACCCACCTTCTCTGGCCGAAGTAATGCTGGAGGCGGAATGAAACAAGCGTGAGACTAACCGCCAGCTAGAGCGGATTGAGCAGAACACTGCACGCCACCCGCGAAATGACTTGGTGTTGATCAATGACTTTATCAAGCTGTACCCACCAATGTTTAACCATTCCGTCGAACCCCTCGACGCGGATGACTGGCTTCGTAGCATTACCCACAAGCTACGCTCTGCCAACGTAGCCGAAGCCGACAAGGTTACCTATGCTGCCTATCACCTCGAAGGCCCTGCTAGCCTTTGGTGGGAAAACTTCGAAGCTATGCGCCCGGTCGGCCAAATCACTACTTGGGCTGAATTTAGTGAGGCTTTCCATGAGCATCACATTCCGGAAGGTGTCATGGATTGCAAGAGGGAGGAGTTTTGCAACTTCACCCAAGGAAGACTGACTGTGGATGCATATAGTCGTGAATTTGGGAATCTGGCACGCTATGCCCCTAAGGAGGTATCTACTGACGCTAAGAAGCAGGCAAGGTTCCGCAAGGGACTTAGCCCTGAGCTTTACCGCGATCTTCGTCCGCACGAGTGCACATCCTTTCAGAAGTTGGTAAATAAAGCCATCAGTGCTGAGACGGGCCAGACTGAATATAACGCTTCACGCAAGCACTCCCGTGATTTTGGCTGTTCATCCGACTCTGGAACTCAGAAGCGCCGGGTGTGGATTCCAAGCACGGCACTGCCACCCAGGTTCATCCTGAGGCCATCCTTTGAGGCGCCTTGTCGCAACCAGCAATTTGTACCGCCCAAGCCCTATGGTGGCCCCGCTGCTAATGCTGCTCCACGCCCCAATGTGGTGACATGCTTTATGTGTGGAGAGCCGGGTCACTATAGTCGAGAGTGTCCCCAGAACAATAACCCCATTCAGACTGGAAAGTCCGTTGGCCGTGGTAAGCCTGCGGAAAAGACATTCTACGCCAAGCCGGTCACCACTGCCCGTGGCCATGTCAACTATGTTTCAGCCGAGGAGGCTCATGAGGATCCCAACGTCGTCCTTGTTACGCTCCTTGTTAACTGCCATCCGGCATCTATTCTTTTCGATACTGGAGCATCTCATTCATTCATATCCGAGAACTATGCTCGATTGCACAACACGACATTCTGTGACATGCCCTCTACCATGGAAATTCAAACTCCTGGCTCTAGATGGCAAACTTCTAGAGTAAGCCATGGGAACGAAATTCTTGTCGATAGACTTGTCTTCCTTGCATCCTTAATAGCTCTCAAGTCCTCGGACATAAACATCATCTTGGGTATGGACTGGATGTCAGCTCATTATGCTAAGATCGACTGTGCCACTAGAACCGTTCAACTTACTCACCCATCGGGCAAGACAGTCAATGTCTTAACTCGAGTGGCCAAGCGCCAGTTTTACTCCTTAAATGCCAACCCCCTTCCAGATCTTGAGGATGTTCCGGTAGTCCGAGACTTTCCGGATGTCTTTCCAGAAGAACTGCCAGGTGTTCCACTTGACAGGGATGTTGAGTTTGTGATAGACCTTGTTCCAGGAACCGTTCCAATTTCTAGAAGACCCTACAAGATGGCACCCTTAGAACTAGCCGAGCTTAAGAACCAACTCGATGAGTCCTTGAAAAAGGGTTTCATCCGTCCTAGTTCCTCTCCTTGGGCTTGCCCCGTCCTCTTCGTTAAGAAGAAGGATGGAACGGATCGAATGGTTGTGGATTACCGACCTGTCAATTTGGTCAGCATCAAGAACAAATATCCGCTTCCCAGGATCAACGATCTGTATGATCAGCTCGCTGGATCCTCAGTCTTTTCCAAGATGGATCTGAGGTTGGGCTACCATCAAATCAAAATCAGAAACAGGGACATTCCCAAAACGACCTTTGTTACTCGTTATGGCCAATACGAGTACACCGTGATGTCCTTCGGTTTAACCAATGCCCCAGCCACCTTCTCCCGGTTAATGAACTCGGTTTTCATGGAGTACTTGGACAAATTTGTCATAGTATAACTCGATGACATACTCATCTACTCCAAGAATGAAGAGGAACATGCCGAACATCTAAGGCTGGTATTGATGAAACTTCAAGAGCATCGCCTTTACGCCAAATTATCCAAGTGTGAATTTTGGTTGCCAGAAGTGACCTATCTAGGCCATGTAATCTCTGGTAAGGGTATTGCTGTCAATCCCGAGCGAGTTCATGCCGTCCTTGATTGGACTCCACCTGAGACGGTTAAGCAAGTTCGGAGCTTCCTTGGCTTAGCGAGCTATTGCCGCCGCTTCGTCGAGAATTTCTCCAAGGTTGCTAAACCTCTAACTGAACTCCTCAAGAAAGATAAAAAGTTCGAGTGGACTCCACAGTGCGAGTTCAGTTTTCAGGAACTGAAAAGACGCCTGACATCTGCTCCCATACTGGTACCACCAGATTTCTCCAAGGACTTTATTATCTATTGCGACGCCTCGCGACAAGGACTAGGTTGCATACTCATGCAAGATCGTCAGGTAAATGCCTATGCTTCACGGCAATTACACCCACATGAGGAAAATTATCCCACACATGATCTAGAGCTTGCAGCTGTAGTCCATGCACTTAAAACTTGGCGACATTACCTTCTCGGTAATCATTGCGAGATCTTCACCGATCACCAAAGTTTGAAATATATCTTCACCGAACCAAATTTGAATCTTAGGCAAATACGTTGGGTTGAGTTGATCTTGGATTACGATTTAGGAATAACTTACACCCTGGGCAAAGCCAATGTCATGGCTGATGCGCTAAGACGTAAGTCCTATTGTAACAACCTGATGTTACAACAAAGTCAACCATTTCTCCATGAGGAATTTCATAAGCTAAATCTTCACATTGTTCCTCGAGGATTCCTATCCACCCTGGTGGCAAAACCTACCCTTATGGATCAGATCATCAAGGCACAGAAGGTAGATCCAGGAATCTCCCGTATTAAGAGAAACATTAAGAAAGGAGTCGCGAATTGTTTCTCCATTGATGATCAAGGTGTCGTATACTTTGGGAATCGCCTAGTGGTTCCAAAGGCACGAAACTTGAGGCGGCTGATCCTTAAGGAAGCTCATGAATCCCCTCTCACCATTCATCCCGGTAGTAGTAAAATGTATCAAGACCTACGCCAGAGGTTTTGGTGGACTAGGATGAAGAGAGAAATCGCTCAATACATTGCTAATTGCGACGTTTGTCGTCGTGTTAAAGCAGAGAATCAACGGCCTGCTGGCACCCTTCAACCTTTGGCTATTCCCGAGTGGAAATGGGATAAAATCAGTATGGATTTCATCACTGGGTTTCCCAGGACCAAGAGAGGGAATAATGCCATCTTCGTCGTGATCGACCGTCTTTCCAAAGTAGCCCATTTCCTACCTGTTCGTGAGAGTATCACCGCTAGCCAGCTAGCTGATTTATACATCTCCCGAATAGTGTCTCTTCATGGTGTTCCATTGGAAATTAACTCAGACCGTGGAAGTCTCTTCACCTCTCGATTTTGGGAAAGTTTCCAAAATGCTATGGGAACTCGTCTCTGCTTTAGCACCACCTTCCATCCTCAATCAAGTGGTCAAGTAGAACGAGTCAATCAAATTCTGGAAGATATGCTCCGAGCTTCTGTCATCTCGTTCGGAATGAGTTGGGAGAAATGCCTTCCATTCGTGGAGTTTGCTTATAACAATAGTTATCAAGCCAGCTTAGGCAAGGCTCCTTTCGAAGTTCTCTATGGACGAAAATATCGAACGCCTCTTAACTGGTCAGAAACTGGGGAAAGACAACTCTTTGGCCCGGATATGATTCAGGAAGCAGAAGAGCAGGTTTGCGTTATTCGTGAGAAATTGAAAACAGCCCAATCCCGTCAAAAGAGTCAATATGATCGTAAACATAAGCCTATGACTTATGAAGTCGACGAGAAGGCTTACCTTCGGGTTACCCCGTTAAAGGGAACCCATCGTTTCGGTATCAAAGGTAAATTGGCTCCTCGTTACATTGGACCCTTTCGCATTCTTGCCAAACGAGAAGTTGCCTACCAATTGGAACTACCTCCGCATCTTTCCAGAGTTCACGATGTCTTCCACGTTTCTCAACTCAGGCATTGCTTCACGAATCCCATCCGTGGAGTGGACCACGAAACGCTTGATCTACAAGATAACCTCTCATATCGGGAATATCCCGTTCGTATCCTTGATCAAGCCGAGCGTACCACTCGACATCATAATATCAAGTTTCTCAAGGTTGAATGGTCACACCATTCCGAGAAAGAAGCCACTTGGGAAAGGGAGGATCGTCTTCGACTCGAGTACCCCACCTTCTTCCCGGAGGATCCTAAATCTCGGGACGAGATTCTTTTGAGTGGGGGTGAGTTGTCACACGCTAGCTAGTTCAAGCATTAGAGTGTGCATCATGTTTCAATTTCTCTTAAATTTGAAATGGGGAAGGCAGAAACCCCCAACACCCCCTGGAAACAACTAGAGTTTACTAAAATTATTTTCAATGAACCTGAAATGCCCTTCTAAAAAGTTCACCCTCTTTGTCTTGGGTTAAAACCTCTGGCAAAATTGGTGCACATTTTTCTAGGTCAACAGAAGGTCATTGAATTAAATCATAAGTATTTGAATTTGGGCATTTAAATGCTATAAAATAATTTAAATGCCCAAATAATTCTGGAAATAAATGTTTGCTGTTGGAAATAATCTAAACAGAGCCCACAATTATTTATATAATTTTTGGAAACGTTTTAGTATTTTAATTAAAGCCCAACAGTTGCAGTTAAATAGAAAAACAGAAACAAATAAAAAAAGAGAGAGAGGGAAGCTACCTGGGCCTTACCTGTGCTGGCCCAGCCCACCTGGCTCGGCCCAGCCGACTGGCCCTACCAGTCGTCGTCCTCCTCACGCCAGAAGGACGCGGAGCGCGTGGCCAGCGCCCGCGGCCACACGCCGGCCACCTCCTGCTTCTGCCGACGTCCTGGAGACGTCCAGGGATGCCACGCGACCCCCACGTCCCCCTCTCATCCTCTCTCACTCTCCCCCTCGTCTCCCTCACTCTCTCCCGTGATGCCCGAGCGCGTTCCTCGCCGCCGTTCGCCGTAGATGATGCCAGAGCCACCCCCTCGCCCCTCCGACAAGCCAAATCGCTCAGCCATGACGCTCTCGCCCTCCCCACCGAGCCACGCTTCACCGGAGGCCCTGCATCGCCGCTATCGCGCCGTCTTCAACCTCGGTACCCGCCGGACGAGGTTCATCGATTCGCCTCGCTCCGGTCGCCTTCCCCCTGTGAGCTCCGCCGCCTTCCCCCTCTTCTTTCCCACGCATTTGCACCCTCTAGGCCATAGTTCCACCATGGCCGAAGCTCGTCTCCGCTCGAGCTCGTCGCCGGCGTCGCTCCGGCGACCATTTGGTCATCCCATGCTATGCAACATGCTTTCCGCATCACGTAGTGCCTCGCTAGCACCTCAGTTTCCGTGTTTGCACGCCGCAGCCCAAACCCCGCACATGGCCGAACTCCGTCCGCCGCCTTGGAGCTCGCCGTCGTTGTCTCCGGTCACCATAGGCCCGGCCTCCACCACCACTAGATGCGCGATTGCAAGAGCTCTCCAACGAGCCCAAGAACGGCCTAGCCCGTGCCCTGTGGGTGTTTTCCGAGCCGCGCCATCGTCTCGGGCCTCGCCGGCGACTCAACGTCGGCGGGATTAGCCCCGCTGACCAGGGGTTTGACCCCAGTTTGACTCCCCTGAGTCAATGACAAGTGAGCCCCCTCTGTTAACTATTTTAGATTAGTTTTAACTAAAGATAATTAGCTTAATTAACTACTGACACGCGGGACCCACCAGTCAGGTTTTACCTGGACGTCCCCGTTGACCACTGACGTCACCCTGACGTAATGCTGACGCAGTAATTAAATTACTGGATTTATTCTTATACAGGAAATTCCAGAAAATAGTCAAAACCTCTAAAAATCATAGAAAATCAACCATAGATACAAATGCAAATATTTATATATGAAAAATGATCAGAAAATTCAATCTATCCATCTGTAATGGTTTCATGCATGACAAAACAAGTTTACCTTGCTATTTAAGCAGAATAAGGAAATGCACCATTAAAGCCATGTTTAATAAGCTAATAATTGAGTCTTTGATTCAAATAAGTTCAATCCTTTCTGTTATAGCTTGCATTAGGCCAAGACACATTCATATTGCCATATCATAGCATGCATCTTATTGTTGCATATCGTCATGTGTTGATTGTGTTCCGATGTGTTCTTCGTGGTAGGTTCTGCCTCGAGGATATTCACGAGTATCCAACTGAAGGGCAGTATCCCACTACCGCTCCATCAGGCAAGCAACCATTGGTCATTCCGATACAACCCATGTTCTCGCTTCTGCTCTTGTTTACTACATTAAGACAATGCGTTTCAATCTACTGTCTACTACGGTAGTTGAACCCTTATCCTCTGCATGACCTGTCATTGCCACAGTAACTAGATGAAACCCACTAGCATGTGTAGGAGTTGATTGACCCATGTATGTGATTCCTACCTTGCTATGCCTGCTATGCTTAGAGTTGTGTCAGGTCTGGTTCATCTGGGTGATGGGCTAGAGTGAAATGCTTATGTCGGAAATGTGAGGGATGTGTTGAACATGTTTTGGTAAAGGTATCGATGAGAGGCCATGTAGGAGTACATGGTGGGTTGTTTCATTGAGGCCGTCCCTAAGAACTGAGATCTGTATGTGTGATTTAAGATGCAGTTACTACCGTACATTGGGCTCGAAACCAATGGACCCTCTCGGCTTCTTAATCACCCTAGTACTCTGTCCAGGAGTTGCAAATAGTTTCTGGTGTTTGTAGGTTATGTGTTGGCGGCCGTGCGTAGCGCTGACCCTAGGGGTGGGCTATGTTGCGGTAGATACACCGTAGCCGGGTATGCCGAGCGCCCGTTTGGCGTCTCGGGACCCTATTCACATCGTTCGGGGCTGTATGTGGAAACCTCGGCCGGACTCCCTACGGATGGAACCTTGATAGGAGATAAACCTGGACTAGAGACTTAAGTGTTAGGTAGGCCGTGGCCGACACCCTTGCTGGGCTTCCGCTAGAAGGTTGCCGAGTACATGTCGTGTAAACGGTGGTAAGTGGTGAAAGCGTGTATGAAGAAGTACACCCCTGCAGGGTATAAAACTGTTCGAATAGCCGCGTCCGCGGTAAAGGACTACTCGGTTGCCTATACAGTTCATAGACAAGTTAATGGATACTACTAAAAGACTCAAGATAAGTGTGAGTACCGAGGATGGCCCTCTCGTAGGATGACGAGGGAGGATCCCCGGTGGAGTATTGTGGTGGTGACTAGTGGACTCGTGTGCGAAAACTATTTTACTGGTGGAGTTCCGTAGGATAGCTTAGCCAAGAGTCAAAGCTGGCTTGCTGCATTAACCCCACCACCTTCTTGAGAATAAGCATGTTTAGTAGGTTCTCATGAAAGACTTGCTGAGTACCTTTGTACTCATGTTTGCTGAATTACTGTTTTCAGACGACAACACCGCCCCCTCCGATGGGTTCTACGTAGACCTTGACGTCGATGAGTGACTAGCCACCCAGGTGGTGATCCTGGCCATGGAGGGCCCTATGTAGATAGACAGGCTTCGAGAAGCCTTCTTTCTTTCTAGAGTCTCTACTCAGACTAGTTGCTTCCGCATGTGCTTGTATGTTTGTATGACTTGAGTGTCGGGTCATGTGACCCCTATCTGTATGAACATGTTATGTATGGCTCCCTGGAGCCTTTAAATAAAGTACTTGAGTTGTAGAGTTTTGTTGTGATGCCATGTTGTATGTACTCATATCGGGCATATTGTGTGTATGATTGAAATGCTTGGTATTAGTGGGATCCGACAATCTAGGTGTTTATCCTTGGCAGCCTTTCTTATGGGGAAATCTAGTCTAGTGTTCCTCGAGCCATAGTAGTCCGCTATAGCCCGGTTCACCGGAGTCCTGCTAGCCCAGCACTACTGTTCAGGACACTTGACTGGCCGGCATGTGTTTCACTTCGTTCCTATGTCTGTCCCTTCGGGGAAATGTCACGCGGTGATATCCGGAGTCCTGCCTAGCCTGCTACAGCCCGGTTCACCGGAGTCCTGTTAGCCCAGTGCTACAGCCCGGAATCACTCGCTGATGACCGACATGTTCGATGTGATTCATGTATGCCTGTCTCCATAGGTCTGTGCCGCTTTGGGTTCACGACTAGCCATGTCGGCCCGGGTTCTCTGTCATATGGATGCTAGCGACACTATCATATACGTGAGCCAAAAGGCGCAAACGGTCCCAGGCCATGGTAAGGCGACACCCGTGGGATACCGTGCGTGAGGCCGCAAAGTGATATGAGGTATTACCGGCTAGATAGATGTGACTTGGAATCGGGGTCCTGACAGATACCATGTGTCGGTCATCCTTGACGAAAGGACTTCTGTGACGCGCGATTTATCGTCATGGAAGTGGACACTTCCGTGGTGATAATTTTGGTAATGTCATGGAACACTTCTACGACAGCACAGGTATGACTATCTTGATTCTGTCATAAATTTGTCATGGATGTACATGCATGACAAAAACGCGACCTACTGTGACAAACACGTATCATCACGGAAGTGTATTTTTTTGTAGTGCTAGTCAGCAAGTTGACTGGGTCAACCCAGTCAACGGAGCCTGTGGGGCCCACTGGCAGTGACCCAGGGGTGGCCGCTGGTGTGCCACATCGGCAGTGGCCGGCGGCTCAAAGCCGGCGACGCCAAACGCGGCGGCACGGTCGGATCTCGCCGGAAAACGGCCTCAGGTGACCATTTGGCGCGCGGCCTAGTGCATTCGAATGAGCACTCGCTCAC
This sequence comes from Triticum urartu, assembly GCF_056163025.1. Taxonomy (NCBI): domain Eukaryota; kingdom Viridiplantae; phylum Streptophyta; class Magnoliopsida; order Poales; family Poaceae; genus Triticum; species Triticum urartu. The sequence continues at coordinate 643,826,286 of NC_141874.1, forward strand.
GCGTCGATCTATGGTGGCGGTTTGACCAGGAATGGCCGGAGACGATGACGGCGGGCGGCGGAGGCGGCGCCGGAGTTCGGGCATGGGCGGATTCGATGATACACGGCACGGCGGAGCAAGCAAGCTAGTGCTACGGGGCCCTACGCGCGTGCTGAGAACAACTGCGAGCTCGAACGAGCAAATCGGCGAGCGTGGCCACGACGAGGAGCTCGGCGACGGCGCTGTGTTCGGCCACAATGGAAGCGGCGAGCTACGGGCGCAACAAGCTAAAGGAGGAAAAGGAAGAGGTGACAGAGCTCACTAAGCGGCTCAAGGTGGCCCGTGGAAGATTAGTAGCAGCAGAGGGCGTCGCCGGAGTCGGTGAAGAATGGCGGCAGTCATAGATGGGGACGAAGAGGACCTGGTGCTTTGGTGCTTCCCAGCTCCAGCTGAGGCCACCAGTCGAAGGAGTCGACCCCGGCGGAGCTCACCGACAAGGTCAGCAGGCGCGGGGCTGCCGGTGGCCGCGACAATGACGGAGCACGGCGGCGATTCCACTCGGTGCAGCGGATCTGGAGAGGAGGAGCGGAGCGAGCGAGGGAGAGCGAGGAGGAGGGTGCGAAAGGATGAGGAGGCCAGGGGGGAGAGGTGGATCTTTATCCACCAGCGGCGCCTGTAGCAGAGTGGTCGGCAAGGTGGGTTTGGCAGCAACGTCGGGCACGCCTCGTCGCTTGAACAGAGAACGGGGGGAGGAGGAGGAGGCTGTGGTGGGATGGGCTCCAGGCACTGTGCACTTAGGCCCAGTCCCCAGCAGTAGTCTAGGCCTTTTTTCTATTTTATATCTGTTTTATTTCCAGAGATAGTTTTGCAATAATTTGAGCCACTAAATGACTTAGTAAAAATGTGAAACTTGGTCACATAAATACTATGGTATACTCCAGATTGCCACATAATGTTTGGGGAATTTTGGAATCCTTTGGCATTTTTAAAAAAGAATTTAGACATTATAGTGTTGTTTTGGCACTAATTTAAATGCTATGGCCACTTCGACTTGATGGTGATGTTGTTTTCCTTAACAACAGGTTGTTTTGGAATATTTGCTAAATGGTGAACATTTTTCTAGCATCTTTTGTATTGAGTTCATAGAAGGATTGTGAAAAGAGATATTTAAGCACTGTGATAAATCAAGGCAAATGATGATGACTTGGTATGATCGTAAGGGATTACTATGGTGTGATACTGGGGATGTGACAAATCTCCTCCACTACAAGAAATCTCGTCCCGAGATTTAAGTGGGGAATCAAAGAGTAACTTCGAGAGAACTGACCCTTATAGGGATAATTATCTGATGAACAATGGAGGGAGTGTGGCAGAAGTATCTCTCAAGTTGAAACTTCAGAAAACATCAAGAGCAAAGTATGAAGGTACAATAGGAAGTTTCAAGCGAATGAACAAACAATCGATACCTGAACAGAGTGTGAAAAGGGGGTTCAGAGCATCGGGAATAGATCGTCTCTCGGAAAGTTCCTCGCGAATTACATACGAAGTCAAGCGCAAGGAATAACTTTGGAAATAGGGAGGTACGAGAGAGTCAAGTTTCGATCCTGTGGAATTGTGGGTTATGGGCCAACCATGTGTGTTAAGAGTATAAAGAGTGGTGACATCTTGCATGGTCATGATAGCAAGGCATGTCAGAGCATAGCCTGCCAGTTCTGTTGGCAACAACATCGGTACCAAGGGCGAGGGACGAAGAGAACCATTTTCCTGCTCGTTTAATGAGGCGGGCCAATAGGCAAAGTGCTCGTCCATCGGTGGTTACCGGAATGTCATCACAATAGCAGCAGGGTCTTACCGAGAAAGTTGTACACCGAGTTGTTTACCTAAGCAGGGAATTATCTCAGCTCAGATAAGTTAGCTTACAGGAAAGGACAAACAAAACAATGGAAAGGAAAATGTGAGTATTCATTTAATCAGAACCATGGAAAGGGAGAAGTGTTTAAACACAAATATCAGGAGTATAACCTTCCAAGGACAAGCAGATGGTGATATCCATGACATGATAGTAAGTAGATTACCATTTAGGTAAAGGGGAAACGAAACTCATGACATTACCCATATAGCAGTGTTTGGATAAGTGGACAAGAAACATCTAGCATTGGACATCCAATGTTCTTAATGATGTTCGGAGTACCACAGTCATTGCTTCGAGATAGCATTGACATGGTCATAAGGTAAAGGTCGGACCTTGGGAACACATCTCATGCAATTTTATCAGGAAAAAAGATATGGTTTCAGCTGCAATCCATCGACATGTCAAAAAGGATGTATTTCCAAAATTATATGAACGAGTTTGTGTTGGGGGTAGGAAAAAAATGTTGTCGGTAATAACACAAATCGTCGAGGGGCAAGGATAGTATTTCTTATCATGAATTTGAAATAATATCCTGGAAGAGCCCAGAATATTGATGATGATCATGACATATTTGTCGAGAGGTTTCATGCGGCGTTAACATCAAGTCAAAGGCATGATGAAACGAAAGGTTATTGGTACCATGGGTACGACACAAACTCGAAATCAAGCTTGGTGTTCAAGGAGAAAAGATATGACGAGGAAGATCGACGTAGGCTTAGCACATCGTCAAGAATTGTGCTCCGGGAAGGAGCACCAGGTAGCACAATTAAATTTCAGCACAATAATGATATACCCGATCAGGCTAGGAATAACTTGAAGGATTATTTAACTAGTAAGCAACGAAAATTACTTAGAGTTATTGATTCGGAGTGCGGGATCGATTTACTTATCAGTGTTCTTGAGTGACTAATAAATCAGAGCCCAGGGAAAAAATTGGTGAGAAGCAATACTAGATGAAGACTCATAGGAAGCAACACGGTCCTTTGATATCCTCGAGATACCGGAGGGTAATACTTAAAGGAAGATCAAAATATAGGTTGCGGAGATGTATTGATCTGTAGAAGGTAAGTACTTTACCTTGTGCGGGAAATGGGATCAAAGGGGAACACTCATGGTCATAACCACGGTTGTAAAGGATCAAGTCCCAGATATAAGATGATCTTATACCATGGGGATCATTTATTTTAAGAGAAGCTTCCATGATAAGATCTACATCGTGTCCATGGGCATGAACACAAAGTTCAAGGCCAACTCTCACTTCTTCAATGCATATCATTTCATTTACTTCTCTCTTTTGATGAAGTTGTAGTGTTGAAATGTTATCTGGCTAAACACCAGAAGAGTAAGACTCGTTAAAACTCTCGCGTTCAAACAGATTATGGGAGGCATAGGTTGAACCCATAGGGGCATCTTAGGAACCTATTCCAAAAACTTCAGAAGTAAACAACACAAGCTCGAAAGCAAATCTTGGTTGACAAAAGGAGAGGATACAATTACCAAAGGCATTATGTGTCTGGGAAAGAACTTCACGAAGTTCTTTGAATATGAAGGACACTGTCGGATGATAATCCAATAATGGATCTGGCGATCCACAATGGAGCTGATGTGAGTATTGATATTCAATCAGAAGAAGAAGTAATGCAGAGGCATCAGATTATAGAAGCAGCTGAATAATTTTTGATGTTCAAGTTGAAGGGAACTAGGTGGACAATCAATTGCAACATGATTGGCTGAGATCCAACTCATGTCCAAAATGACATATGAGCAGGAAGGTCAGATTTCAGGGTTTGACTGATGATTACAAGCAATCAAAACATAATGAATCAATAGGCTCAGGATGACAATGGCAAAGGATGTTAATGAATATTGCTGGACATATGGATTTAACCATAATGCATGCAGACAAGACTTTCGGGAGCACTAGGCTGCAGAGGATCTTCGGGAGATCGAATTGCATTCGAAGAATGTTGTGAGACATATGATCAACTGGGATGAACGAATCCCCGATAAGTGTGAGGAATTATTCGTAGGGTTGTTCAGGCGGAAAAGAGCCGCAAGGCAGTCGGAAAAAGGATTCTCGAAAGTCCGAGAATACTTTCGGTTATCTTGTAATAACAAGAACAACTAGGGATGGAATTATGAACAACAAGGGTACGCGGTTATCCATAAGGATTCAACAGTGTTAAGAGATTGCAAAAGAAATGAACACAAGTTCTTGGGAGTAGATCGAAAAGTATCTTCGAAGTCTTCTCGTGAAGCACGCAACCATCCGAAATGAAGGGGCTCTCCGGGGAAAGTCATTACGAGAACCTAATGTAGTTAGTAAATTCATTTAACCCAAATAGAAGAGAGAATAGAGTCCCAGAGTATATATGAGGAATAAAATATCCTAATACCACCCAATGGCGACGTGGGCCCGTAAGCCACACAGCCATGTTAGTACAAGTTTTTCCAAAGACTAGACTCAACTTCGACCAAGGAGTTGGAAAGGGGGCTCCTACAGGCAGTTGGCTCTGATACCAATTTGTGATGCCCCTGATTCAATCGTACACTAATCATACACGCAAATGTGTACGATCAAGATCAGGGACTCACAGGAAGATATCACAACACAACTCTAGACACAAATTAAAATAATACAAGCTTTATATTACAAGCCAGGGGCCTCGAGGGCTCGAATACGTAAGCTCGAATACAAACGAGTCAGCGGAAGCAACAATATCTGAGTACAGACATAAGTTAAACACGTTTGCCTTAAGAAGGCTAGCACAAAAGCAACATGATCGAAAAGGCAGGCCCTCCTGCCTGGGAGCCTCCTAACTACTCATGGTCGTCGGCGGCCTCCATGTAGTAGTAGGCACCCTCGGGTTTGTAGTAGTAGTCGTCGAAGGTGGCATCTGGCTCCTAGACTCCATCATCTGGTTGCGTAATCCGAGAAGAATGGAAAAGGGGGGAAAGAGGGAGCAAAGCAACCGTGAGTACTCATCCAAAGTACTCGCAAGCAAGGATATACACTACATATGCATCGTGTCAATTGAAATGGGTAGTATCTATGGACTGGACAGCAGAATGCCAGAAGAGAATGGGAAAACTAGTCCTATCGGAGACTAGCATCTTATGGAATCCACCATCTTGCAGCGACATGAGGGAGTAGAGTAGTATAACATAAGTCATATTATGTTGTTGTATCAACGCTCAGGGATCCTTTCTCGACTCCCGAAGCAACATATCCAAATCATGCCTCAGCATCCAGTTCTAGTTGTATTGATCGGGATACAACTCCGAGTGTCTGTTACCATAGGATAGGCTATCGATAGATGTTTTCTTCCCTGTAGGGGTGCACCAATTACCCACCATGCTTGATTAACTCCGGCCAGACACACTTTCCTGGGTCATGCCCGGCCTCGGCCAAACAATATGCCGCAACCCGACCTAGGCTTAATAGAGAGGTAAGCACACCGGACTAAACCTATGGCCCCAGGGGTCATGGGCCATCACACCGGGAACACCTGCACGTTGCGGGGGCGTCCGGTGAGCAGACCTAGCTACCTCCCTAAAAAGGCAGGTGCTTACGCAGTCCAACCCGGTGCGCGCCGCTCAGTCGCTGACGTCTATTAAGCTTCGGCTGATGCATACGACGCAGAACGCCCATACTATGCCCACGTGATGGTTAGTGCTATCAGGCCAGAGGCCCCTCGGATCTAATATCCATATCGTAGTGGATTAGGAACGCGCGGTAACAAGCAAAGACTCATGAAAGATGTGACCTCGTCGCCCCATCTCTAGGACTTGCGGCAAGGGCTAAGAATGCCCAGCCACGCCTCGTATTTATCTCGCGGGCACCTTCTAGGTCAACCCGACTCCACATCACTCGCAATTAAGCTTGCACGGTTAGGGCCGACCCATTTTTAGTAACATGGTTCAGTCTAAAGTCATAGTAACCATAGTAACTGTGTGTCTAACGCCAAGGGGAACCCTGAGGAACCACCCTCGGTGGATTCCACTCGGTGTAATCATCAAGGTGAACGTAAGAGGAACCACCCTTGAGGTTCACACTTGAGGGGTTGCACGATCGAGTCATATCGGAAGTGGTTAAGGAGGAAATCACCCTCGATGACCATGACTGAATAGCGACACTACAGAGATCTCATCAGGAGTGATGTATGAGGTTCCACCCTCGACACTCGATGGTAACTCTGCAGAGTCGAGCAACAAAAGGGGCGTGATGTGATGTGAGGTGTCGGGCTCTGGTCGTCGATCATGTTGATCGAGTCGTCGATGATGAAGCAGGGGCAACAAGGCCCAGGTGGGGGTCACTGATGGATCACTCACCAACCTATACTAACAGTTTAGGATAAGTAGGTAGGTAACAATAAGCAGGTTACAAAAGCAGGTTATGCATAAGAATAGGAGCAATCAATTACAGTAGAAAAATCTAATTCAAGCATCAAAGAATGGAATGGGCGATATCGGGATGATCAAAGGGGGGCTTGCCTGGAAGCTCCGCTGAAAAGGAAAGAAGAGTCGTCGTCGACGTAGTCGATCACAGGGGCAACATCGGTCTCGGGGTCTACCGGAGAGAAGAGGGGGAAGAAACAGTAAATATAAAGCAAACATAGCATCACAAAGCATAACGTGGCAATATGTTGTGCCGGGTGTGACCTAACGTATGGCTACAAGATATAGGTGAAGGGGGAATTCAACCGGGAATGTATTCCCGGTTCCGGACCTGTGTCACACAGATGACTGGAGGGGAATGTTCCATGTTCAGATAGTTCCACTACTAAAAAAGGTTGTTAGTGGCGCACCTATTTTTGCCATTAATGGTGCACTATAGGTGCGCCACTATTACCATGCCACTAGTAAAAAATACTAATGGTGCACCTTTGGTGCGCCATTAGTATTGCAGGTAACAGTGGCGTACCTTGTAGTCCGCCATTACTATTGCTACAGGTGCGCCACTGGTAACTTTTTTGAATTTTTTTAATTTTGAAGGCAGGAAATAGTAGTGGCGCACCGTCTAACCCTCACCGTGCACCATTGCTATTTTTGAATTTTGAATTTGGATCTAGATCTAGATCTGGCTCATTTTTTTTGCTTGTTTTTTTGCTTGTTTTTTGCATGAATTTTTTTCAAATTTCGTTCTCGACCTGGATCTGGTACGTTCTTTGTGCCGGGAGAGCTCCACATGTGGCCAGAAGTAGAGGAGGATGGAGGAGAGACCGTGAGGAGGAGAGGAGGGAGGAGAGACCATGAGGATCAGGAGAGGAGGGAGGAGGAGGTCACCGGAGAGGAGGAGGACTGTGAGCAGGAGAGGAAGGAGGAGCACCATGAGGAGGAGAGGAGGGAGGAGGAGGAGCACCGTGAGGAGGACGTCACCGGAGGAGGAACACCGTGAGGAGGAGGAGGTCGCCGGAGAAGAGGAGATGGAGTGGAGGAGAGGAAGAGAGGAGGAGATGGATTGGAGGAGAGGAGGAGAAGAATGAAGGGGTAAGTGGCTGGCCGGCCCTTTTATACTTCTGTCCCTACTTAGCAGTAGCGCACCGTGCACTGGTGCGCCACTGCTATTTTTTTGAATTGTGAAGGCGGGAAAATAGTAATGGCGTACTATTCACTGATGCGCCATTGCTATTTTTTTTCGAATTTTTTGCCTCCAGATCTTAAAAGCCCCATATATTTTACTCTGTTAGGTTTTTGGGGATTCTAAAAATCTTCAATGGGGTTTCCCTGGTTGAATTCGGATGTAACTTTTCGATTAGATGATTTTTTCATTGGAGGTCGTATGCAAAAGTTACGGCCATTTTATCGAAACACGACAGCCTTTTGCAAAAAAAATCAAAATTCATGTTTGTTAATTTTCCTAACAACTAGAACACATAACACATGGGCATCTATTTTGTTGAATTTTTTTAATCTTTTATCATTTTCTTTTATTTTTTAAAAAACCTAAAAGGAGATCCACTAGGGCGGGGGGGGGGGTTGTTTGTGTGTGTTTGTGTGCGTGAGACGTTAGTAGTGGCGCACCTTGGTTGTGGTGCACCATTACTAGTTAAAACTAGTAATGGCGCACTATCCTCAGGTGCGCCATTACTAGTTTTGAAAAAAATTAAAAAAAATGTTAGTAGTGGCGCACAGAGGGCGTGGTGCGCCATTACTAGTTTTAACTAGTAATGGCGCACTATCCCCTGGTGCGCCATTACTAGTTTTAAAAAAAATAAAAAAATTGTTAGTAGTGGCGCACCGTGGGTGTGGTGCGCCATTAGTGATATGTCCACTAATGGCGTACCTATATATGGTGTGCCACTTCTATATAGCAGTGGCGCACCACATACGTGGTGCGCCATTAATGTCCATATTAGCTATAGCCTTTTTTTTCTAGTAGTGTTAGAAGCATCTCACAGGTATGTGGTTAGCGTATTCGGGTTCGTCTCGTCGTTCTGAGCAACTTTCATGTATAACGCATTTTCATCCGAGTTACAGTTTATTTTCTACGAATTTCTAGAGTTTAAACATTTTCTGAAATTATTTATATTAACAGAAATGGAATATGACATCAGCATGACGTGTTGATGACGTCAGCAGTCAACAGAACGGCTGACCACGTTGAACCTGACCAGTGGGTCCAGTGGATCCCACATGTCAGCGACCATGGCACTAAAAGTGGATTAATTTGACTAATAGTACTAGTTAAGGGTGTGGGCCCCATTAGTCAGTGACTCACAAGTGATTAAAACTAATTAGCACATTAATTAACATTTTTTATTTATAAAACATGTTTAATTAGCATGGGGCCCACATGTCAATGGCACTGGGCTGCCTAGTTAGCATGTTGACTCGGTCAACCCAGTCAATGGGGCATGCGGGGCCTGCTGGCAGTGACCCAGGGGTGGCCCCTAGTGTGCCACGTCAGTGGTGGCCGACGGCTCAATGCCGGCGACGCCAAACGCGGCGGCGCGGCTCGGATCTCGCTGGAAAACAGCCTCAGCCGACCATTTGGCGCGCGTCCTAGTGCATTCGAACGAGCACTCGCTCGCTCGTCGATCTACGACGGCGGTTTGATCGAGAATGGCCAGAGAGGCGACGGCGAGCGGCAGAGGCGGCGCCGGAGTTCGGGCATGGGTGGATCCGGTGATACACGGCACGGTTGAGCGAGCTAGCTAGCGCTACAAGGCCCTACGCATGTGCGGAGCACGACTGCGAGCTTGAACGAGCTCATCGGCGAGCGTGGCCACGATGAGGAGCTTGACGGCGGCGCTGTGTTCGGCCACAGTAGAAGCGGCAAGCTACAGGCACAACAAGCTAAAGGAGGAAAAGGAAGAGGTGACAGAGCTCATCGAGCGGCTCAAGGTGGCCCGTGGAAGATTAGTAGCATCAGAGGGCGTCACCGGAGTCGGTGAAGAACGGCGGCAGTCGGAGATGGGGACGAAGAGGACCCGGTGCTTTGGTGCCTCCCAGCTCCAGCTGAGGCCACCAGTCGACGGAGTCGACCCCGGCGGAGCTCACCGACAGGGTCAGCAGGCGCGGGGCCGCCGGTGGCCGCGACAACGACGGAGGATGGCGGCGATTCCGCTCGATGCGGCGAATCTGGAGAGAAGGAGGAGCGGAGCGAGCGAGGGAGAGCGAGGAGGAGGGGGCAAATGGATGAGGAGGCCAGGGGGAGGAGAGGTGGATCTTTATCCACCCATGGCGCCTGTAGCAACGTGGTCGGCGAGGTGGGTTCGGCGGCGACGGCAGGCACGCCTCAGTCGCTTGACCAGAGAACGGGGGGAGGAGGAGGAGGCTGTGGTGGGATGGGCTCCAGGCACTGTGCACTTAGGCCCAGTCCCCAGCAGTAGTCTAGGCCTTTTTTCTATTTTATATCTGTTTTATTTCCAGAGATAGTTTTGCAATAATTTGAGCCACTAAATGACTTAGTAAAAATGTGAAACTTGGTCACATAAATACTATGGTATACTCCAGATTGCCACATAATGTTTGGGAAATTTTGGAATCCTTTGGCATTTTTTTTAAAAAATTAGACATGTATAGTGTTGTTTTGGCACTGATTTAAATGCTTTGGCCCACTTCGACTTGATGGTGATATTGTTTTCCTTAACAACAAGTTGTTTTGGAATATTTGCTAAATGGTGAACATTTTTCCAGCATATTTTGTGCAACGTCAAATTTCACTTTGAATTTGAATTGAGTTCACAAAATGTTTGTGAAATGAGATATTTAACCACTGTGATAAATCAATGCAAATGATGATGACTTGGCATGATCGTAAGGGATTACTGTGGTGTGATACTGGGGATGTTACAGAGAGGCTGACAGCTGGGTCCACGACCATACGCAAGGAAGTGCCTCCTTATTACGCGCAAAAGAATGATTCCTCCACCTGACAGCTCGGACCCATGAGAAGGGCCTCTGAATTTCGCAAAAGAAACATTCCTCCCGCTAACAGATCGGACCCACCAGCTATATCTCCGCATGCAAGAAAGTGCCTCCTTACTACACACATAAAAAGAATACTACCCCTCTTAGCTGGGACCCACCATAGTGGGAGGCTGACTTGTGGGCCTAATAAGTTGATGCGGGCAGAGGGCTTTGTCAACTTAGTCAATATGAACAATTTTAGCTCCAGTGACCGTACGATGTGCATCCAACGGTCGTAGTGCTTCATCAACCTCTAGTCTTCTTGCTCCTGCTGCCCGCGCCGGTCGTGCCACATGCTCCTGACTCCCATGGCCGCCTGTGCTGCCGCAGATGCCTCACTGCCCCTTACTACTCCCACCGCTGGCTAGGCCATCCCTCTACTCACACACACCCCCTGTTATTCTGCAGCGACGGGAGCCTCACACCGCAGCCGAACCAGTGAACCCACATACTCCTCTCTGCGTGGGCATCCACTGTCGCGTCTTTCCCGGCTCCGCGTCATCACCTTCCTAGGCCTCACCGTCGTCCACCGCCTTGGAGCTCTCGGCGCGGCGTGGTCAATGTGGTCAAGGAACGACTTCCATCGGAAGAGTACTGCACGTGGAGAAGCAAACAACTGGGTCCACGGCCGCAGCAAGGAAGTGCCTCCTTATTACGCACAAAATAATGATTCCTCCACCTGACAGTAGGTACCCACCGGATGGGCCACCGTATTTCGCGAAAAAAGTTTCCCCCTGACTCCTGGGACCCACATGCTACATCTTTGCACGCAAGGAAGTGCCTGACAGTTGGGACCCACCTGGTCAAAGCGTACGTAGCGTTGTCATTCTGGTCGCGAACATGTACGTACATACTGGTCAATCGGTCTGTCTATAGGCTGCAGCGATGAACCGTGGCCGAGTAAGGAAGGGCACGTATCGTAGTAGAGGCGCGCACATAGCATGTACACGTACGTACAGCCATGGTGCAAGAAAGTTAATACGGCGATGTACGTACATACGGGCGGGGTCTTGAACGCCTACTCGTGGATATGTACGGCCAGGTCTCGTGTGCATGGAGAGGCAGCGACGGTGTACTGTTCATGGACAGCCAGCCGGCTAGGTCGGAACGAAGAAACTACGTCGTCGTGTTCGTCGGGAGGTAACCTGCTTGGACGGAACAGCTGATCGAGACGAGGCCAGGCGTACCACAGAACGGTGGAAACGGCCTTGTGTTCGACCGCCTAGGGTCGAAAATGATCCTGTTCATCGGGAGGGGTCTGGCGTACCGCAAAACAGAGGAAACAGACTTGTGTTCGAGTGCCTACGGTCAAAACGGGGTCCTGTTGATCAGGAAAGGTGTGGCCTACTGCAAAACGGAGGAAACAGACTTGTGTTGGAGTGCTACAGTCGAAACGGGGGTCCTGTTCATCGGGAGGGGTCTAGCGTACCGCAAAATTGGACTCCACGGGCTACTGTTCATCTCCACCGTCGACCTCCTCCAGCCTCCACGGGCTACTGTTCATCCACCGTCGACCTCCTCCAGCCTCCACCTACGATTGTTCATCCACGGGCTCCTGTTCATCCAGCCTCCACCGCTCCTCCACCGGCTACTGTTCAACCAACCCTCTCCATGGGGTCCTGTTCAACCACCTCTCCACGGGCTACTGTTCATCCAACCCTACACTGGCTACTATTAAACAAACCCTCCACGGGGTCGTCCCGTTCATCCAGCCCCAACCGGCTCGATCGATCAGGGTCCTGTTCATCCGGCGGCAATGGCCTCTACACCCCCATGGGGTCCTGTTCATCCAACCCCCCAATGGGAACTGTTCATCCAACCCCTCCCCCCAACAACACTCACTGTTCATCAAGGGAAGGAGGCACCAGGTTCGATCGGCTTCAGTTCGCAGCAGTAGCAAAGGAATCGCTCGATCGGGTTCGGTTAACAGCAAGGGATCGATCGGGGTTCAGTAACGTAGCTAGTGCAGTCGCTCAGGTTCAATAAGCGAATGCCTCGCTCGGGTTCAGTTAGAGCCCAACGCCTCACACCCACGCACGTACGTGTACGAGAGAAACGCGCATCGTTCGGCCCCCGACCACCCACCATAACCGGGAACTCCCAGATATTTTCCTCGCCCTCGCTTCTACCATAGTTTTGTCCATCATGGAAGGGCCAAAGAATGTCATGCAGCTGCGTCTCCGGCCCGCCCAGGAAGAAAAGCCCATTTTTGTCATGATTTTCTTTCATAGAAGTAGGAGCCCACCACATCTATGATGATACCGGGTTTTGTCACAATTATCGTCATAGAGGTGTCATAAGCATGACAGGAAAAAAAATTGTTCGGCCCAAAATGTCACGGATGTGCCTTTTTTTGTAGTGATTGGGCTATTCCTATAAGTGTCACAAATAGCCCTAGAGTTCGTACTAAAATAACACCTTAAGACACACATCAACAAAAACCCTAATGTCACCTAGATACTCCAGTGTCACCACAAGTATCCGCGGGTTTGATTATATGACATGAATCACACAATCTCAGATTCATCTATTAAAACAAACATAAAGAACTTCATAAAGTGCCCCAAAGTTTCTACCGGAGAGTCAAGACGACAACGTGCGCCAAACCCTATGCATAGATTCCCAAGGTCACGGAACCCACAAGTTCATCACCAAAACATACATCAAGTGGATCACGTGAATATCCGATTGTCACCACAGATAAGCAAATGCAAGACATACATCAAGTGTTCTCAAATCCTTAAAGAAACAATCTGATAAGATAACTTCAAAGGGAAAACTCAATCCGTTACAAGAGAGTAGAGGGGGAGAAACATCATAAGATCCAACTATAATAGCAAAGCTCGCGGTACATCAAGATCATGCCATATCAAGAACAAGAGAGAGAGAGGGAGAGAGACAGAGAGAGAGAGAGAGATCAAACACATAGCTACTGCTACATACCCTCAGCCCCGAGGGTGAACTACTCCCTCGTCGTCATGAAATGCACTGGGATGATGAAGATGCCCACTGGTGATGATTCCCCCCTCCAGCAGGGTGCCGGAACTGCGTTCCGATTGGTTTTTGGTGGCTGCAGAGGCTTACCATGGCAAAACTCCCGATCTTGGTTCTGTTCTGGAAGTTTAGGGATATATAATAGGTGTTGGCGTCGGGAGCAAGTCAGGGGGGTCCACGAGGTAGGGGCGCGCCCAGGGGTAAGGCGCTCCCTCCACCCTAGTGGTGGCCTGGGGACTCTTCTGGTCCATCTCCGATGCTCCATGGGCTTCTTCTAGTCCAAAAATAATCTCCGTAAATTTTCAGGTCAATTGGACTCCGTTTGGTATTCCTTTTCTATAAAACTCAAAAACAAGGAAAAACATAAACTGGCACTGGGCTCTAGGTTAATAGGTTAGTCCCAAAAACCATATAAAATAGCATATAAATGCATATATAACATCCAAGATGGATAATATAATATCATGGAACAATCAAAAATTATAGATACGTTGGACACGTATCAAGCATCCCCAAGCTTAATTCCTTCTGATCTCGAGTAGGTAAATGACAAAAATAGAATTTTTGATGTGGAATGTTACCTAACATATTTATCAATGTAATCTTCTCTATTGTGGCAAGAATATTCAGATCCATAAGATTCAAAACAAAAGTTTAATATTGACATAAAAATGATAACACTTCAAGCATACTAACATGGCAATTATGTCTATCCCTACAAAATCTTATAGTCTGGTTTAGGCTCTATCTTCATCACACAAAATATTCAAATCATGCACAACCCCGGTTTCAGCCAAGCAATTGTTTCATACTTTAGTATTCTCAAACTTTTTCAACTTTCACGAAATACATGAGCATGAGCCATGGACATAGCACTATAGGTGGAATAGAATATGGTGGTTGTGGAGAAGACAAACAGAAGGTGATAGTATCACATCAACTAGGCGTATCAATGGGCTATGGAGATGCCCATCAATAGATATCAATGTATGAGTAGGGATTGCCATGAAACGGATGCACTAGAGCATAATTTTATGAAAGCTCAAAAAGAAACTAAGTAGGTGTGCATCCAACTTGCTTGCTCATGAAGACCTAGGGAATTTGGCCCATCATTCGAATATACAAGCCAAGTTCCATAACAAAAAGTTCCCACTAGTATATGAAAGTGACAACAAGGGAGACTCTCTATCATGAAGATCATGGTGCTACTTTGAAGCACAAGTTCCCACTATCATTGACTTTTTTGGCCTCTCTTTTTTATTTCCACTCATGGGACAATATTCTAATAACGATGATCATCACACTTTTATTTACTTACAACTCAAGAATTGCAACTCGATACTTATAAAAAAAATATGACTCTATATGACTGCCTCCGGCGGTGTACCGGGATGTGCAATGAATCAATATCGACATGTATAAAAATTATGAATGGTGGCTTCGCCACAAATACTATGTCAACTACATGGTCATGCAAAGCAATATGACAATGATGAAGCGTGTCATAATAAACGGAACGGTGGAAAGTTGCATGGCAATATATCTTGGAATGGCTATGGAAATGCCATAATAGGTAGGTATGGTGGCTGTTTTGAGGAAGGTATATGGTGGGTGTATGGTACCGGCGAAAGTTGTGCAGTACAAGAGAGGCTAGCAAGGGTGGAAGGGTGAGACTGTGTATAATCCATGGACTCAACATTAGTCATAAAGAACTCACGTACTTATTGCAAAAATCTACTAGTCATCAAAACCAAGCACTACGCGCATGCTCCTAGGGGAAGAGTTGGTAGGAGTTAATCATCGCGCGATCCCGACCTCCACACAAAGGATGACAATCAATAAATACCTCATGCTCCAACTTCGTTACATAACGTTTCGCCATACGTGCATATGCTACAGGAATAACAAACCTCAACACAAGTATTTCTCAAATTCAAAATTACTCCACTAGCATGAATCTAATATCACCATCCTCATATCTCAAAATTAAACAATCATTAGGAATCAAAGTTCTCATAGTATTCAATGCACTTTATATGAAAGTTTTTATTATATCCCTCTTGGATGCCCATCATAAGACGACTAAATTCATAACCAAAGCAAATTACCATGCTGTTGAAGACTCTCAAAATAATATAAGTGAAGCATGAGAGTGCATCTATTTCTTCAAAATAAAACCACCGCCGTGCTCTAAAAATATATAAGTGAAGCACGAGAGCAAATGACGAACTACTCCAAAAGATATAAGTGAAGATCAATGAGTAGTCGAATAATTATGTAACTATGTGAAGACTCTCTAACTTTTAAGAATTTCAGATCTTGGGATATTATTCAAACAGCAAGCAACAAAATGACATTGCAAGGATAGCACATATCATGTGAAGAAGCAAAAAACTTAATTAGGCTCAACCAAAATTGGCCGATAGTTGTTGAAGAAGAAAGGTGGGATGCCAACCGGGGCATCCCCAAGCTTAGATACTTGAGACTTATTGAAATATTAATTAGGGATGCCTTGGGCATCCCCAAGCTTGAGATTTTGTGTCTCATTAATTCCTTTTATATAACGGTTTCCCTAAATCTCAAAAATTTATACACACAAAACTCAACAAGAACTCGTCATATAAGTTAGTATAAATCAACCCAATAACCATATCATTCTCTACTATAGGAAATCACTAAAATTATTATTTGATATTACCTACTAAATGCCTCTGCATATTTAAAACTACTATCCTCAAATAGAATCATTAAACAGGCAACCAGATGCAAATAATGCAAACATAACAATAATCTGTTTAAACAGAACAGTTTGTAAAGAATGCAAGAGGAATCATACTTCCCTAACTCCAAAAATTCTAAAAAATTACAACACTGTAGAAAATTTATTGTTACTCATTGTGTCAAAATTTCAAGATTTATCATGTTCTGACTGTTCACAAATATTCAAAACATAACAGCAAACTTTCTGTTTTCAAAACAGCAACATATAGACTTGTAAAATAAGCATGGTAAAGGCTATACTTGAAATTTTTATTGAACTAAAAGATATAAAACATGTCTCTGAATAGAAGAAAGCAAATATAAACAAAATAAAATGACGCTCCAAGCAAAAGACATATATGTTGTGAATAAAAATATAGCTCCAAGTAAAGTTACCGATGAACGAAGACGAAAGAGGGGATGCCATCCGGGGCATCCCCAAGCTTGAGCTCTTGGTTGTCCTTGAATATTACCTTTGGTTGCCGTGGGCATCCCCAAGCTTAGTATCTTTCCACTCCTGATTCCATAGTCCATTGAATCTTTACCCAAAACTCGAAAACTTCACAACACAAAACTCGACAGAAAACTCGTAAGCTCCGCTAGTACAAGAAAATAAAATCACCACTTTTGGTACTGTTGTGAACTCATACTAAATTCATATTGGTGTTATATCTACTGTATTCCAACTTCTCCTTGGTTCATACCCTCCGATACTACTCATAGATTCATCAAAATAAGCAAACAACACATTGAAAATAGAATCTGTCAATACAGAACAGTCTGTAGTAATCAAGAAACTTTCCATACTTCTGTAAATCCAAAAATCCTGAAAAATTAGGACAATCCAGGAAATTTGTATATAAATCTTGTGTAAAAAATTAAGATCAAAGCACATTCCAGTGAATTTTCAAATTTCCTGGACTGAGCACAAAAGTTTCTGTTTTTTGCACAGAATCAAATCAACTATCATTCACACTATCCCAAAGGCTTTACTTGGCACTTTATTGAAACAAAAACTATACAACATGATTACTATGGTAGCTTCATAATGTGAACGCACAAAAACATTATTGGTAAATATTGGGTTGTCTCCCAACAAGCGCTTTTCTTTAATGCCTTTCTAGCTAGGCATGATGATTTCAATGATGCTCACATGAAAGATAAGAATTGAACTACAAAGAGAGCATCATGAAGCATATGATTAGAACATTTAAGTCTAACCCACTTCCTATACCTAGGGATTTTGTGAGCAAACAACTTATGGGAACAAGAATCAACTAGCATAGGAAAGCAAAACAGGCATAACTTCAAGATTTTCAACACATAGAGAGGAAACTTGATATTATTGCAACTCCTGCAAGCATATGTTCCTCCCTTATAATAATTTTCAGTAGCATCATGAATGAATTCAACAATATAACTATCACATAAAGCATTATTTTCATGATGCACAAGCATATAATTTTTATTACTCTCCACATAAGCAAATTTCTTCTCATGAATAGTAGTGGGAGCAAACTCAACAAAATAACTATCATGTGAGGCATAATCTAATTGAAAATTAAAATCAAGATGAAAAGTTTCATTGTTATCATTATTCTTTATAGCATACATTTCATCACAGTAATCATCATAGATAGCAACTTTGTTCTCATAATCAATTGGAACCTCTTCCGAAATAGTGGATTCGTCATTAAATAAAGTCATGACCTCTCCAAATCCACTTTCATAAATTTTGTAAGAGTCAACACCCTCCAAAATAGTGGGATCATTACTTCCTAAATTTGACACTCTTCCAAACCCACTTTCATCAATATAATCATCATAAATAGGAGGCATGCTCTCATCATAATAAATATTCTCATCAAAACTTGGGGACGAAAAATAGCATATTCATCAAACATAGCATCCCCAAGCTTGTGGCTTTGCAAATCATTAGCATCATGGATATTCAAGGAATTGATACTAACAACATTGCAATCATGCTCATCATACAAAGATTTTATGCCAAACATTTTAATGCATTCTTCTTCTAACACTTTGGCACAATTATTGAAATCCTTATTTTCACGAAAGACATTAAAAAGATGAAGCATATGAGGCAACCTCAATTCCATTTTTTTACAGTCTTCTTTTATAGACTAAACTAGTGATAAAATAACAAACTAAAACATTCGATTGCAAGATCTAAGGATATACCTTCAATCACTAACCTCCCCGGCAATGGCGCCAGAAAAGAGCTTGATGTCTACTACATAACCTTCTTCTTGTAGACTCGTGTTGGGCCTCCAAGCGCAGAGTGTTGTAGGACAGTAACAAATTTCCCTCAAGTGGATGACCTAAGTTTTATCAATCCGTGGGAGGCATAGGATGAAGATGGTCTCTATCAAAGAACCCTTCAACCAAATAACAAAGAGTCTCTTGTGTCCCCAACACACCCAATACAATGGTAAATTGTATAGGTGCACTTGTTCAGCGAAGAGATGGTGATACAAGTGCAATATGGATGGTAGATATAGGTTTTGTAGTCTAAAAATATAAAAACAGCAAGGTAGCATGTAGTAAAAGTGAGCGAAAATAGTATTGCAATGCTTTGAAACAATGCCTACGGTTCATACTTTCACTAGTGCAAGTTCTCTCAACAATAATAACATAATTAGATCATATAACAATCCCTCAGTGTGCAACAAAGAGTCACTCCAAAGTCAGTAATAGCGAAGAACAAACGAAGAGATTATTGTAGGGTATGAAACCACCTCATAGTTATTCTTTCTGATCGATCTATCGGGCTATTCCTTAAGTGTCATGAACAACCCTAGAGTTTGTACTAAAATAACACCTTAAGACACACATCAACCAAAACACTAATGTCAACTAGATACTCCAATGTCACCACAAGTATCTGTGGGTTTGATTATATGATATGCATCACACAATCTCAGATTCATCTATTCAAACCAACACAAAGTACTTCATAGAGTTCCCCAAAGTTTCTACCGGAGACTCAAGATGAAAACGTGTGCCAACCCCTATGCATAGATTCCCAAGGTCACGAACCTGCAAGTGTTGATCACAAGAACATACATCAAATGGATCATGTGAATGTCCCATTATCACCACAGATAAGCACATGCAAGACGTACATCAATTGTTGTCAAATCCTTAAATACTCAATCTGATAAGATAACTTCAAAGGGAAAACTCAATCCATTACAAGAGGGTAGAGGGGGAGAAACATCATAAGATCCAACTATAATAGCAAAGCTCGTGGTACATCAAGATCGTGCCATATCAAGAACACGAGAGAGAGAGAGAGAGATCAAACACATAGCTACTGGTACATACCGTCAGCCCCGAGGGTGAACTACTCCCTCCTCGTCATGGAAAGCGCCGGGATGATGAAGATGGCCACCGGTGATGATTCCCCCTCCGGTAGGGTGTCGGAATAGGGTCCCGATGGGTTTTTGATGGCTACAGAGGCTTGCGGCGGCGGAACTCCCGATCTTGGTTCTGTTCTGGAAGTTTGGGGATATATAAGAGGTGTTGGCGTCAGAAACAAGTCAGGGGGTCCATGAGGTAGGGGGCACGCCCAGGGGTAGGGCACTCCCTCCACCTTAGTGGTGGCCTAGGGACTCTTATGGTCCATCTCCAATGCTCTGTGGGCTTCTTCTGGTCCAAAAATAATCTCCATAAATTTTCAGGTCAATTGGACTCCGTTTGGTATTCATTTTCTGTAAAACTCAAAAACAAGGAAAAATATAAACTGGCACTAGGCTCTAGGTTAATAGGTTAGTCCCAAAATCATATAAAATAGCATATAAATGCATATGAAACATCCAGGGTGGATAATATAATAGCATGGAACAATAAAAAATTATAGATACGTTGGAGACGTATCAGGAATGTTGCGTGGGAAAAAAATTCCTACGCTCACCAAGATCAATCTAGGAGATGACCATCTCCGAGAGGAGAGATTGCATCTACATACCCTTGTAGATCAATCTAGAAGATGTAGTCGGACGTCTTCGTGATCCAATCACAATCCGTCCAGCGAACTCCCGATCCAAGTGCCGAACGGACGGCACCTCCGCATTCAACACGCGTACGGCTTGATGACGCATTCACCTCCTCGATCAGGCGAGCGATGGTGAAGTAGTAGCTCGAGTCCTCCGGCAGCACGATGGCGTGGTGGCGGTGGTGGTGGCAGAATCTCAACAGAGCTTCGCTAAGCACTATAGAGAGGAAGAGGGACACGAGGGAGAGGAGGGGCAGCGCCATGGCGTTGAAGGTTGTGGCTACCCTCTCTCTACCTCTCTATATATAGGGGGAAGGGGAGAGGGGGAGCCCCTAGTAGATCCCATCTAGGGCCGGCGGCCAAAAGAGGGAAACCCTAGATGGGTTTTCCACCTAGGACACTTGGGCCCCAAGCCAAAGTGGTGGGAAGCCCTAGGGGCGCCCCCAATCCTCCTGGTTACGTGAGATGGCATGAGTATGGTGCTCAGCCCCTTAGTGGGCTGGTTTTCCCCTGCCCTTGGCCCATGGGCCCCCCAACACTTGTCCCCCCCCCCCCGAAACCCCTTTCGGTGACTCTGGTCATCGCCCGATAACCCCGGAACAATTCCGGACTCCAATAACCTTCGTCCAATATATCTATCTTCACCTCTAGACCATTCTGGAGTTCCTCGTCACGTCCGGGATCTCATCCGGGACTCCGAACAATCTTCAGTAACCACCATACTGACTCAACTATACTTATATCGTCACCAAACGTTAAGTGTGTAGACCCTGCGGGTTCGAGAACTATGCAGACATGACGGAGACAACTCTACGGTCAATAACAAATAGCAGTACATGGATGCCCACATTGGTTCCTACATATTCTACGAAGATCTTATCGGTTGAACCTCGATGTCACGGATTCAGCTAATCATGTATGCAGTTCACTTTGTCTATCGGATGTTACTTGCCCGAGATTTGATCGTCGGTATCCCCTTACCTAGTTCAATCTCATTACCGGCAAGTCTCTTTACTCATTTCGTAATACAAGATCCCGTGGCTAACTCATTAGTCACATTGCTTGCAAGCTCATTGTGATGATGTATTACCGAGTGGGCCCTAAGATACCTCCCCGTCACACGGAGTGACAAATCCTAGTCTTGATCCATGCCAACTCAACAGACACCCATGGAGATACCTGTA
Source organism: Triticum urartu (assembly GCF_056163025.1). Lineage (NCBI taxonomy): Eukaryota > Viridiplantae > Streptophyta > Magnoliopsida > Poales > Poaceae > Triticum > Triticum urartu. The sequence continues at coordinate 643,847,545 of NC_141874.1, forward strand.
GAGCACCTTTATAGTCACCCAGTTATGTTGCGATGTTTGGTACACACAAGGTACTCCTCCGGTGTCAGTGAGTTGCATGATCTCATGGTCATAGGAACATATACTTGACATGCAGAAAACGATAGCAATAAACTTGATACGATCATATGCTATGTTCTTAGTTTGGGTCTTGTCCATCACATCATTCTCCTTATGATGTGATCCCATTATCAAATGACAACTCATGTCTATGACTAGGAAACCATAGCCATCTTTTGATTAACGAGCTAGTCTAGTAGAGGCTCACTAGGGACATGTTGTTGTCCATGTATCCACACGTGTACTTGAGTTTCCAATCAATACAATTATATTATGGATAGTAAACGATTATCATGAACAAGGAAATATGATAATAACCAATTTATTATTGCCTCTAGGGCATATTTCCAACACTCTTCCACTTGCACTAGAGTCAATAATCTAGTTCACATCGCCACGTGATTAACACTCATAGTTTGCATCGCCATGTGACTAACACCCAAATAGTTTACTAGAGTCAATAATCTAGTTACTGGCAAGTCTCTTTACTCGTTCTACAAGATCCCATGGCTAACTCATTAGTCACATTGCCATGTGACTAACACCCAAAGAGTTGACTAGAGTTAATAATCTAGTTCATATCACCATGTGATTAACACTCAATGAGTTCTGGGGTTTGATCATGTTATGCTTGTGAGAGAGGTTTAAGTCAACGGGTCTACAACATTCTGATCTGTGTGTACTTCGCAAATCTTTATGTCATATTGTAGATGCTGCTACCATGCTCCACTTGGAGCTATTCCAAATGGTTGCTCCACTCTACATATCCGGTTTGCTAATGAGACACATCCGAATTGGTGTTAAAGCTTGCATCAACATAACCCTTTACGCCGAACTCTTTATCACCTCCATAACCGAGAAACGTTTCCTTATTCCTCTAAGGATAATTTTGACCGCTATCCAGTGATCCACTCCTGGATCACTCTTGTACCCCCTTGCCATTATTCTCCGACTTAAATGAATAACCTTCTCGCATTAAACAAGATCCAGATACAATGTTCATGCTCAACGTTGGCACCAAATAATAATAATTGAGCTCTAAAACTAATCCCGAAGGTAGATGTAGAGGTAGCATGCCGACTGCGATCACATCGACCTTGGAACCATTCCCGATGCACATCGTCACCTTGTCCTTAGACAATCTTCGTTTATTCCGCAGATCCTGTTTCGAGTTACAAATATGAGCAATCGAACCAGTATCAAATACCCAGGCACTACTACGAGCATTTGTAAGGTACACATAAATAACATGTATATCAAATATACCTTTGTTCACTTTGCCATCCTTCTTGTCCACTAGGTATTTGGGGCAGTTCCATTTCCAGTGACCAGTAGAAGCACTCAGTTTCAGGCTTGGGTCCAGCTTTCATGGGAGCGGCAACTTGCTTGCCACTCTTCTTGAAGTTCCCTTTTTTCCCTTTCCCTTTTTCTTGAAACTAGTGGTCTTGTTAACCATCAACACTTGATTCTATTTTTTGGTTTCTACCTCCACCGATTTCAGCATCGTGAAGAGCTCGGGAATCGTTTTCGTCATCCCTTGCATATTATAGTTCATCATGAAGCCTTTGTAGCTTGGTGGAAGTGACTGAAGAACTCTGTGAATAACACTCTCAACTGGAAGATCAATTCCCCGCTGACTCAACTGGTTATGATACCTAGACGTTTTGAGCATGTGTTCACTGATAGAACTGTTCTTCTCCATCTTACAGCTATAGAACTTCTTGGAGACTTCATATCTCTCAACCCATGTATTAGCTTGAAATGTCAACTTCAGCTCTTGGAACATATCATATGCTCTGTGGCGTTCAAAACATCTTTGAAGTCTCAGTTCTATGCCGTAAAGCATGGCACACTGAACTATTGAGTAGTCATCAGATCGAGCTTGCAAGACGTTTATAACATCTGCAGTAGCTCCTGCAGCAGGTCTGTCACCTAGCGGTGCATCAAGGAGATAATTCTTCTGTGCAGCAATGAGGATAATCCTCAAATTACGGACCCAGTCCATGTAGTTTCTACCATCTTCTTTCAACTTAGCTTTCTCTAGGAACACATTAAAATTCAAGGGAACGGTAGCACGGGCCATTAATCTACAACATAGATAAGAAAAAACTATTAAGACTAAGTTCATGATAAATTTTAGTTCAAATAATCAAATTACTAATGAACTCCCACTTAAATCATCATCCCTCAAGTTCTCTAAGTGATACATGATCCAAATCAACGAACCCATGTCCGATCATCATGTGAGATGGGGTAGTCTTCAATGCTGAACAACTCTATGTTGATCATATCTGTTGGCATTCTGGGAACGGTGTTCCCCAGACTTGCCTGCCTGCGGCCCATGGCGTGGCTCCACCAGCGGCCCAGTACGGCCGGTCTTCGTCAGCCAAACATTCAAGAACCTCGCGAGGGGCCAAGCCTCATGAGGCGGACGACACAAGGCCTCCTCAAGAGCGGCCTCACCAGGCAGGCTTGCGAGGGGGCAGAGAGATCAAGGAAACGGGTACCTCGTGAGGTTCTGGTGATGCAAGCCATGACGACCAAGGCCAGGCGGGCGCCAGCGCGTGTAGTGTCCTCGTTTCACCTTTGGTGCTAAGGGGGCAAGCGCAGGCGCGGAGTATCGAGGCATCAGGCAAAAGTTCCATATCGGTGCGACAAGATCAAGACCAGCAGGACGGCAGGACAGAGATCAATGTGGTGCCCAAGACGGCGTCATCGCCAGCGCCTTTGACAGGCAAAGACCAACTTTAGTTAGGATACCTTGTACTAGCTGTCCCCTTTCAAATTGGTCATTGTTGTATCCCTTCCTGCTCAATATTTGGGGAGAGGGCCAGGGTCTCTATAAATAGGACTACCCACCATAGTAGGAGGCAACGGAACGAACGGATTGGGAACTCGTCTCGACCTCCAGTCATCTTGAGCAATCCTCACCCACACACATCCACCAAGCACAAGAACACCTCTCCTCAGGAGGCTGTTCTTCCCTTGTATTGTTCATCATCAGCCCAAGAGGCAATCCACCACCACCACACTGGAGTAGGGTATTACACCACAACGGTGACCCGAACCAGTATAAACCTTGTGTCTCTTGTGTTGTGAGTTCATCAAGCTAAGCTTAGAGATCACGGCGACGCTGAGGGCGAGATTCAGTAGGGGGAAATCTTCGTGCGCACCCCAGTGTTCGAACCTCAAGGGTTTTGCCGGAACCCTAAATCCGACATTTGGCGCGCCAGGTAGGGGGGCGCCGAAGTCTTCCGTCCACTAATCCGCGTCTCATCTCTTCGTCGCATCCATGTCCGATGCTCGCCGAGCACGTGTCGCCCAGACGGCTCCTATCGGCGTACCTCCCCGTCGTTCTCCGTCGCCTGCCGCCAATGCTACCACCAGCCCGGCGGGGAACGAGCAGCAAGCATCCTCGCTGCACCCCTCGGTGCGGCGGGACAGCCACACCGCCACTTCGTCGCTGACCCCAGCCGGTTCGTCGTCCCACGCTCGTCGCGCCCTCACGGACGCGCAGGCCGCTCTTCTTATGGCACGCGAGCTCCTGCGTTACCGCCCCATCGACGACCTCTACGAGGAATGGCTCGCTCACATCACCGAGCTCGTCAGCGCCGTAGGGGTCTCTCCCGCGCTGTCCCTGCCTCGCCCTCCGCTAGGTATGGGTGATGCAGCTCATGGAGCGCCTCCACCACCTCTTCCCCAAGACGGCAACCTGGTGCCAAGGCACACGGCCCCTGGGCGTGACCCTCCGCATCCGGTGCCCGCGCGATAAGAAGGAAGCTGTCAAGAAATCCCTCGGCCTCAAGAAGGCGCCCCCGTGCTCCCGGCACCAGCACGACAAGACCGCGTACTGCCTATAGCAGCGGAGCACAGGTACCATCAAGAGCAAGCTCTGCGTCAGAAAACGCCCCCGGTGACCACAACAGGCTGACATGCCTTCACCCCCGTGCTGTGTAGTGTCGCCTGGCCGGGCAAGTTCAAACCGGACCTGCCTCCTCACTATGACGGCACCCCCGACCCCATGGAGTTCTTGCAGCTCTACGAGCGAGCATCGAGGCGGCGAACGGTGACGAGAAAGTTATGGCAAATTGGATTCCCATGGCACTCAAGGAAGGTGCCTACTCGTGGCTCCTGAACCCGCCTCTCGGCTTGATCTCCTCCTGGGATGAGCTGCGCAGCTGCTTCATCGCCAACTTTCAGGGCACTGGCGACCGCCCCCGGCCGCGGGTGACCTGCACCGCATCAGGCAGCAGCCCGGGGAGACCCTGCAGATATACATCCAGCGCTTCAAGAACGTCTGCCTCAAGATCCCCAAGGTGATGGACGAGTCCATCATCTCAGCTTTCTCTGATGGCGTCCGTGACATCAAGATGAAGGAGGAGCTCGCCATCCACGAGGAATTGTGCACATCCCTGGAGCTGTTCAACCTGACCAAGTGCGTAAGAGCTGAAGAGGGACTCCTCTCCCTGCTCGAGCACCCAGCTGCCTACCTGGAAGAAAAGAAGACCAAGGCCAAGGACGTGAAGCAGAAGGGAGTGGCCGTGCTCGCGGCGGAACCAGACACGAAGCGCGGCAGGGACCAGCCGGAGTCGTCCAAGGGCAGCCGACCGTTCTGCACCTACCACAACCTCCACACCCACAACACCAACGATTGCCAGGAGCTTAGGGCCATTCGAGAAGAATGCTTCAATCGACGCCCCGAGCGCAATGACCGGGGCTACGACCGAGGAGGAGGACGTGGCGGAGGAGGATGGGACGACCGTGGCCCTCGCCAGGAGTGGCATGACCGACCTCGTGAGGATCACTAGCAGGACCAGCCTTGCGAGGACGCCTGGAGGGATCAGCCTCGCGAGGACCGCCCCTAGGGTAACCCATGCCTTCCTCCGCTGTCGCCACCGCCAAGAAGGAATGACAACCATCATCAAGACAAGGGGGCCAGGGGCTTCGAGGAGCCATGTGCTATCACTTGCATCTTGGGCGGAGCTCAGGCCCTAGCCTCTCAGCGTATCTTCAAGCAGTTTGCTCGCGAGGTGAACGCAGCCCTCCCCAGGCTCGAGGCCACGCGCCCGCTCAGGTGGTCTAAGTGCGCCATCACCTTCATCTTAGCAGATCAACTCAAGTGCACGGCTACTGCTGGCGTTCTCCCGATGCTCTATTCACCCGTCATCAGCAACGTGCAAGTCACCAAGACCCTCATCGATGGCGGCGCAGGGCTTAGCGTCCTATCCGTTGAAATGTTCGACAACCTTCAAGTGCCATACGATCAGCTCCAGCCTACCAAGACCTTCTCAGGAGTTACCGACGGTTCCACCACCCCGATAGGGCAGGTCTGCCTCCCTGTCACCTTCAGACAGCGTAACAACTACCGCACCGAGCTCATCGACTTCGACGTCGCCCACATCCACCTGCCATATAATGCCATCCTCGGGTATCCAGCCCTGGCCAAGTTCATGGTCGTGACCCACCACGGCTACAACGTCCTCAAGATGCCAAGAAGCGGCGGAATCATCACGGTCCCCTGTGAAGAGAGAGATGCGGTGTGCTCCCTCGAGCGTGCCTTCCAAGCCGCAGCAATCGAGGACCCGGACAGCAAGTGTGAGAACTCTCCTGAGGCCATCCCAAAGAAGAAGAAGCAACCGCTCCGCACAGGGCCTCAGGAGGTCGGCACCTCGGGTGGTGCCGCGTTAGGATCAGCGCCCGTGCCTGGGGCGCCTCCTTCCATCGCATAGGAAGGCACTGTAACGCCCCGGACACACCCGCCGGTGGTCGTTACTCCTGGCGGGATCTAGACTGGCCCCACAGATCAATACTAGTCTTTTCTACGCACTTTGTCCTCACTCATGCGCACCCGGGAGCAACTTCCCGGTCGGTCACCCATCCTGACACTACTCCAAGCTAAGCATGCTTAACTTTGGAGTTCTGTCCGAATGGGCTACCGGAAAAGAAGGAATTCCTTATTGATATGAGTAGTCTATCATCCCTAATAAGCCCGGTGTCGGTGTACTAGAGTAGGGGTACCCTAGTACCCCGAACTCGTGCACGGGCAGTCGCAGCATCCCAGCGGCAAGGCTTGCCGGGTGACCGCCAAGATCCTCCGCGGCTACTTTGAAGACCATTCAAGAACAAAGTATCCAAGACAAGACCCCGGCGAGAGGAGCTTGCCGGGAAAGATATCAAAAGCATCTCCAGGCCCCGGCAAGGGGAGCTTGCCGGGAAGGAAACGAGACCCCGGCAAGAGGAGCTTGCCGGGAAGGCCAACCCAGGCATACCAAGAAAACCTGCCGCGACGCGCCACGCGTCCCGGCAAGACCCGGTGAGCGACAAGCTCCCGGACGCGACAAGACGACGACCGCGGCGAGGAGTTTGCCGCGGGAACCGCCTCTCCGAGCCCGCGCTCCAGCACAACCACCACGTGTCGCTCTGGGGGCCTCTCCCAAGCACACGTGGCAGGAGGTCGCGCAGCTGGGGGTGCGAGGTGGTGAGCAGGCGCTGACGAGATAACCATCGTGGCAAACGGTGGCGTCCCTAGCGGTCCCTCTCGGTACTGTTTAGGCGACACAGACGGGCATTTAATGCCCTTGTCCCCTGCCGTCAGGGTTAGGTATGATAGCACTGTAGCGGGTAGCTATGCCTACTACAGCACCTAGCTGTGCCTATCCACGGCACCCTTTCCATTTTTGCCCTTGGCCCCCATTGCTCTATGTCAGTAACCCCTTGAGTATAAAAGGAGGCCCGTGTGCAACATAGAAGGGGGCCGACCATTTTGAGAGCCTTCGGGAGGAGGCTATTCCAACGCCCACGCTCGGTCTCGCTAGTCACCGGTGTGTACTGTAGCACCCCGCGCTCCCGAGCTAGAAATCAATACCAAACCACAAAGCAGGAGTAGGGTTTTACGCATACGTGCGGCCCGAACCTGGGTAAATCGCTCGCGTGCTTCGCCTCGATTTACTCTTCGCACGACCAACCGCCCGCATGCTTCACCTCGATCTGCTCTTTGCGCAACCTCCGCCCCCCGCCGAACCGAAAGGGACCCGGTCCGCCGGTCCCATAGGTGTCCGTGGATCAGAAACCCCGGCATCTCTGGCGCGCCAGGTAGGGGGCGTCGAAGTTGTGCGAACCAGATCCGGTGTCCTCGCGGGTTAGATCTTCATCATCTTCGTCAACATGCCGCCGAAGAAGAAAGTTTCAAAGGCAGCTGCTCCGTCCGCGCCGACGGCCAAAGATAAGTTGCCAAAGTTTGAGCAATCGAATCTTTTAAATTCTATGTTACCTCCCTTGAACGACCACTCTTTGTATGGGAAACCTGAGCGCGGAGGAACCAACTCGTAGCTAGCTGCGCCCTTGCGTTGTTTCGAGCTCGCTCAACAACATTAAGTGAGCTGCGGCCAGTTGCTTAACTAGCGGCGCCCTTGCATTGTTTCGAGCCTGCTCAACAACGTAAGTGAGCTGCGACTAGTTGCTTAACTAGCCGCACCCTTACTTTGCTTCGAGTCCGCTCAGCAACTTAAGTGAGCTGCAGCTGGCTGCGACAAGGTTTCTTGCCGGTAGCGGCACCGCCGGCGGGCTCCTGACGTTCCGCACTCAGCGCCCGCGGCTCAGGTGCCAGCACCGGCGAGTTCCCTAAAAGCGTAGGGCAAAAACATACAAAGGGACGAATCAAGTAAAGGGAGTGACGTTGCAATCGTTGCCAAGCTACATTACAAAGATAGCTTGTCGCGGCTCTAACAGATTGTCCCCATCACATGATGGGCAGCGACAAGCTTTGCTCTGGCAAGCTTGTCAGGAGAACGTCACGCTCCGGCAGACCCGCAGGTTCTCGCCGTAGAAGCGGACGTTCTTGCAGCCGCAGAATTGCCTTTAGTCCTTGTTGTCGAGCCACGAGCTCCAGCATGGGCACAGCAGATTGTCCGCCTCCTTCAGACAGGAGAACTTCCCGAAGAGCAAGAAGAAGTGGAAAGAGTAGCCCGGCAGTCAAGTAGACAAGACACTATACAGAAGAAGACTCAACGGTGTGAAATTGAAGCGTATTCACCGGGAAGGCGGACAAAGGCTGTTGGCAGAAATGCATGGCAATCAAGTAATCATCTACTCCCCGGTAAGCAATGACGAGCCATAAGGCTCCATATCTGTATTTTCTCTTCTTTCTTTTTCACAAGGAAAGGAAGGCTCCCTCGCGCACAAGTTTGCCGGGGGGGAAAGGAGAAGATGATGGTATGGACCAGGCGTCGTCGTTCAAGAGTTCCGCCTTGCCGGGAAGCAGACAACAGAAAAGATAAGTTGCCAAAGTTTTAGCAATCAAATTTTTTAAATTTTTGAGTTATCTCCCCTAAACGGCCGCACCTTGTATGGAAAACCTGTGCGCGGAGGAGCCAACTCGCAGCCAGCTGCGCCCTTGCGTTGTTTCGAGCTCGCTCAACAACATTAAGTGAGCTGCGGCTAGTTGCTTAACTAGCCGCGCCCTTGCATTGTTTCGAGCCTGCTCAACAACGTAAGTGAGCTGCGGCTAGCTGCTTAACTAGCCGCGCCCTTACTTTGCTTCGAGCCCCGCTCAGCAATTTAAGTTACCTGCAGCTAGCGGCGACAAGGTTTCTTGCTGGTAGCGGCACCGCCAGCAGGCTGCTGACGTCCCGCACTCAACGCTCGCGGCTCAGGTGCCTGCACCGGCAAGTTTCCTAAAAGCGTAGGGTAAAAGCATACAAGGCAAGGAATCGAGTAAAGGGGAATAACATAGCAATCACTACCCATAAGAAAGTTATATTACAAAATAGCTTGTTGCAGCTCTGACAGATGCTTTCTGTGACATAGCTAGCAGCGACAAGGAAAGAAGGAAGCAGACGACCTAGTCGACGTGGTCACCCTCAACCCTCTTGATCCCGCCCACCTTGTCCACAATGGGTCCGACAAGGGCCTTGAGCTCCTCCTGATCGATATCAGGCGGCAAGGGTCTGAGGACGTTGTTGAGGCGGAGGCCCGGATTGCGGAAGGCCACCTTCATCAACACCTTCTGAAGGGCTCCCGCACAGATCTCGCGCGACTCGTCAGCCAGCTGCTTCGGGATCCTATCTCGGAGTCGCTGGAGGGCCGTCGCCACGCCCTTGAAGAACAGAGTGAGCTTGGCGCTGGGCTGGAGGCCCTCGTCAGAGGAGTACCCGAAGTCTTCCACCCCCAGCTGCGCCAGCTCCTTGCCGATGTCCCCGGCGGCTTTCACAAGGCTCTCCGTCCAGTGCTCCACCGTATCCCTAAAGGCGTTTTGGGTGGTGGCAGCACTCTCCAGCAATGCCTTGTCGGCTTCGATCTCCTTCTTCAGGGCCGCCTCCCGCTCCTTGGCGCCGTCCAGCGCCTTGGTCAAAGCGGTCAGCTTCAACTCAATATCCGCGTTGGAGGCCTTGGCGACACTGAGCTCCTGGCCTTTCTCGGAGAGATCAGCCTCCAGCCGCGTCATCTTCGTCTTCAACTCCTCCTTGGCGGCCTCGGAGGCGGCGGCAGTGTCCTCCGCTTGCTTGGGGGCTCCGCCGAGCTTCTCCTCGCGCGCGGCAAGCTCCTCCTCGTGAGCGTCGAGGTTGACCCTTTGCTGCGCCAGCTCGCCCTCCTCCGCAGCTAGCTTCACAGCGGCGAGTCGCTGCAACTCTTCGGTTTCGGCCTTCTCGAGGAGAAAGGCATTCCGCGCTTCAGCAAGCTACTCCCGCTCCTCCGCCAGGGATCGGAAGGCATCCCGGTGGAAACCCCCGAGCTCCTCCGCGCGCCTTTCGATGTCAGCTCCCGCCTTCGCGACAAGCGCCTCGCGGGACTCCAGCTTGGCTTGTCGTGCGCGGTAGAGCGACATCAACCGGCGCAGCAGCCGCTCTTCTTTGGGCTCGTTGCTGCTGCTGCTTGGCGCGTCGGCCAGCTTCAGCCCCGCGGAGGCGAGCACTTCTCCGTCGAAGATCTCCCCCTCGACCGGCGCTCTGGAGCTTGATGCCCAGGGAAGGTTAATGAAGACGTCGTCGCCGGCCTTCAGGTAGACGCTTGGCTGGGGCTCCCCGGAGCCTGGCGCTGCGGCAGCGGCGGAAGGATCGGCGGTCGGTGTAGCGCCTGGCGCTCCTGCGGCCTCAGGGCTGTCAGTGCGATCGCCGGGCCCCTCGCCAGTTGCCGCGGCGTCTGCCTTGGCGGCCTCCGCACCGGCGGCGTCGCCACCACCGGCTACGTCCTCGGCGGCGACCTCGGCCTCCATCCGCTCCGCAGCAGACGGGTCTGACGGCCAGCAAGAGGAGAAGAGTCAAGTAAAATCCAGCAAAAATTCAAGAAGATCAAGGGAAGAAAAACCCGAGAGAAGTTGTGAGGCAGGAGGAGTACCTGCGCCGGGCTCCGCAGTCGTGGCCTCCGCTGTCGGAGGGCCGCTGGCGCTGTCCCTCGCCGGGGAACCCTCCCTTGCCAGAGACTTCTCCATTACCGGGGAGCCTTCCCTTGCCGGAGAATTCTCCCTTGTCGGGGAATTCTCCCTTGGCTCCTGGTGGGGCTGCTCGGCTCCTACACAAGTCAACAAGCAGATATCAGTGAAGACGAGTACCCAAGTGCGCCTCGCAGCAGAAGGTAAATCACACACTCACGCTGGGGGCTGCCATGGAGGAAAGTCGCCAGCTCCGGCAAGGTTATCTCGGGTGCGCCACCTGTTGTGGCAGGGGGCTCGTCCTCGATGGTGATCGCCGGGGCCTTAGCTCTCTTTGCCACTCTCTGGGCCAGAGTCCTAAAGAGGAACAGATTCAGGGAAAGGCAAGTGAGAAACAAGACCAACAGCAAGGATTGAAGAAATGCAAGTACAACAAGAGAAGCTTACTCTCCCTCTTCTTCCTCGTTGGAGCTTGATGCGGAGAAGTCGAAGCCCGGCCCGCGCCCGGCGCGAGGAGGCGGAGGAGAAGCTTCCCTTGGCCGCTTGGCAGGGGCAGTGGCGGACGACCCTGCCCCGGCCGTTGGCACGGCGTGAGTGGCGGCAGGGACTGCCGCGGTGGTCCGGCTAGACTCCGCTCCAGTTGCCGTCGTGGCATGAGGCGCTCCCGCGGCAACGGTGCTTGCCGTGGTCGAGCGTGTCACACGACGTGGCGACTGTTGGCCCGCTTGCCGCTCCGCCACATCACCAACCTTACAGAGGCGCCTTCTTGGTGGGGATGGAGGCTCTGCTTCTGGTGGGCTGGCTGAAGACGAGGAGGAAGAAGAGTCGATTTGCAACGAGCCGCTCGTGTCCTTGGCGGGCTCGCTCGGCTCGGCATCACGCTCGGCAAGCTCCTTCTTGCCGACAAGCTCCCCTCGCTCGCCACGGCCTGCCACTTCAGCTGCGTCCGCCTCTGCCGTGGTGAACCCAAACTCGCCCGCGGCTGCGGCTGCCGCCGCCTCCTCCAGCCTGGTGGCGATGCGCGCCATCTCCGCGTCAGTGGTGTCGTGGGTGAGGCCGTCCTTCTCGTCGGGGCGGACTGCCACCTCCACCAAGTCGTCGAAGAACTGCTGCACGACCTCGTCGGCAGGCTCCCGCCAAGTTGGCACAATCCCGTGCGAGTCGCACTCCGGCATCATTGCACGGATGCGATCGAGCGCGGAATTATTGCACAAAGGCACGACGCCCCCCGGCAACCTGAACACCTCGGGATGCTGGGGGTCATATTTGAACAGCTCCTGCAGCATCGCTTGAGCTCCAGGACTGTGAAGTTGTAGTTGAGGCCCGGCCGCAGCCTCATGATATCTGCCACGTTCTTGAACTCCCAAGTGGGCCTCCCTCGTTCCTACAGGGGGGCGATGCGGCGGCGAAGGAAGTCTGCACCAACAGCGCCGACAGTAAGCCCGGCGAGCCTGAGGCGCAGGATCCTGGTGGCAGCAATTCTCAGCCTGTCGTCCTCCGGGGCCAGGTGAATGGCTGCGGATCCTCTTCGACAATCCAGCACCAATCCGCCCTCCACTCCTCCCACTTGCCGCGGAACTCTCCCTCCAGATAGGCCTCCTTCTTTCCGGCCCTTGAGATCCAGGCGATTCCGCCGGATAGAGCCTCTCCCCTCTCTACTCGGGGTATGAAAAAGTGGCGGAAGAGGGCTACGTTGGCGAGGACTCCGACAAAGTTTTCGCACAGATGCGCGAAAACTGCCATTGTCAGGACGGCGTTGGGGGTGAAGTCGAGGAGATGGAATCCGTAGGTGTTCATGATGTCACAGAAGAAATCAGAGAAAGGCGGGCAGAGCCCGCAGTAGAAGAACAATGCGAAGAAGGCGTATCCAGTCGGAGCCTCCTTGCAAGCGGCGGCAGGGAGTACCTTTGTGCGCAGATGCGCGCGCGTCTTCGCCGACCAGAACAGAGAGTAGTCCTCCCACAGCTCCTTCGCGCCGAGCCTGGGGGGGACAACGGACCGCTTCTTCCGCAGCGCCGCGAGCCGCTGCACCTCGGTCGTCTTCACGGTCTTCCCCTTGTCGGCTTTTGGGGCCATGGCGGAAGCAGTGGAGGAGGTCGACGGCGCTGGTGGTGCTAGTGGCGGTGGGGGGCGGAGCACTGCTCTCTCTCTCTCTCAGCTTTGGGGAGGCGAGGGAGCGGCAGAGATTTCTGAGATTGGGAACGGAAACGGGCGAATGGGCCAACTGTCCCTGTTTCCCCTGCCTTTAAAGGGGGGAGAGGGGCGGACGTTCCACATTTCGAGAAAAGGAACCCCCACGACCTCTCCCAGAATGCCGCATTCAACGCGTGCCGTTCGGGGGGAGGGCGCGGCAGAAGCGGAGAGATACGCAGCATGACCTAGGCCGCGCGTGCCCGTGCACTGTTTTGGGCCTGGCCCAACAGCACTCGGCACCGTGTCTGGCCCAGGCCTGGGGGCTCCTGTCGGTGTACTAGAGTAGGGGTACCCTAGTACCCCGAACTCGTGCACGGGCAGTCGCAGCATCCCCGCGGCAAGGCTTGCCGGGTGACCGCCAAGATCCTCCGCGGCTACTTTCAAGACCATTCAAGAACAAAGTATCCAAGACAAGACCCCGGCGAGAGGAGCTTGCCGGGAAAGCTATCAAAAGCATCTCAAGGCCCCGGCAAGGGGAGCTTGCCGGGAAGGAAACGAGACCCCGGCAAGAGGAGCTTGCCGGGAAGGCCAACCGAGGCATACCAAGAAAACCTGCCGCGACGCGCCACGCGTCCTGGCAAGACCCGGTGAGCGACAAGCTTCCGGACGCGACAAGACGACGAACGCGACGAGGAGTTTGCCGCGGGAACCGCCTCTCCGAGCCCGCGCTCCACCACAACCACCACGTGTCGCTCTGGGGGCCTCTCCCAAGCACACGTGGCAGGAGGTCGCGCAGCTGGGGGTGCGAGGTGGCGAGCAGGCACTGACGAGATAACCATCGTGGCAAACGGTGGCGTCCCTAGCGGTCCCTCTCGGTACTGTTTAGGCGACACAGACGGGCATTTAATGCCCTTGTCCCCTGCCGTCAGGGTTAGGTATGATAGCACTGTAGCGGGTAGCTGTGCCTACTACAGCACCTAGCCGTGCCTATCCACGGCACCCTTTCCATTTTTGCCCTTGGCCCCCGTTGCTCTATGTCGGTAACCCCTTGAGTATAAAAGGAGGCCCATGTGCAAGGTAGAAGGGGGCCGGCCATTTTGAGAGCCTTCGGGAGGAGGCCATTCCAACGCCCACGCTCGGTCTCGCTAGTCGCCGATGTGTACTGTAGCACCCCGCGCTCCCGAGCTAGAAATCAATACCAAACCACAAAGCAGGAGTAGGGTTTTACGCATCCGTGCGGCCCGAACCTGGGTAAATCGCTCGCGTGCTTCGCCTCGATTTACTCTTCGCACGACCAACCGCCCGCGTGCTTCACCTCGATCTGCTCTTTGCGCAACCTCCGCCCCCCGCCGAACCGAAAGGGACCCGGTCTGCCGGTCCCATAGGTGTCCGTGGATCAGAAACCCCGGCACTAGGCCATCACATACACCCCCACTCAGAGGAACCGACGTCCTCATCGGGCCACAGGAACATTCCCTCTTGGCACATACGTCTGTGCTTCTTGTCCAGTACATGTGTCATACCGTGTGCCACGACGGGTCACAAACGTCATGAACAACATGACCACACACCTGTCCGCAACCATCCGTGTAACCGCGAGGGTCGGCTCTGATACCAACTTGTAACGCCCCGGACACACCCGCCGGTGGTCGTTACTCCTGGCGGGATCTAGACTGGCCCCACAGATCAATACTAGTCTTTTCTATGCACTTTGTCCTCACTCATGCGCACCCGGGAGCAACTTCCCGGTCGGTCACCCATCCTGACACTACTCCAAGTTGAGCACGCTTAACTTTGGAGTTCTGTCCGAATGGGCTACCGGAAAAGAAGGAATTCCTTATTTCCCTAATAAGCCAGGCCATCACAGGCACACTTGGCGCCCTCCTCGGGTAGGGCTCGGGGGCTCTCTTCTGGAGGGCCTCAGACCTCGCCAACATCACGAGGGAGGCGCTCAGGCACCACTTGGACGTGTGCTTCGCGGCATGTTTCCGTCAGGAAGACACAGGGCGTGGAAAGCCCAACGTTCAGGAGTTCATTGCCAAGACCACTCAGGAGCTTCAGGAAGCAAGGGTCGTGCATGGCGACCACTGCTTGCCTGGCATGGCTCCCCATCCAGGCGAGGATGGTGGGCTGCGTGTCTGCATCGACGTCCCAGGGCTCAACCAAGCCGCATCTCAGGAGCGCTTCTGGCCTACGCACGTGGGACGCTGCGAGGGTCCGCCACACAACTATGTTCGCATGCCTTTCGACCTGCCGAATGCGACTGCCACCTACAGCGTCACCTGCGGAGCATCCTGGCGGCTCAGGAGGCCAGGCACCACGCGATCCTAGCAGAGATGGAGACGGTCCTCAAGGAACAATCTGGACCCCTAGAGAGCCCCGAGGCTCAGCGCCGGTGGCTCGTGAGGGTCGGCCCGTTCACCGCACATCTTCAGCTGCCCCAACACCCCTTTACAACAGAACTAGGAGACATCTACCAAGTTCATTTCAGCTGGGAGCGCCCTCAGGGCTGCATCATTCCCAGGCCGCGTGGGTCCGTCCCTGCAGCATGTATCTCTTTTTATGTCTTTGGCTTACCTTGCTGGGGGCGCCCCTTGGGCTGCATCATCCCCAAGCCGCTTGGGTGTGACCCAGTGGCATGTATGTTGGAAATATGCCCTAGAGGCAATAATAAAGTGGTTATAATTATATTTACTTGTTCATGATAATTTTCTATTATTCGTGTTATCCGGAAATCGTAATACATGTGTGAATACATAGACCTCAACATGTCCCTAGTGAGCCTCTAGTTCACTAGCTCGTTGATCAATAGATGGTTATGGTTTCCTAACCATGGACATTGGATGTCGTTGATAACGGGATCACATCATTAGGAGAATGATGTGATGGACAAGACCCAATCCTAAGCATAGCACAAGATCGTGTAGTTCTTCTGCTAAAGCTTTTCTAATGTCAAGTATCTTTTCCTTAGACCATTAGATTGTGCAACTCCCGGATACTGTTGGAATGCTTTGGGTGTGCCAAATGTCACAACGTAACTTGGTGGGTATAAAGGTGCACTATGGGTATCTCCGAAAGTGTCTGTTTGGTTGGCACGAATCGAGAATGGGATTTGTCACTCCGTGTGACGGAGAGGTATCTCTGGGCCCACTCGGTAGGACATCATCATAATGAACTCAATGTGACCAAGGAGTTGATCACTGGAAGATGTGTTACGGACGAGTAAAGAGACTTGCCGGTAACGAGATTGAACAAGGTATAGGGATACCGACGATCAAATCTCGGGCAAGTATCATACCGGTAGACAAAGGGAATTGTGTACGGGATTGATTGAATCCCCGACATTGTGGTTCATCCAATGAGATCATCGTGGAACATGTGGGAGCCAACAAGGGTATCCAGATCCCGATGTTGGTTATTCGTCGGAGAGATGTCTCGGTCATGTCTACATGGTTCCCAAACCCATAGGGTCTACACACTTAAGGTTCGGTGATGTCCGATGTTGGGTTCCGGGAAACCCTTAAGGTTCGAACACTGGGGTGCGCGTGAACTCTATCCCTCCAATCGATCTATGCCCCAGCTCACTAAGATCTTGCAGACGAACTCGTCGAACTCACAACACAAAGAGACACAAGGTTTATACTGGTTCGGGCCACCGTTGTGGTGTAATACCCTACTCCAGTGTGTGTGGTGGTGGATTGCCTCTTGGGCTGATGATGAACAGTACAAGGGGAAGAACGACCTCCTGAGGTTGGGGTGTTCTTGCGTTCAGTGTGAGGCTAAGGATTGGCCTAAGGCTAGATCAGATGCCTCTACTGTGGTGGCTAGTTCTACTTATATAGGCCCTGGTCCTCTCCCCAAATATCGAGCGGGAAGTTATCCTGACAAAAGCGGTCTTCACCTGTGAAAAGCCCTGGGGTGACGCCGTCTTGGGCTCCACGGTGAGCTCCACCTTGCTGTCCTCCTGGTCTTGGTCTTGTTGAACCAATATGGCAACCTTTGCCTGATGCCTCGGTACTCTTCGTCTGTGCTTGCCTCCTTAGTACCAAAGAGGGAATGGGGATGCTGTGCGCACTGGCGCCCGCCTGGCACTGGTCGTCATGGCTCATGTCACGAGAGCCTCGTGAGGTTTGCCCTACCTTGATATCCCGCTCCTCGTGAGCCTGCCTAGCTAGGCCACTCTAGAGTAGGTCTTGTGTCGTCCCCCTCGCGAGGCTTGGCCCCTCGCGAGGGTCTCGGATGCCTTGTCGATGAAGATGGGCCGCATGGCCTGCTACTTAGCCACGCCGTGGGC
Organism: Triticum urartu; assembly: GCF_056163025.1. Taxonomy (NCBI): domain Eukaryota; kingdom Viridiplantae; phylum Streptophyta; class Magnoliopsida; order Poales; family Poaceae; genus Triticum; species Triticum urartu. The sequence goes on from NC_141874.1 coordinate 643,864,416, forward strand.
CGCATGCAGGCAAGTCTGGGGACCCCCGTTCCCAGAACACCGATAGTAGCCCCCGGGCCCAAGCTGTGCTCGGGCTTGGCTTCGCGGTGAAGCCAAGGGTCAAGTTCGGAGCGCCGCGGGCCCCAAAAGCCTGCGGCCTTGGTCGATGCGTGGCGATTGATTGGACGTGGGCATCTCTGCTTCCCCACGCTGCCTCGGCGACTGCACGATTTGACGAGTCCCTGCGACATGCAAGGAAAACCATCATTACCCGCGATCGTGGGAGAAGCCGGTTGGCCTTCTCTTGCTATAAATGGGGAGGGGGGCGGAGCCCCCATTGCCCGTCTCTTCCTCGCTCGCTTGCTTCGTCCTCCTTGCTCCACTGCTAATAGTGCCATTGATGGCTCCACGAAAGAAGTTCTCTGCCGCCGAGAAAGGGAAGGCCCCTCGCGAGGGCCCTAGCTCCTCGGCAGCCAAGCGCGGCCGTGGCCGTCTGCGCAAGCACGCCACGACCCCCGCCGTGGCCCACCATCGAGGTGGTGCCGTGGTACGCGGTGGAGATCGTCCCATCCATGGCGGTCGAGCCGATGAGGGGAGGCGCGCGATGGTGGCGAGGCCTCCCCGTCCGCGCTTCCATTCGGCTGAGGTGTCGCCGGAGTTCGTTGTCTGGTCGAAGAGCCCGGCCGGCAGCTGGCTCCAACTTCCGCGCTTCTTCGCGGGCGAACTGCCGGCCTCTGATCTGGGCGGGCTCTGGTTGTAGGCGGACGGCTGCAGCAGCAGGGCCTCTTGGGTTGCGGTCGAGACTTCCGCCGTGGGCAACATAGCCCTGGCCCACGGCTGGCAGACGTTCGCCCGCGCGCGGCCTGGGTAGGCTGTGCACCCTCCACTTCAGGTATGATGGTGAATCGACCCTTTACATGAGGGTGTTCGGGGAAGATGGTCGCCGTGCCGGGTGCTGCCCCGAGACGAACGACGGAGAGGATGTGCTTGGCCTTGCTGATGGTCGCGATGAGGACGAGGGCGAGCCTGCCCTCGGTGGCAACCATGCCTCCTCCAGCTACGGCGGCTCTTCCTCCTCTAACAGCTCCAGCAGCTGTGGTTACGACCAGCCGCTGCGTCGTCGCGCCTGCTTCGAAGGAGGCAGTGGGTCATTTCATCGTCGTGCCCCCGTGAAGCGCGAGGAGGAGTCTGGCTAGGCTTGGAGCGTCGCCAAGGGCCTGCCTCCGTGGATTGCTGCAACGCTAGTTTGTTTAGCTTTTCTTAATTTCCTGCATCAAAAGACGAAACCAGCATGGGCCCAAAGGGGCGAGTATCGAACTGTGGTTCTTTTGGTTAATGCATTGTGCAGTCGTTCCCATGTCGTGCTGCTATTTTGCGTAGAGATAACTTAACCTGGCGTGTTTAGGAAACCCTTTCCCTCGCACGGTGTCCGCGTTGCTCGGAAACTGTAGAAAATTCGTTAGGGGGTGTACCAAAGACTTGCCGTCCATCCAAGCCTTGACTTGGCGCTTTGTATCGCGGTACCCGAGGGGCACGGATTTAGAAGAGGTGTGCTAGCTCCCAGGCTCAAACGAGGGTGGCTCGCGAAAAGGCAGCGAGAAGAGAAATGCTTGCGAGGGCACCTGCCTAGCCCCCTCGCGAGGCATGTGAGAGAGAGGACAAGAGCAAACCAGAGCCGAAACAAAAAGTAGCGATAAAAGGCTGGGGAACCAAATCAGCAACGAACGCCAAGAGCAACTATAATTAAGAAAAAGTAAGCCAACTATGGAAAGCAAATGAAAAGCCGCGTCCGACACCTAATCTAGTCTTCAAGTCTTCTCACCAGCGTAGAGCTAAGTGCTGTCCACTACGTGTGGGAGGGAGCCCCAGGGCCTGAGGCCGGCGCTCCTGAGACTCCGGGGCGTGTACAGGCCCAACTCATTATTACGTGAGAGTGTCATGGGCGGCGATTCTTCACAGGCACCGGGGGCCTTCTTCACAGGCTCTGGGCCTTTCTTCTCAGGCTCTGTCCTTACTTCATGGATAAAACTTCCGAAGGTGTTGGATGTTCCAGGCATTCTGGACGGGTGTCCCATCCTGCGTCTCCAGGCGCGCTGCACCCAGCCTGGAGACATGAACGACCCTGAACGGGCCCTCCCACATGGGCGAAAGCTTGTGCAGCCCTTCCCTGGAGAGGACCTGCCTCAGGACGAGGTCGCCTACCTCGAGCATCCTGGAGCAGATGTTGCGGCAATGGTACCGCTGCAGAGCTTGTTGGTACATTGCCGCCCTCAATGCGGCTTCGCGACGGCGCTCCTCCCCCAGCACGAGATCCATCCCCCGCGTGGCATCCTGCTGCGCTTCGTCGAACGCCAGGACCCACACGGTGCGATTCTTGACCTTGTGAGGAAGGACTGCCTCAGCTCCATAGACAAGGAAGAATGGAGTCTCGCCCGTCGGCTTGGTGGAAGTGGTACGAATGAACCACAACATAGACTGGAGTTTGTCGTGCCAGCCCCTGCCGCAGGCCTCCAGCTTCTTCTTGAAGGTCCTGGTTTTGAGGCCCCTCAGGACCTTAGCATTTGCGCGTTCGGCCTGACCATTGCTCCTGGGGTGGGCCACTGAAGCGTAGCAGATCTGCGTTCCAAGGTTAGCAAAGTAGGTTTTGAAGAGGTTACTAGTAAACTACGAGCCGTTATCTGTGATGATGCAGTTGGGAACCCCGAATCGGCTTACGAGGCCCTTGATGAACTTGACAGCAGAGCCGGCTGGAATGGTACGGACGGCTTCCACTTCCGCCCACTTGGTGAACTTGTCGATGGCGACGTAGAGATAGCGGTAACCCCCTGGCGCTCGTGGGAACGGGCCTAAGATGTCAAGCCCCCAGACCACGAACGGCCACATGAGCGGAATGGTTTGGAGGCGCTGTGCAGGCTGATGGATCTACTTGGCGTGGAATTGACAAGGTTCACAAGGCTTCACCAGCTCGGCCGCGTCGTTGAGTGTTGTAGGCCAATAGAACCCACTACGGAACACCTTGCCAACAAGGGTCCGTGACGATGAGTGGTGCCCGCAATCACCGCCGTGTATGTCGATCAGCAACCCCCTTCCTTGATCGCTGGAGATGCAGCGCAGCGTGACCTCGTTCGGTCGCTTCCTGTACAACTCACCATCTTGAATGCAGTAGGTCGTGGCCTGTCGGGCTACGCGCTCCACGTCTTCTTCCTTCTCCGGCAATGTCCCATGCACCAGGTACTCCTTGAATTCCTTGGTCCAGCATTCCTCCTAGGGCTCGAGCGCCAGGAGCAGGCGAGCTCCTGTGGTTGGGCCGCAGGCTGTGGCTCCCGTGGCCGGGGGTTGTGGGAGCTCCTCCTGAGGCTGAGTCGTGCTTGAAAGAGGTGGCGTAGCCGATGGCTTGAAGAGCCGTTCTTCGAAGACACCGGGCTCTTGCGGTTGCCGCTTGGATGCTGTCTTGGCGATGTCGTCGGCTTCCTTGTTGGTGCCCCGCTGTCAGTGGGAATGACACCTATGGGATCACAAGAATCCCTACTACGGTTAGCGGGGCGCGGGGTCGTGAAAAGAGCGGATCAAACAGATAGCACATGGTTCGTTTATCCAGGTTCGGGCCGCGAGGATGCGTAAAACCCTACTCCTGCTTTGGTGTATTGTATATTTGTGTTCTTGAGCTAGCTATGGGGCGTGAGGAGCTCCAAAAAGCCCAATCCTTCTCCTGGTCGCCTCGGGCCTCCTTTTATAGGAAAAGGGGTTGCCACAGTGGCACACAAGAGGTGGAAAGGGTACAGTGATGCGAGGTTATCCCTCGCATTACATGACAAGGCGCATTTAATGCGTCTTTCTTAGGTGTCCTTGCTTCATCGGGGGCGGTGTCGGGGGTTTGGTGCGACATATGCCAACGGATGGCTTATCATGGTGGGGGCGAGTAGGACGTCGCCGGTGCCTGGAAACGGGATGAGGCGAAGACATGCACGCCGGTGAATCTTACCCAGTTTCAGGGCTCTCCGAGGAGATAACACCCCTACAGCTGCTATGCATGGTCTCCGCATGATCACTATGGCCAAGTGCTTACACGATCGCTCCTTGAGCTATTTCTTAGACGTAGGAGAGGGCAAGGCTAGCTCTCTCCTTCTATCTGGTATGGTCTAGAGCTATTGGGTTCCAACCATTTGCATGGGTGCCCTAGGGGTTTATATAGGCCTACCCCCCAGTGGTACAATGGTAATTAGACTGGGTGCGGGCCCAGCCGTCAGTGCCTCTGACCTCCGACTTCTCCGCCGACTGCTGGGGCCCGCCGACTGGTGGGCCTCGCCGACTGGTCTGGTATGGAGCCGACAGGCCGCGTCCGCCGCGGGCGGGTCTTGCCCGCTGCTGATTACTGTAGCCGTGCTTCTGATGACGCAAACTTGGTCATGGGGTCATGGCAACAGCATTGCCGCCTGGCGGGCGATTACTGTGGCCACTCCCCATCTCATCTTGATTAATGTCGTGTGGGACCCGGAGGAGGGCTCGGTCGACTCCCCCGGGCCGACTCCCGTCGGGTCCGACTGGCGGTTCTCCCGCCGTCTCCCGAGGTCTCGCTGGCTGGTGGGCCCCGCTGCTTCCAGGCCGTACAGACAAGCCATCGTGGGCACAGGACTCTGTACTGTGGTGCTGATGTCAGGGCCGGCCGGGCAACAGTGCCATGCCGCACGGAGATCTTCCTGAGTACGGCGTGCTGTGGCCATGCCTGCCCTTGGTCAGGGGCGGGGAGTGGGCTTCACTATAGCCACGCCCCTGCCCCGTCCCCTCGATTAGGTCAGGATTTGTTGGAGTCACCGGCCGACTCCCCAAAGCCGGCTTCTCTGGAAGTCGTCCCTGGGACTCGGCCGTGAGCGGGCAGTCGGCCACCCTGCCGTCGATTCCTCAGGAGGAGGCTCTTCGTCCCGGAGTCTTGAGGGGTGCAGCCTGCCCCGATGTCTTTAAAGGTTATGGGACTCGGGTTGGCCTACCCGTGGCCCATTACTCCGACAGTAGTCCCCAAAGCTGATGAGGCGCCGCAGACGATCGGCCGAGAAGCCTCAGCAGTTTCTCTCTCCGGGTGCTCGACACATGGTCTTGATCGACTTCTGCCGGGCCAACCTTTGGTATATGTTCAAATCCTATTGGACGCAATCTTATTTCTATCTATTCTTTAAATAACTATACTAAACTAAAAAACTCTTTGATGAAAAGATGAAAAAACCAAAAAAAAGCCTAGGAGGAGTCGGACTTGCTCAACTCGGACTTCACTCAATTTCGACTTGCTCGGCATTTCAAACGTCACGACGGGATTTAGGTGGCGTGCTAGCTAAGCCTCCAGGCCGCCTCCCGTTCTTGACCTGTCACGCGAGGGCACGTGGCCAGCACGTCCTGCCAGCCTACGCGTGGGACGGGACAGGCCCATAGGCGAGGCCCGCCACTACCGTGCCTCGGCGCCCGAGCGGATCCGCTGCGGCCCTGGTGGACGGTTGGGATTCCTAGGGAGTTACTGCGCGCAGTAACTTTACGGGGATCGTGGGCGTCGTGGGGTTGTGGGCGTAGTAAATCCCCACGTCCGCCCCCTCGGCTTCACGGCCCACAGGGCTATAAGTAGGGGGAAGAGGGGGGCACGCGCGCCCCTCCTTCCCACTACCCCTCGTTCTCTTCTTCCACGCTCTCCTCCTCTCTTCCTCGCTCCACCGCACGCCCAAGCTCCGGCGAACACCGCGGCGACAGCTCGCGATGAGTTCCTCCTCCGTTGCCACGCCTCCCCCAGTGCGCTCCGGCACCTGGGACGGTTCCGAAGTCCATGAAGACCACATCGAGTTCCTCCGCCGGACCCGTCGGCTTCTCGGCGAGGATCACGTGCAGGTGCGTCTTGCGCCGGAGGGGGAGATTTCCCCCGCCCCGCAGGAGGGCGAGCGGGTCATCTTCCGCTCGCACTGCCTGCGCGGGCTGGGGCTGCCGGCGAGCAGCTTTTTCCGGTCTTTCATGGAGTTCTACGTACTCCAGCTGCACCACCTCACCTCCAACACCATGGTGCTGCTGTCCGCCTTCGTGGCCTTGTGCGAAGGCTTCCTCGGAGTCCTCCCCACCCTCGAGCTCTGGGGGGAGTTCTTCTTCTCCAAGCTCGGCACCCACGTCGCGGGCGTGCCGGCTCAATGCAGCTCCTTCATCGTCGTGCGAAGGTCAGGAGCCGACAACCCCTTCCCCTCCATCTCGCTGATAAAGTCGGTGAAGATGTGGCAGAGGTCCTACTTCTACGTCAGGAACGTCGCCACGAGGGGCGACTGGGTCAATCTGCCAGCTTTCGAAGCCGGCCCGCTAGCTGGGAGACTGCCCAACTGGTCGTACCGGGCCAGGTCGCTGACGCCTGCGGGAGCCAGAGCCATCACGCGACTCCGAATGCTGACGCAATCGGAGGGTCTGACTGGTCCGGACCTGCTGGCTGCCTTCGTGTCGCGCCGAGTTCTTCCACTCCAAGGCCGCCCTCACATGATATGCCAAAGGAGCGGGCGCCGCGACCCGAGTCGGATGTGCACCAAGGCCATGCCTCACGAAGAGGTGGCCCTCATGGTGAACTACCTTTCAGACAGCAGGCTCGTGGAGGACTGGCGATTCGGGAAGGAGCCGTACTCCCGTGCCAACCCCCCGCCCGTGGTGAGTCGCCTTTCTTTTCTTTCTTTAGATTGTCTTCTTCTTGCCGAGTTTTGTTCTGACCAGTCGGCTTTGGTTAGAATCGCCTTCTTCACCCACCAGCCGGCACCTCGGGGCCGGCCCGTGATTTCGTCGCCGACCAGGCGGAGAGCCACGTCGACGACCCCGATCTGGGGGCGGCGGCTCTAGAAGACGACGCCGAGGGAGGAGGAGGGACAGCAGGCGACTTCAGGCCCTCGGCTACCTTCGCCGACTGGCCTGAAGACAACACCAAGGGAGAAGTCGCCCCTCGCCATCGGCCAGGGGCTAGCCAGCCTGGCGCGGGCTCTTCTGCCACGCCGGGCGCTCCAGGCGGCGGAAAGAAGCGCAGGGACGTGCCGACCTTGTTCGGCAGCCGGCCGAAGAAGCCCAAGGGCTCGGCTGCGGCGACCCGGCGGGATGAGGCAGCCGCGAAGGCCATCCGCTTACATAAGGAAGTGAAGAATCCGTCTTTGGTCTCCGCGTAAGTATTCTGTCTTCAAAGTTTTATTCTTTCTCCGTGATTTGTCTGAGTCTCTACTTGCACCTCTTGCTTCAGGGCTCCCCTCTCTCTTGAGCGGGTCGCCGCCGCCTCCGTCATGGGGTCAGCGGAGACGTCTGCCACCACTCTGCGGATTGACCCCGCTGCTGACCTCCGGGAGGCGACGGAGCAGAATGCGCGGGAGAGGCGCAACGAAGAAGAGGACTTCCGCCTGGAGAAGGCGGAGGCCGACAGGGCGGAGGCCTCCGCTAAGAAGAAACTAGCGGAGGCCAAAGCCGCCGCCGCGGCGAAGCAGCGGGCTGAGGAAGCCGCACGCCGCCAGTCGGCAGTGCTCGTCACCCCGTTGAACTTTGCGCCGCCGCATCCAGAGTTCGCGGGGCCGACTGGAGAAGCCGGCGGGGAGAACCCCGTCGAGGAGAGGGAAGGCGACGACCCCTCTACTCCGGACGCGAACGTTCCGCCGCCGCCCCCGCCGCCGTTTGAAGTCAGCGGACCCTCCGGTGCCGCCGACCGAAGACGAGGCCGTGGCGAGGCTACTCCTCCAAGTCGGCTCGCCACCACGCCATCGTCTGGAGAAGGCGACTTCGGCACCCCGCCCCCTGGAAGCCGGCACCGCCAGCTCGGCGGCCCAGATGCCGAAGCGACGAGCGCCGCACCTATTGGGTGGGTGCGCGGAGGGGGCACAGGGCCGCTGAACCGGGCACTCCTGGACGTCCAGGCGAAGCTCCGTGTTGAGGGCGACGCTTTCTAGATTTGCACCAAGGCGTTCCTAGCATCGCGGGCAGCCGTCCGGGTATTTTTTTCCTTTGGTGTTTGTTTTCTTGTTCCTCTTTGTGGGGGCGCGCCAGCGCACCCACTGGGTGTAGTCCCCGAGTTTCAGGTTGGCTGCCGAGCAGGCGGCTCGGAACTCCAATTGATGAACTTCTGGGTACTAACTTTTTCTGAAATGCTTGTCGCAGGATTACCACAACCTCCGCGTCACTGCCTTCAACCGTAATGTTGAAGAGCTGGGCAAGCGGACCGCCGACTTGGCGGAGAGCCGGAGTAAGTCCTCCCGAAGACAGCGGATCCGACTCCAGCTATGGCGTGCACTTTGCTGCCAAGAAATTGAAGCCTTACTTTCAAGAGCATCCAATCACAGTGGTCTGCACGGCTCCACTTGCCGAGATCATCGATAGCCGAGATGCCTCTGGTCGAGTGGCCAAGTGGGCCATAGAGCTGGCTCCTTACACCATCTACTACCAGCCCCGCACCGCTATCAAATCACAAGCACTGGCCGACTTCCTCGTCGATTGGGCCGAGACCCAGTACCTGCCTCCAGCACCTCACTCCACCCATTGGCGGATGCACTTCGACGGCTCCAAGATGCGCACCGGCTTGGGAGCCGGCGTCGTCCTCACCTATCCTAAAGGAGACAAGCTCAAATATGCACTGCAAATCCATTTTTCCGCCTCCAACAATGTTGCCGAGTACGAGGCGCTCATTCACGGGCTCCGGCTTGCCAAAGAACTTGGCATCCGCCGGATCTTGTGTTATGGCGACTCAGACTTAGTGGTCCAGCAGTCATCTGGCGACAGGGACGCGAAAGACGCAAACATGGCGAGCTACCATTTCCTCGTGCAGCAACTCAGTGGGTATTTCAAAGGGTGTGAATTCCACCATGTGCCAAGAAACGACAACAACCAAGCAGATGCCTTGGCACGAATCGGCTCTACCCGCCAAGCAATACCCTCTGGCGTCGCCCTTCAACGCCTCCTCAAGCCGTCTGTCAAGCCTTCACCAGAATCAGACTCCATTTTTGTGCCGGCTCCTCCTGAAGACGGCGGATCCGACTCCAACCGACGGCCACAGTCAGAATTCCCCTGGAACTGGGCATCTTCATCTTGAGGTAGGCGTAGTGGGGGACCGCCATGAACTTGGCCAAGGCGGGTCGGCCAAGCAGCGCATGGTATGTGCTCTTAAGGTCCACCACCTCAAACCAAACAGGCTCTCTTCGGAAGTGATCTTTGTCCCCAAAGAGGACGTCAATCAGGATCTTGCGGATTGGTGAGCAGGAAACCCCAGGAACAATGCCGTGGAACACAGTCCGGCTGTTCTGAAGCTATCTTTGCTTGATTCCTAACTTCTCCATGGTGTCCTTGTACAGGATATTGATGCTGCTGCCCCCGTCTATCAGAACTCGCGAGAAACGCGCGGCCCGTTTGTCCATGGCAAAGGTGGCGTCCAGGACCAAGGCGTATGAGCCCGGACTCGGCATCACTTCTGGGTGGTCAGCCCTGCTCCAGCTGATGGGCTTCTCAGACCAGTGCATGAACTCTGGCATCTCTGAGGCTACTGCGTTCACCTCTTGTCGTTGCAGCCGCCTGCTGCGTCGATCATCAGCCACACTGGTGAACACCACATAGGCTCCATGCTTTTCAGGGTATTCGTCTTATACTGCACCGACTGGCTTGACTGCCGGCTGCTGGGGCGGAGGCGGAGGCGGCTGCCAAGCAGGCAGGGGTGGCAGGAGGTCGTGTCCCTTGGCGATCCTTGTGAGCCAGTGGCACTTCCGGGTGGTGTGATTCGACGGCTTCGCGCTACTGTGGAACTTGCAAGGTCCATCCAAGGTCTGCTCATAGGAGAAGGTCGGCAACCAGTTCGGCTTGCCGCCTTTCTGTCGCTTGGGCGGAGGCTGCTCTTCTGGCTGCTGGGCTTCAACGATCGCGACCTGCCGGCTGCCGGAAGCCGGTTGTGGGGCCTTGCGCTTGTTGTCGCCCTGCTGTTGTCGCCGGCCGGCGTCTGCCACCGGAGTTCTTGGAGCTTGAGGAGCCACTTTGCCGGTCATGCTGATTTGAATATCCGCCTTCATGGAGGAGTCGGACGTGGCATACTTGTCCGCTATGATCAGCAGCTCGTCGAGGGTTTCTGACTCGTCGTAGAGGAGCTTGTGCTTGAGGAGGGTGCCTTCTCAGCACCCGGCTGTGAAGTACTCGATGCCCTGCACCTCGTGCATGCCCTTGCAGGAGTTCCGAAGCTCAGCCCAATGCGTGAGGTAGTCGCGGGTCGACTCATCAGGACCTTGCACGCACAAGGAGAGCTGACGAGGCTTGGGAGGACGCTTGTATGTGCTGGTGAAGTTGCGGACGAACGCTTCGGTGAAGTCGATCCAGTTGTTGATGCTGCGGGGCTTTAGGCTGTTCAGCCATGTCCGGGCCGTGCGCTGGAGCATGAGCGGAACGTACTTTACGGCGACACGCTTGTTGTCGTTTGCTATGCTGACAGCCGTGGAGTAGTCGACTAGCCAGTCTTCCGGCTTCACGGAGCCGGTATACTTGGGCGTGTCTTTTGGGAGCGTGAACCCTCTGGGAAAGGGCTCGTCCCGAATGCAGGGCCCGAAACAAGGCGGACCCAGCTCGTCTTCCTCTTCCAGCGCCAGGGACCGGTGAAGTCGGTCGATCCGGTGGCGGGCGTCATTCTCTCCAACTCCCTCTCGGCGGCCAAGGCGGTCACCGAGAGTTGGATGGTCAACAGGCGGCGGGGAGACTCGCCTCTCCTTACGAGGAGGGGGAGGCGGACAGTCGTCCCATCGTTCCACTGCTCTCGGGCGGCCATCTCGGTCGCGCTCTATGGTAATGCGAGTGCGACTGTGGCTGACAGCCGGCTCCTTATCCCTTCTTCCTCGGGCGCTGCCAGTCGGTGTCCGAGACGTCGCGCCTTGATCTCGGTGCGGGTCGTCGTTTGGCCGCTGCGGCACCTCCCTGCGGCAGTCGGCCTCGTTCTGCGTGGCGGCCGCGTCGAGGAGCCGCTGGACTCGCTCCATCATGAGGCAGCGTTCTTCGCCCTCGAAATTGTCCAGCTCATCCGCCGCTGCCTGGGCGGCTCGGATGTTCTACGCTGGTGTAGCGTACATGGGGCGGCTGGGCCCTGTCAGGGCTGGCTTGCCGCCACCGGCGCGATCCATCTCCCGCTGGTAAGCTTCTGACAAGCGTCTCATGCTAGCCAGCTTCTTCGCGCCTTCAACGAGCTGAAGGCGGCACACTTCTAACTTCTCTGCGTCAGCGTCTTCCGGAATGGGCGCAGTTAGGTCTTGCAGCGCCGCGCCGAGTGAGTCGGGGAACTCGTCATGACTGATGACTAGCACCTCAGTGACGGTGCTTCCGTCTCTCTCTGCGTGGGGGAGAGGTTCGTCATAGACCCTCAGCGACGCGGTGTTAGAGTCGACCAACATCGGGTCGGTGGAGCCTACGGACTCCAAGTCTACGGCAGGCCCACCGGAAACGTGGAGTTGATCAAGGAGGCCCACGAGGAGGTTCTCGGGGCCGCCCGTGCCTGCGTCGGACGCAGGTTTGTCGGAGAGGCGGACCTCGCCGACAAGCTCGGCCAAGGAGATGACTGCGCAAGCGATCTCAACGCCGCACAGTGCGTCGATGCAAGCTCCGTCTGGCGTGCCTGGCTGGCTGTGCTCGCCAGGGAGGAAAAGGGTTCCTGTCCAGAACAGATCTCCGGACGGCGGTGCACCAGGCCCCACGGTGGGCTCCAAATGTCGGGGGTTTGGTGCGACATATGCCAACGGATGGCTTATCAAGGTGGGGGCGAGTAGGACCTCACCGGTGCTGGAAACGGGATGAGGCGAAGACATGCACACCGGCGAATCATACCCAGCTTCAGGGCTCTCCGAGGAGATAACACCCCTACTGCTGCTCTGCGGGGTCTCCACATGATCACTATGGCCAAGTGCTTACACGATCGCTCCTTGAGCTGTTTCTTAGAGGTAGGAGAGGGCAAGGCTAGCTCTCTCCTTCTATCTGGTATGGTCTAGAGCTACTGGGTTCCAACCCTTTGCATGGGTGCCCTGGGGGTTTATATAGGCCTACCCCCCAGGGGTACAATGGTAATTAGACTGGGCACGGGCCCAGCCGTCAGTGCCTCCGACCTTTGACTTCTCCGCCGACTGCTGGGGCCCGCTGACTAGTGGGCCCCGCCGACTGATCTGGTACAGAGCCGATAGGCCGCGTCCGCCGCGGGCAGGTCTTGCCGGCTGCTAATTACTGTAGCCGTGCTTCTGATGACGCAGGCTTGGTCATGGGGTCGTGGCAACAGCCCTACCGCCTGGCGGGCGATCACTGTGGCCACTCCCCATCTCATCTTGATTAATGGCGCGTGGGCCCCGGAGGAGGGCTCAGCCGACTCCCCCGGGCCGACGCCCGTCGGGTCCGACTGGCGGTTCTCCCGCTGTCTCCCGAGGTCTCGCTGGTTGGTGGGCCCCGCTGCTTCCAGGCCGTACAGACAAGCCATCGTGGGCAGAGGACTTGGTAATGTGGTGCTGATGTCAGGGCCGGCCGGGCAACAATGCCATGCCACAAGGAGATCTTCCTGAGTACGGCGTGCTGTGGCCATGCCTGCCCTTGGTCAGGGGCGGGGAGTGGGCTTCACTGTAGCCATGCCCCTGCCCCGTCCCCTTCGATGAGGTTAGGATTTGTTGGAGTCACCGGCAGACTCCCCAAAGCCGGCTTCTCTGGAAGTCGTCCCTGGGATTCGGCCGTGAGCGGGCAGTCGGCCGCTCTGCCATCGATTCCTCAGGAGGCGGCTCCTCGTCCCGGAGTCTTGAGGGGCGCAGCCTGCCCCGATGTCTTGAAACGTTATGGGACTCGGGTTAGCCTACCCGTGGCCCATTACTCCGACAGGCGGGGGAGAGACCTGTCTCGTCCGTCGCCGCTCCTTCTTGTGTCGACACGCGCCCTGGCCAGTGATGCCTGTGACGCCATGTAGGTAGGCAGGCAGCTGAGGTGGCGCAGTGGTGGGTCTTCACGAAGATCTGCATGCCGCCACGCAAGTGCCTGCCCAGCTGGTTGGGTCGCTAGCTGCACGCGCACGGCGGTGGAAGTTTAGTTGGTGTGGGCCTGATGGTGGCCCTGTGCAGATGTCCTCGGCAAGGGTCTTACCGGGGCCCCGGCAAGGGTCTTGCCGAGGCGGTTGCTGTCATCCCCGTCAAGGCACTTGCCGGGGCCTTGTGGTCTTCCTTGGCTGGGATCCCGCCAAGGGCTGTCATCTTCTTAGCGTGTATCTGATCTTGAATGTCTTCACAAAGATGTGCATCCGCCACGGGGATGTCTCCCGAATCCTTGCCCCATGGGGGCAGTGGACTCAAGGGTGATTTCCTCCGTAGGCGTGGGGCGAGTTGCCGTGGCAAGAGCCTTGCCGGGGTTGCTAGGACCGTCCCCCGGCAAGGATCTTTCCGGGGGAGTCTGCTTCACCCCCTTTGCTCTTTGTGGTCTCGGCCTTGGCGTCGTTCTGGTTCTCTTGAGCTTCGGTCTTACCCTGGCTCACCTCCCTTGCCGTGCTTGGTGTGGTGGTGCCCGCGGCTCAGACTGCCCGTGCACAGTTATATGGGTACAAAAAGTGTACCCCTCTTTTTGTACACCGACAGGAGCCCCCGGGCCTGGGCCACACATAAGCGCAATGCGTTGTTGGGCTAGGTCCAAAAACGGTGCGCGGGCAGGCGGGGCGGTTTTTACCGCGGTAAGTTTTTTCGCGCGCTATGCTTCCCATGACTCCCGCGCGTGGCGGGGCGTGGGGAGGTGGGCGTGATGTGGGCTGCATGCGTGGGGTTGAGCTCTGCACGCATGCGTCACGTTGTAGTAAAGGGACGGTTCGCGCCTTCCCCATAAACAAAGGGAGGCATGGAGGCGCGACCCATTTACTGAATGGGGCTGAGGCGCGGTCTTCAAGGCATCCACTCCCCATGATCATGGGGTGGGAGAGGTCGTCTCACCCGTCCCCTCGGCTCTGCATGTCCGCCATGTGTATCCCATGCGCTTGGGGCGGCAAACGGTGGAGGCGGGAAACCGGGCCATCGCTGGCTGGGTTAGCGGGTCAGCCCTGGTTCCCTATGCTTTCCGCGTCTTGATTGGTCGAGCGGGGCGGCCGAGCTCCAACCCCGCTCCTTTATAAAGAGCGGGAGGGGGGGATGGCGTCCCGCATTCTCTCATCTTATTCTTCCTTCAGCTTCCGCTCCTCCCTTCCATTCGTCATGGAGAGAGGGAATCCCGGTCCTTCGATGGTGGCGGCGAGGGTCGTCGCTCGACAACGCGTCCCTCCTTCTCCTGCGCCTGCGGTGGTGCAGCCAGCCGCGAGGGGAAGGGGGAGGGGGCGAGGCCATGGGTGAGGCCGGGGCCCTCGGGGGAGAGGAGGACGGGGCGGCGTGCCGGCCTCGCCTCCGCCAGCAGCTCTTCCTCCAATGGAGGGCCACATTGGGGATGACCCTTGTGAGTTCTTCGTCAGGCTGCGCCGGCCACCGCGCTATTGCCTTCGTCTCCCGACTCCATTTGCGCGGGAGATGGAGCTGGATCCGCCGGAGTCGTTGCGGCTGCACATGAGGGGCTGCGGGATCAGTGGCACGCGGGTCCGCGTCGACTTCCCCGCCCCTCATGTGATGTATCTTCGTCGGGGATGGAAGACGTTTGCTCATATCCACCGCTTGACAGAGGGGCTCACTCTCCATTTTAAGCTGATGGAGGGTGGCCTTCTCTCCGTCAAGGTCTTCGGGCTCTTTGGGACCCGTGCAAGGTGCTGCGTGCAGAGCTCTTCTGATAGTGAAGACTCTTCCTCGGGCGGGAGTGAAGAGTAGGACAGTGGCAGCGACGACGAGGGCGGTAGGCGGCAGGATGACGGGTCCGACTAGGTGTCGGGTGTCGCTCCGTGCGGCACCGGCGACCCCATCATCCGTGTCGCCGGCTCCTCGAACTTCTCGGGGCCGTCTCCTTGGGCGGCTGGCGTTGGGAGGCCCGGAAGAGGAAGAGGGCGGGCGCCAAGGCCGTCAAATCAGAGTACGCGGGCACCGACGCCTTTGACGCATGCTGACGCCCTGCCGCCTCGTCTTCGAGCTCTGCTTCCTGCGCCGCCATCACCATCCAGCCTTCAGACGGCCACCGAGATGTTCCCTTGGTGTCTTCTACCACCCGTAGCTCGCCTAGGCGCTCCTTTTGTCCTTTTCGCCTCCTTGACCTGCCTCCTGAGGAGAGGGACAAGAAAGGGATTACGGGCACCTTATCTCTTTTTAGTTTGTAAGCCTTCGGGCCTTTGTTGAATTTAAAACTTGTAATCCCATCATTCATGTGTTTCATTCCCTATGGACTGTACCTGAGTGGAATGTTTTTAATGAAAAAGGGATGCTTGCCGGGTCATTTTTTTGTGGGTGGAACCCACGACAAGGAGTAAATCCTTGATATCTCCAAGATAAACATTTCCTCGCCCGGCAACAGGCCTTGCTGTCTTCCCACTTCGCTCGACCTTTCTCACGCTTTTGGCGGAGGTAGGGATGAGGCGGGTTCAGGCTCCTTGTTTCATCCTTTCGCTGCCGCGACTACGACCGAACTTGCCCCCAGGAACGAGCCCTAGGGCCTAGAGTTAGGGGAGCACGGTAGCTTAGGGAAAAACGAGGTTTCACCTTCCTCAGTCCATAAGGGAATGCATGACAAGGGATGAAGAACTTATCTGAAGCTGCAGTCCCCGGCAACCCTGCTTCGTCGTGGGTGAATCTTTGCTCTTGCAGCCCCCGGCAATACTGGCTTGCTGGGGCCTAGATGCTGGTCTATTCCTCCTTCTTTTTTCCAAGTGGTTCGGCAAGGATATCTGTGTGTCCTGCAAACCAAAGAAGACAAAATAAAGGCAAAGAGACGCACACTCGACCTCTAAGCTAGGGGTTAGTCGCCGCTAAGCAATATCAACCCTAACCGAGGACGAGACTTGACCTAGCATGCATGCTATAACTTAGGGCGCCAGCTCTTCATTTATTTATGCTCAGGGTCTGCACCTGGCTTTGTACAAAGGGTTACATGCATCATCGGCAAGGCTTTTACAAAAGGTGGCTTGCCGGGGGGCCCGGCAAGCCGCGCCTCACGGGTAAAACTTGCGATGATGCTCAATGTTCCAGGAGTTACTCACCGGAACGACATCTTCGGTCTCCAGGCGGACCGCGCCAGGTCTGGTGACTCGTATTACCTGATAAGGGCCTTCCCACTTTGGCGTCAACTTGTTGGAATTCTTGGCTGATTGAACGCGCCGAAGGACAAGGTCGCCTTCCTCAAGGCTTCGAGCATGAACCTTGCGGCTATGATAGCGGCGCAAGGCTTGCTGTTAGCGCGCTGCTCTCACAGCCGCCAGAAGACGATCTTCCTCAAGGAGCGTTGCGTCATCTTGCCACAGTTGCTCTTGCTCAAGCTCATCATAAGCGAGCACTCGAGGTGACCCGTATATGAGTTCAGTGGGGAGAACTCCTTCTGCCCCGTATACTAGGGCAAAGGGTGTCTGGCCGGTGGCTCGATTTGGCGTCGTTCTGATCGACCAAAGAACCGTCGGCAACTCATCAATCCAGCGCCTTCCACTCTTGTGCAGTCTGTCAAAGGTCTTTGTCCTTAAGCCCTACAGTACTTCAACATTTGCCCTCTCAGCTTGACCATTGCTTCACGGGTGAGCAACGGAAGCGAAACAAACTTTGCTGCCAAGGTCTTGCGTATATTGCATGAAGGTGTGGCTTGTGAACTGTGTGCCGTTGTCGGTGATGACCCTGTTGGGTACACCAAAACAGCACACTAGTCCCTTGAAGAATTCGACGGCTGACTGAGCTATGACCTTCCTCACTGCCTCCACCTCTGGCCACTTTGTGAACTTGTCGATTGCAATGTACAAGTACTCAAAGCCCCCGACAGCGCGGGGGAAGGGACCCAGTATGTCGAGCCCCCAGACCGAGAAAGGCCAGGAGAGAGGAATGGTTTGAAGGACTTGAACTGGCTGATGAAGATTCTTTGAATGGAACTGACATGCTTCACACCTAGTGACTAGTGTCGTCGCATCCCGGAGGGCGGTGGGCCAGAAGAAGCCTTGCCGATATGCCTTGCCGGCAAGGGCTTTTGACCCTATGTGGGATC
This sequence comes from Triticum urartu, assembly GCF_056163025.1. Classification (NCBI taxonomy): domain Eukaryota; kingdom Viridiplantae; phylum Streptophyta; class Magnoliopsida; order Poales; family Poaceae; genus Triticum; species Triticum urartu. The sequence goes on from NC_141874.1 coordinate 643,881,474, forward strand.
CACATATGCCTCCATGTATCTCTGCCAACAGCCCCAGTCCTTGCTCCCGAGGGATACACTTCAATTTCACGCCGTTCGGTCTCTTTCTGTACAGGACATCATCGACGAACTGGTACATAGGAGATCAACGGGCTACTTTTTCCGCTTCTTCCCGCTCCTCATGAAGTTCCCCAGTTTGGAGGAACCGGACGGTATATTGTGCCCATGCTGGAGCCTGGGGCTCGACGGCAAGAGCTTGACGCTCCGCTGGAGCTAGCCGTCCTGTGGCGGGCTCAGTGTCCCCGACAACACCCTTGCCGGTGGCTCCGGGGAGCTCGGCAGGGAAGTACTTGCCGGGCCCTGATTTCCTCCTCTTGTTTTGCTCTGTTGACGGACCAATGGATGGCTGAGTTAGCTGAAGCACAAAGGTACCTGGTTCCACAGGTAGCTTGAGGGCAGCGCGCTTTGACAGGTAATCGGCGATGTCGTTCTCCGCTCGAGGAATGTATTCTCCCTGTATACCGTCAAAACGCTCTTCCAGCTTCCTCACTTCATCGACGTAGGCCTTCATCAATGGGCTCTGGTAATCCTTGTTGACTTGCTTGATGACAAGTTGCGAGTCGCCTCTGACGACGAGTTTCTTGATCCCGAGGTCTGCCGCGATCCTAAGACCGGCAAACAGTCCTTCGTACTGAGCCGTATTATTTGTTGACACCTCCCTGGGGAAGTGCATCTGGATCGCGTACTTCAGGTGCTCTCCGGTGGGCACGACAAGCAGTACGCCAGCCCCGGCGCCCAGTGTGGAGAAAGCTCCATCAAACTACATGATCCAGTCGCAACTTGCCTCCTTGCCGAGGAGAGCAGTCTCCTGGGCTTCTTCGTCAGGCGTCGCGGTCCATTCTGCAATGAACTCCGCCAGGACTCGGCTTTGAATCATCGAGGTACTCTCAAACTTGAGGCCAAAGCTGGACAGATCCAGTGCCCACTCTACGATCTTTCCCGTTGCGTCTGGATTGTGCAATATCCGTTGCAGAGGGAGGCGAGTGACGACAGTGATTTCATGCGCCTAGAAGTATTGATGCAGCTTCCTTGAGGCCATAAGAAGGCCGAAGAGCAGTTTCTACACATCGGAGTACCTTGATCTAGCCCCCTGCGGGAGGGAACTAACAAAGTAGACCGGGTGCTGCATCATTTTCCTCTTCGGCGGCACTCCAACTGGCTATGTCGTCTCTGCATCGGTGGCATCGGGCTCTGTCTCTGCTATTACCCCGTCATCAATTTCTCTCTGTGCCACTAGTGCGGCGCTGACCACCTGGTTCATTGCCGCCAGGTATAGCAGCAACGGTTCTTGTGGCCTAGGCGCAACTAGTATTGGCGCGGAGGAGAGGTACCTCTTCAAATCTTGCAATGCCGCTTTGGCTTCTGGCGTCCACTCCATTGGGCCCGCCTTTTTCAAAATCTTGAAAATGGGAAGCGCGCGCTCGGCGGACTTGGAAATGAACCTGCTCAGGGCGGCAATGCAACCAGCAAGCCGGTGCACATCCTTGACTCACTTGGGTGCTTCAATCTGCTCTATCGCTTTGATCTTGTCCGGATTGGCCTCTATCCCACGCTGGGACACAAAGAACCCGAGAAGCTTGCCGGACGGGACGCCGAAGATGCACTTCTCAGGGTTCAGCATGAGATTGATCTTGCGTAGGTTTGCAAATGTTTCTTGTAAATCCGGTATGAGGGTTGCCTTGTTCTTGGTTTTGACCACTATATCATCCATATAAGCTTCCATATTTCTATGGAGCTGGGGTTCAAAACCAATCTGGACCGCCCTTGCAAACGTTGAACCAGCACTCTTCAACCCGAAAGGCATCCGCATGAAACAATACATACCACATGGGGTGATGAGCGCCGTTTTCTCTTCGTCTTCTCTTCTCATGAAGATCTGGTGATAGCCGGAGTAGGCATCGCGGAATGAGAACAGGTCACACCCAGCCATGGAGTCAACAATCTGGTTGATGCGCGGCAACGGGAAGGGGTCTTTGGGACAAGCCTTATTGATATCTGTGTAATCAATACACAACCTCCACTTCCCATTTGCCTTGCGAACTACCACCGGATTGGCCAACCACGTTGGATGGAGCACCCCTCTTACCAAACCCGCTGCTTCCAGTTTCCGGATCTCCTCTGTGATGAACTCTTGTCGTTCCAAAGCTTGCTTTCTAACCTTCTGCTTGACGGGCCGCGCATGAGGACAGATAGCAAGATGGTGCTCAATCACCTCCCTGGCAATGCCGGGGATGTCAGATGCTTGCCATGCAAACACATCGACATTCGCCCGTAGGAAGGTGACGAGCGCGTCTTCCTATTTGTCGTCAAGGGTGGAGCTTATAGTAAAAGCTCCTCCCGTGCCATCCTCCTTGACAGAAACCTTCTTGGTTCCTGGCGGTGTGGCCCTGGACGTCTTGTTTCTGCTGGTGGAGCTCTCTGGCACGTCCTTGAGGGGACCGCTACACTCCGAAGAGGTGCGCTTGCCGGAGTGGGTGCCTGAGGTCTCACCGATCTTCTTCTTTTGCCTTTCTGGGGCTCCAGCGGCAGGAGCAGGTGCCTTAGCAGAGGAGGCTGCTGCAACTGCTTGTTGTTAGAGTTGGTCAACGCAAATCAGCGCATCTTTCTTATTGGAGGGGATGGTGATGATCGTCACAGGCCCCGGCATCTTCAGGGTGTTGTAGGCGTAGTGTGACGCCGCCATGAACTTGGCCAGCGCTAGGCGGCCAAGGATCCCGTTGTAAGGCAAAGGGATCTTGGCAACGTCAAACACAACCCTTTCTGTCCGGTAGTTCAGATCACTCCCAAAAGTCACGGGCAACGTGACCTTTCCCTTTGGATGGCTTCTTCCCGGGTTGACCCCCTGAAATGTGCTCGTCTCTTCGAGGTCTTCATCAGGAATCTACAGTTTCTCGATCACGGCAGGCGAGATTAAGTTCAGACCGGCCCCGCCATCGACCAGCATCTTTGTCACCTTAAGGTTGCATATTGTTGGTGAAACCAACAATGGCAAACACCCGACCGCAGTAGTGCGATCAGGGTGATCCTCAGTGTCAAAAATGATAGGTGTGCTGGACCACTTCAGCCGCCTTTGGGCATCAAACGACGGCTCTGCCGCTGTAATCTCATGCGCCCACTGCTTAAGCCGGCGGTGGAAGGTATGCAGCGAGGCGCGGCCATCGACACACATGGCCTCTGTAGCTTTCTGAAACTCTTGGTCGCCGGACTCGTCGTCCTCTTCGTGATCGTCATCTTCTGGCTTTTTGTCACGGCCCCGGGTGGGCCTCTCCTGCTGTTTATCCTTGCCACGACGGCCTGCCTGGCCGTCACGCTTCTTGCCATCCTGGCCCTTCTCCTTGTCCCGCCTCTCATATTCAGCCCTCTGCTTCTCAGCAAGGAGCTCAACCTGTCGGCAGTTCTGGAGATCATGGCCTTTGGTGCGATGGATCTTGCAGTATTGCTTGTCGGAGTTTCCTAGCTTCCCGGCAGCCACCAAGGCCCGGCAAGCGACACATCCGGCCATTTCCTTGCCGGGGTCATCTACCTTGGTTTTCTTGGCGGAGCCGGTGTCATCAGATCCCTCGACGGCAAGCATGACTTTAGCTTTGCGCTTCCTATTGCGGCGCCGGCCTTTCTTCGCCGGGGCGGCAGTATCCTCATCTGAGGAGTTGGTTTCCACACCGGCATCTTCGCCGGGGTACTTCCTTCACCTTGTTCATTGCCAGCTCTTTGCGCATCTTACGGTTACGCACGTTCTGATGGAACGCGCTGATGATGGCGGCAGGGTGAACATCAGGGATATTGTACTGTATCCGGCTGAACCTCTGTATATACTTGCGCAGACTCTCGCCTCCCTTCTGGGGAATGACGTGCAGGTCGCTTGCCTGGCCATGGGCTTGGTGGCCTCCAGTAAAGGCGCCCACAAACTCATGGCACAAATCCGACCAGGAGGAAATAGAGTCTACCCGCAAGTGCATCAACCATGACATCGTCACGGGCTCCGGCAGCCTGCATCGCGATGGTGTAGATGCTGAGGAACTCGGACGGGTGGGTCTTGCCACTGTACTTTTCGCCAACGTCAGGTTTGAAGGTGCGGTGAGTGGGCCACTGGAACTGCCGCAGCTCACGGGTAAAAGCCGGACAGCCTACCTCGTAAGGTAGGCCTCCAGGGCCCTCCGGTGCGGGGTGGTTCGCAGCAGGCCCTACTCGCCTGTCAGACTGGTGGCGCGCTCCGCGCCGGCGCTCGATAGTGTCTTCATGGGCTCGTTCTCGAAGAACTTGGCGCTGGTCACAGTGGGATCGCGGGTCAGACGACACTATGGAGATTTCGTCGCCCGTAACGTCGCAACGGGCTGGCATCCGTGGTACTGGGCGAGGAGGAGGCGAATGCACTGTGGTCGCGGCGCCGCCAGCTTTCCTGCCACTGGTGCGTGTGACTCCATCGGAGCGTCGACCAGGGGGCTCCACCGGCTCGGTTCGTGTTTGTTGGCTACCGCAACAAGGCTTCGGATAGTGGCTCTCCATTCGTCGAGTTTCCTCATAGTGGGGGGAAAGTCGAGGAGCAACTGCGCGCGCGCCAGGGCCTCTGCTGGCGTCGGCAGCAGCGAAACCTGCACGGATCGCGACGCGCTTCGACTTCTGACCATGCCAGAAGGAGCTCTATCACGACCCTGCGGTCGCACGCCGCTTTCACCAGCGCCTCGGTGAGCGGGCAGGTCTTCTACGTCCCGAGAGTGGCGTTCGGGGCTCTTCCCGCGGCAACGCCCGGGATCTTCGGTGTGATTACGCCATTCGTCGCGTGCTGCCTGAGAGGAGCGCGCAGTTGGCACGGGCGTGGGAGTCTTGGAGGCCCTTGCGTCGCCTTCGGGCGGGGCGGCGATGACCTTGGAAGGCCTTGCCCCGCCCGCGGAGGGCCTGGCTCTGCCTTTGGATTTGGTGACATGTGGCCCGTTACCAGGCGCACAAACATCGCCGCCTCCCAAACTCCGGCTGCTGGGACAGTGTTGGTGTTCACGAGCAGGGCCCCAGGTCCTTTCTGCGACCGGTCCGCTGCTCGCCCGCACTGGGACGGGCTGTATGGCCTCCGACTGGCCAACTGCCACCGTCGTCTTCTTCTTGGGCGCCATGATGATGAAGAGGCGCTGGACTAACTGCTAGAGCCGATTCTCACAACTGCGCCCCCTACCTGGCGCGCCAAAGATGTTGGTGGGAACGACACCTATGCGATCACAAGAATCCCTACTATGGTTAGCCGGGCGCGGGGTCGTGAAAAGAGCGGATCAAACAAATAGCACACGGTTCGTTTATCCAGCTTCAGGCCACGAGGATGCGTAAAACCCTACTCCTGCTTTGGTGGATTTTATATCTGTGTTCTTGAGCTAGCTATGGGGCGTGAGGAGCTCCAAAAAGCCGAATCCTTCTCCTGGTTGCCTCGGGCCTCCTTTTATAGGAAAAGGGGTTGCCTTAGTGGCACACAGGAGGTGGAAAGGGTACAGTGATGCGAGGTTATCCCTCGCATTACATGACAAGGCGCATTTAATGCGTCTTGCTTAGGTGTTCTTGCTTCATCGGGGGCGGGGGAGAGACATGTCTCGTCCGTCGCCGCTCCTTCTTGTGTAGGTAGGCAGGTAGCTGAGGTGGCGTAGTGGTGGGTCTTCACGAAGTTCTGCATGCCGCCACGCAGGTGCCTGCCCAGCTGGTTGGGTCGGCAGCTGCATGCGCACGACGGTGGGAGTTTAGTTGGCGTGGGCCTGATGGTGGCCCTGTGGAGATGTCCTCGACAAGGGTCTTGCCGGGGCCCCGGCAAGGGTCTTGCCGAGGCACTTGCTGTCATCCCCGGCAAGGAGCTTGCTGTCTTCCTTGGCTGGGATCCCGCCAAGGGCCGTCATCTTCTTAGCGTGTATCTGATCTTGAATGTCTTCAAAAAGATCTGCATGCCACCACGGGGATGTCTCCCGAATCCTTGCCCCATGGGGGCAGTGGACTCAAGGGTGATTTCCTCCGTAGGCGTGGGGCGAGTTGCCGCAGCAAGAGCCTTGCCGGGGTTGCTAGGACCGTCCCCCGGCAAGGATCTTGCAGGGGGAGTCTGCTTCGCCCCCTTTGCTCTTTGTGGTCTTGGCCTTGGCGTCGTTCTGGTTCTCTTGAGCTTCGGTCTTACCCTGGCTCACCTCCCTTGCCGTGCTTGGTGTGGTGGTGCCCGCGGCTCAGACAGCCCGTGCACAGTTATAGGGGTACAAAAAGTGTACCCCTCTTTTTGTACACCGGCACCCGCGATACGTGCTGCAGCTCCAGGCCCGAGAACTGCTTTTCCATCTTGCGCACCTCCGCGAGGTAGGCCTCCATGTGCTCGTCCTTGGGCTCATACACTTTGTTGGAGAAGTTGACGAGGAGCTGCGAGTCGCCCTTGACGGTAAGTCGCCTCACCCCCAAAGCCACCGCGGCCTTTAGGCCAGCAATGAGGCCTTCATATTCTGCGATATTATTGGAGACCTTCTCGCCGTGCTGGAAGCTGAGTTGCATGGCGTAGTAAAGCTTGTCCTGAGTGGGCGAGATGAGCACTGCTCCAGCCCCCGCGCCCTAGTGTGCGAAGGCGCCATCGAAATACATGACCCAGCCGTTTGGTGCCTCATTTCCTGGGGAGGTAGACCGGTCTTCTCCTTCCTCAAGTGCTGGGGCTTCGGTCCATTCTGCCACAAAATCGGCAAGCGCGGCTCCCTTGATGACCCTAGTAGTGCTGAACTCCAGCTGGAATGCTTGCAGCTCGATGTTCCATTCAGCAACCCTTCCGGCCGAGTTTGGGCTCCTGAGTACCCTCTCCAATGGGTAAGATGAGACGACCTTGATGGGGTGGCCCTGAAAGTAGTGTCGCAGCTTGCGTGAGGCCACCAAGAGAGCAACAGCTTTTGCGGCATTGGTAGCGTGCCCTCGCGTCCCGCAGTACGGTGCTGACGAAGTACACCGGGTGCTCGACGAGGGATGGCACACTGTTAGGGTTCGGGTCCTGCAGAGGTTGTGGCGTATCCTGAGGTGGAGGGTCTCTTGAGATCTGACCGCCCTCGGGAGCTCCCACGATGTTGCCCTGCCGAGGTTGGTCTTCCGCTGCTGACGACTCTGTCGCGCCTTACTCACCCTGTGCTGTATCAGCCCTGGCTTGGTGGGGTGCACCCTTGTCTTGGCGTTCCCCCCGATCGGCCTCCGGGGTCCACTCGAAGGGGCCCTTTTTCTTCATGAGCTTAAAGAAGGGCAAGGCGTGCTCGCCTAGCTTGGAGATGAAACGCCCTAACGCGGTCACCCGTCCTGCCAGCTTTTGCATCTCCTTGAGGGTCTGGGGTGGGCTCATGTCTTCGACGGCCTTGATCTTCTCCGGGTTCCCCTTGATCCCTCTGTGTGATACGAGGAACCCTAGTAGCTTACCGAAGGGAACGCCAAACACGCACTTCTCTAGGTTAAGCCTCAAGTTCACCCGGCGCAAGCTCTCAAAGGTCTCCTCCAATTCTTGAATCAACGTCTTCGCCTCGCGAGATTTGACCACTATGTCATCAACGTAGGCCTCTGTGTTCCTGCCGAGCTGTTGCACCAAAGCGATGTGCATCAGCCGCTGAAAGGTTGCACCCGCGTTGCGTAGGCCAAAGGGCATGCAGGTGTAGCAGTACACCGCACACGGTGTCAGGAAGGCCGTATTCTCCATATCCTCCACCGCCATCTTGATTTGATCGTATCCCGAGAATGCATCCAAGAAACATAGAAAGTCGCACTCGGCGGTGGAGTCGACGATTTGATCGATGCGCGGAAGGGGGAACGGATCTTGGGGGCAAGCTTTGTTAAGGTTGGTGAAGTCAACGCACATCCACTCCTTCCCACCTTTCTTCGGTACCACGACAGGGTTCGCCAACCATTCGGGGTATCGAACCTCACGGATGGTACCTGCTGCCTCCAGCTTGCGCGTCTCTTGGACGATGAATGCCTGCTTCTCAGTGGACTGCTGTCTTGCCCACTGCTTCATAGGGCGCATGTTGGGGCACACCCTTAAATGATGCTGGATCACCTCTCTCGGCACCCCTACCAGCTGATTGGGCTCCCACGCGAATATCTCCTTGTTTGCGCGCAAAAACCTCACGAAAGCTTCTTCTTGTCCTAGGTCAAGGCTGGTTCCTATGGTAAAGGTGGCTCCTGAAGACCCGTCCTTGTCGACCGGCACCTGCTTGGTCTCCTCCTTGTCTTGGGTGAACAACTGCTTCTTCTTGCCTGGCGTGGTCTCCTTGGCCTCGGGCGCACTGGCGCCGGCCAACTGCGCTGCTGCTGCGGCCTTGAAGGCGAGCCTGAGTGCCATCACTACCTCCTTAGTGTCCCCCTTGATGGTGAGGACGCCCTTGCTCCCTGGCATCTTCATGAGGTTGTAGGCCGGGTGAGTCGCCGCCATGAACTGAGCAAGAGCCAGGTACCCGAGTATGGCATTATACGAGAGACCGATGCGGACGATGTCGAAATCCACCAGCTCTGTCCGGTAGTTGTCGCGCGTGCCGAAGGTGACAAGGAGGCGGATCTGCCCCAGAGAATGGGCAGCTCCACCACCCACTCCCAAAAAAGGCTTGCTGAGGGTGAGCCGCACGGGCGGCATGTGGCGGAGGCTGAAGGCTTCCACGGAGAGCAAGTTCAGGCCGGCACCGCCATCGATGAGGGTCTTGGTGATGGCAACGTTGCAGATGGTAGGTGTGCAGAGCATTGGTAGTATACCGGAGCCAGCGGTGGAGCCGGGGTGATCTTCTGAGTCGAAGGTGAGGTCGGCCTCCGGCACAGCCCAACCCGGCGGAGCCCCCGGGCGCTTGGAGGCTGCCCCAATCTGGCAAAAGAAAGGCCTGACGTGACGATCTGAAAGCGGTGCCTGAGAGCCACCCAACAGCGCCGCAACCGCGTGGTGCGCCGGCACCGCGTAGCATGCGGTGAAGAGGTTGCGGAGTTCCTCCCAGGACGCCACCGTGGATCCCAGGAGGTTGAGCAGGTAGACGCGCGGCTCGCAGGCGAGGGCCATGGCAAACCAGTTGGCCATGATCTTTTCATTGCCTCGGGCACTAAGGACGGCCTCCTCATATGCCAGCAGGAATGGCACCGGATCTGCCGCGCTGTCGTAACGCGGCGGCATCTCCGACTTGAACTTGGTTTGCCACCGCACCTGCCGTAAGGTGGGGGCCAGGGCCCAATACCCAGACTCCCTGCTGCTGGTGCCGGTCGCAGAGGCGGGCGGCGGCGCATTTGCCATGGGAGCGAAGCGCGACGGCACTGGGCGCAGGTTCGTGGAGAGGAGCTCCGGCGCACCCCTACCTGGCGTGCCAAATGTCGGATGTGGGGTTCTGGCAAACCCTTAAGGTTCGAACACAGGGTGCGCGCGAAGCCTATCCCTCCAATCGATCTACGCCCCAGCTCACTGAGATCTTGCGGACGAACTCGTCGAACTTACAACACAAGGAGACACAAGGTTTATACTGGTTCGGGCCACCGTTATGGTGTAATACCCTACTCCAGTGTGTGTTGTGGTGGATTGCCTCTTGGGCTGATGATGAACAGTACAAGGGGAAGAACGACCTCCTGAGGTTGGGGTGTTCTTGTGTTCGGTGTGAGGCTAAGGATTGGCCTAAGGCTAGATCAGATGCCTCTACTGTGGTGGCTAGTTCTACTTATATAGGCCCTGGTCCTCTCCCCAAATATCGAGCGGGAAGGGAGCCAACAACGGCGGGCAAATTTGAAGGGGGGCAGCTAGTACAAGTTATCCTGACAAAAGCGGTCTTCACATGCGAAAAGCCCTAGGGGGACGCCGTCTTGGGCTCCACGGTGACCTCCGCCTTGCCGTCCTCCTGGTCTTGGTCTTGTTGCACAAATATGGCAACCTTTGCCTGATGCCTTGGTACTCTTCGTCTGCCTCCTTAGCACCAAAGAGGGAATGGGGATGCTGTGCGCACTGGCGCCCGCCTGGCACCGGTCGTCATGGCTCACGTCACGAGAGCCTCGTGAGGTTTGCCCTGCCTTGATATCCCGCTCCTCGTGAGCCCTCCTAGCTAGGCCACTCTAGAGGAGGTCTTGTGTTGTCCCCCTCGCGAGGCTTGGCCCCTCGCGAGGGTCTCGGATGCCTTGTCGATGAAGATGGGCCGCACAGCCTGCTGCTTAGCCATGCCGTGGGCTGCAGGCAGGCAAGTCTGGGGAAACCCGTTCCCAGAACGCCGACAGGTGACGCTAGATTTGTTATGGGAAATAGTATGTGGTTACTGAATGTTGTTTGGAGTCCCGGATGAGATCCCGGATGTCACGAGGAGTTCCAGAATGTTCCGGAGGTGAAGATTTATATATGGGAAGTCATCATACGGTCACCGGAAGTATTCGCGTGTTTGCCGGTATTGTATTGGGACCACCAAAGAGGTTCCAGGGATCCACCGGGAGGGTCCACCTGCCCCAGAGGGCCCTATGGGCTGTATGTGGGAGGGAACCAGCCCCTAAGTGGGCTGGACGCCATCCCCCCTAGGGCCCATGCGCCTAGGGTTGAGGGGGAACCCTAAAGGGGGTGCCCCCCTTGGATTGGGGGGCAAGCCTCCTCCCCTTGGCCGTCGCCCCCCTCTAGATCTCATCTAGAGGGGCCTGCCCCCTTCCCCCTTCGCCCTATAAATAGAGGGGAGGAGGGAGGGCAGCAGCACCTCATCCAAGGCGCAGCCTCCCCCTCTCCAACACCCCCTCCTCCTCCGTTGAGCTTGGCGAAGCCCTGCCGGAGAACTGCAAGCTCCACCACCACGCCGTCGTGCTGCCGGAGTTCTTCCCCAACTTCTCCTTCCCCCTTGCTGGATCAAGAAGGAGGAGACGTCCCCGTGCTATACGTGTGTTGAATGCGGAGGCGCTGTTGTTCGACGCTTAGATCAGAATCAACCGCGATCTAAATCGCTGCGAGTACGACCCCCTCATCCGCGTCCTTGTAATGCTTTCGCGTCGCGATCTTCAAGGGTATGAAGATGCACTCCCCTCTCTCTTGTTGCTAGTCTCTCCATAGATTAATCTTGGTGATGTGTAGAAATTTTTTGATTTCTACAACAATCCCCAATAGTGGCATCATGAGCTAGGTCTATGCGTAATTTCTATGCACGAGTAGAACACAAGTTGTGAGCGTCGATTTTGTCAATTTACTTGCCGTTACTAGTCTTATCTTGATTCGGCGGCATCATGGGATGAAGCGGCCCGGACCGACCTTACACATACGCTTACATGAGACAGGTTCCACCGACTGACATCCACTAGTTGCATAAAGTGGCTAGCGGGTGTCTGTCTCTCCCACTTTAGTCGGATCGAATTCGATGAAAAGGGTCCTTATGAAGGGTAAATAGAAATTGGCATATCACGTTGTGGTTTTGGCGTAGGTAAGAAACGTTCTTGCTAGAAACATATAGCAGCCACGTAAAAACTTGCAACAACAATTAGAGGACGTCTAACTTGTTCTTGCAACATATGCCGTGTGATGTGATATGGCCAAAAGGATGTGATGTATGAGATTGATCATGTTCTTGTAATAGGAATCACGACTTGCATGTCGATGAGTATGACAACCGGCAGGAGCCATAGGAGTTGTTTTAATTTATTGTATGACCTGCGTGTCAATGAAAATGCCATATAATTACTTTACTTTATTTCTAACCATTAGCCATAGTAGTAGAAGTAACAGTGGGCGCGCGAGACAACTTCATGAAGACACGATGATGGAGATCATGATGATGGAGATCATGGAGTCATGCCAGTGACAATGATGATCATGGCGCCCCGAAGATGGAGATCAAAATGAGCAAAATGATATTGGCCATATCATGTCACTATTTGATTGCATGTGATGTTTATCATGTTTTTACATCTTATTTGCTAAGAACGACGGTAGCTTAAATAAGATGATCCCTCGTTAAAATTTCAAGAAAGTGTTCCCCCTAACTGTGCACCGTTGCGAAGGTTCGTTGTTTCGAGGCACCATGTGATGATCGGGTGTGATAGATTCTAACATTCGAATACAACGGGTGTAAGCCAGATTTACACATGAAAAACACTTAGGTTGACTTGATGAGCCTAGCATGTACAGACATGGCCTCGGAACACGTGAGACCGAAAGGTCGAACATGAGTCGTATAGTAGATACGATCAACATGGAGATGTTCACAGTTGATGACTAGTCCGTCTCACGTGATGATCAGACACGGCCTAGTCGATTCGGATCATGTATCACTTAGATGACTAGAGGGATGTCTATCTGAGTGGGAGTTCATTAAATAATTTGATTAGATGAACTTAATTATCATGAACTTAGTCTAAATTTTTTTACAATAAGTCTTGTAGATCAAATGCACACGCTAATGTTGCCCTCAACTTCAATGCGTTCCTAGAGAAAACCAAGCTAAAAGACAATGGTAGCAACTATACGGACTGGGTCCATAACTTGAGGATCATCCTCATAGCTCTCAAGAAAGCATATGTCCTTGATGCACCGCTAGGTGAAGCACCTGTTTTCCCAGCAACTCAAGACGTTATGAACGCCTGGCTGTCACGTAGTGATGAATACTCCCTGGTTCAGTGCGGCATGCTTTACAGCTTAGAATCGGGGCTCCAAAAGTGTTTTGAGCAGCACGGAGCATATGAGATGTTCCAAGCGCTGAAAATGGTTTTCCAAGCTCATGCCCGAGTCGAGAGATATGAAGTCTCCGACAAGTTCTATAGTTGTAAGATGGAGGAGAATAGTTCTGTCAGCAAGCACATACTCAAAATGTCTGGGTTGCAGAACCGCTTGTCTCAGCTGGGAGTTAATCTCCTAGATGACGCGGTCATTGACAGAATCCTTCAGTCGCTTCCACCTAGCTACAAGAGCTTTGTGATGAATTTCAATATGCACGGGACGGAGAAAACCATTCCTGAGGTATATTCAATGCTGAAATCAGCGGAGTGGAGATCAAAAAGGAACATCAAGTGTTGATGGTCAATAAAACCACTAGTTTCAAGAAAGGCGAGGGTAAGAAGAACTTCAAGAAGGACGGCAAGGGAGTTGCCGCGCCCGGTAAGCCAGTTGCCGGGAAGAAGCCAAAGCATGGACCCAAACCTGAGACTGAGTGCTTTTATTGCAAGGGAAACAGTCACTGGAAGCGGAACTGCCCCAAGTACTTAGCGGATAAGAAGGCCGGCAATACCAAAGGTATATATGATATACATGTGATTGATGTGTACCTTACCAGCACGCGTAGTAGCTCCTGGGTATTTGATACTGATGCGGTTGCTCATATTTGTAACTCAAAACAGGAGCTGCGGAATAAGCAGAGACTGGCGAAGCACGTGGTGACGATGCGCATCGGGAATGGTACCAAGGTCGATGTGATCGCTGTCGGCACGCTACCTCTACATTTACCTACGAGATTAGTTTTAAACCTCAATAATTGTTATTTAGTGGCAGCTTTGAGCATGAACATTTTATCTAGATCTCGTTCAATGCGAGATGGCTACTCATTTAAATCTGAGAATAATGGTTGTTCTATTTATATGAGAGATATGTTTTATGGTCATGCCCCGCTGGTCAATGATTTATTCTTATTGAATCTCAAACGTGATGTTACACATATTTATAGTGTGAATGCCAAAAGATGTAAGGTTGATAATGATAGTCCCGCATACTTGTGGCACTGCCGCCTTGGTCACATTGGTGTCAAACGCATGAGAAACTCCATGCTGATGGACTTTTGGAGTCTCTGGATTATGAATCATTTGACACGTGCGAACCATGCCTCATGGGCAAAATGACCAAGACTCCATTCTCCGGAACAATGGAGCGAGCAACCAACTTATTGGAAATCATACATACTAATGTGTGCGGTCCAATGAGTGTTGAGGCTCGCGGTGGTTATCGTTATGTCCTCACCATCACTGATGACTTAAGTAGATATGGGTATGTCTACTTAATGAAACACAAGTCTGAGACCTTCGAAAAGTTCAAGGAATTTCAAAGTGAGGTTGAGAATCAACGTGACAGGAAAATAAAGTTCTTACGATCAGATCATGGAGGGGAATATTTGAGTCACGAATTTGGCACGCACTTAAGGAAATGTGGAATTGTTTCATAACTCATGCCGCCTGGAACACCTCAGCTAATGGTGTGTCTGAACGTCGTAATCATACTCTATTGGACATTGTGTGATCAATGATGTCTCTTACCGACCTACCGCTATCATTTTGGGGTTATGCTTTAGAGACTGCCGCATTCACTTTAAATAGGGCTCCCTCGAAATCTGTTGAGATGACACCGTATGAATTATGGTTTGGGAAGAAACATAAGCTGTGATTTCTGAAAGTTTGGGGATGTGATGCTTCTGTCAAGAAACTTCAACCTGAAAAGCTCGAACCCAAGTCAGAAAAATGCGTCTTCATAGGATACCCTAAGGAAACTATTGGGTATACCTTCTACCTCAGATCCAAAGGCATGGTCTTTGTTGCCAAGAATGGATCCTTTCTGGAGAAAGAGTTTCTCTCGAAAGAAGTAAGTGGGAGTAAAGTAGAACTTGATGAGGTATTAACTTTTGAACCGGAGAGTAGCGTAGCTCGGGAAAATGTTTCTATAGTGCCTGCAACGATTAGAGAGGAAGTTAATGATAATGATCATGAAACTTCGGATCAAGGTACTATTGAACTTCGTAGGTCCACGAGGATACGTTCCGCACCAGAGTGGTATGGCAACCCTGTCCTGGAAATCATGTTGTTAGACAACGGTGAACCTTCGAACTATGAAGAAGCAATGGCGGGCCCGGATTCCAACAAATGGCTTGAAGCCATGAAATCCGAGATAGGATCCATGTATGAAAACCAAGTATGGACTTTGATAGACTTGCCCGATGATCGGCATGCCATAGAGAACAAATGGATCTTTAAGAAGAAGACATACACGGTTGGTAATTTGACCATCTATAAGGCTCGACTTGTCGCTAAGGGTTATCGACAAGTTCAAGGGGTTGACTACGATGAGACCTTCTCACCCGTAGCGAAGCTAAAGTCCGTCCGAATCATGTTAGCAATTGCTGCATTCTATGATTATGTGATATGGAAAATGGATGTCAAAACAACATTCCTTAATGGTTTCCTTAAGGAAGAATTGTATATGATGCAGCCGGAAGGCTTTGTCGATCCTAAGAATGCTGACAAGGTATGCAAGCTCCAGCGCTCAATCTATGGGCTGGTGGAAGCATCTCGGAGTTGGAACATTCGCTTTGATGAGATGATCAAAGTGTTTGGGTTTACACAGACTTATGAAGAAGCTTGTGTTTACAAGAAAGTGAGTGGGAGCTCTGTAGCATTTCTCATATTATATGTGTGTGGCACCCCGGCTCAGAGCGACCGGTTTACCATGCATTGCCAGCCCAGAGACCATGTCTTCTGGCAACACACAACATCTTGGTATAGAAAACAACCGCTTTATTGGTGCTAGTGGAACAGAGTTTATATTACAACAGATGTCGAGGCCAAGCGGCACACCCGGTGCTACTGAACAATATGTACATTATTTAGTGAACATAAAGGGGCCTTGATCAGGACAACTACGTGGCAGCGGAATAACGTCGTAGCGGAACTCCATATCACAGGGACACTGATGTGGACACGATCTAGACTCGAGAAGCGCTCCTCTCCAATGAGACTTTCCTGAAATCTGGCATGACACGCCAGGTCAGTACATTGAATGTACTTGCAAGCTCACAACAGGCATAATCATAATGGCAAACAACATCATGATACTTAACCAATTATTAATAATGCAACACTACATGTCAACCATGCTGTGGTCAAGATCGAATGTCCCTCGGGACAACTTACCAACCGTGATTATTTTCGGATCACAAACAAACCACCAACATGGTCTTAACAAGAGTAACTCGTGATCCTTACGGCGATCACAACCACGACCAATATCTGGTCTCGAATATCTCGATGGCCCTTCTGCCATCCTCAACAATGCAAAGTTCATAGCTTAGTGTGCAGATTTTATTAAACGTTGACTCGTGGTGGGACCTACTACGAGGTGTCCGTGACCATGGACTCGGCTATCGATAGATTAGACACTCGGCAGAGGTAGCACACTGTACCCACACCACGGAACCCATGGCCCCGCACTCCCATTCGGGTGGACCAATGGCATTCCGACAAAACCCTTCCATTGCCCTGACACTCTCCCGGCCACTCCGACCCAATCCCCAACGGGCTAGTCCTGGGTGGCCCCGTGTCTACCAAAGACACACCGACCACCGTCGTGGCCAAAACAATCCCACTAGGGGACCCGGTACCATAATCTCAACAACCGGCACACAAGGTTATGCCTTCTTACCGGGCCAGGGTGAGCATGACACAACCTTCCCTAGTTGGAGGCACCGACCAGAGGCAATGTCAATGGACCAAATCAAGGCCTTCCCAAAAAGGCAAATGTGGTTGCACTAGGAAAAACTCGATTCAGCGGCACCATGACCCAGTCAACATTATATTCAAGTTGAGATATAATCAGGTTCAACTTAAGATTAAAATGACTGGTGTCATAGCATGCCATGAAATTCAAGACTACACATGCATCACTTAATATTGAAAAAGACCGATTTTCATCCGTATACACACTAAGCATAAACATCAATAACTCATATTACTTTGCTGATCAATATAACTCACATATTAACCAAAATATTATGTAGCAAGTTTTATAATTTTCTCATGCAAGAACGTAACTCTGATTAATTGTCAGGACCCCGATTCCAAGTCACATCGATCTAGCTGGTAACACCTCATATCACTTTGCGGCCTCACGCACGGTATGCCCACGGGTGTCGCCTTACCAGGGCCCGGAACCGTTGCGTCTTTTGGCTCACGTATATGATAGTGTCGCTAGCATCCATATGACAGAGAACCCGGGCCGACATGGCTAGTCGTGAACCCAAAGCGGCACTAACCCATGGGGACAGGCATACATGAATCAACTTCGAGCATGTCCGTCAGCAGCGTGTGAATCCGGGCTGTACCACTGGGCTAACAGGACTCCGGTAACCCGGGCTGTAGCAGGCTAGGTAGGACTCCGGATGTCACCGCATGACATTTCCCCGAAGGGACAGACACAGGAACGAAGTGAAACACATGCCGGCCAGTCAAGTGTCCTGAGAAGTAGTGCTGGGCTAGCAGGACTCCGGTGAACCAGGCTGTAGCGGACTACTATGGCTCATGGAAGCACAAGACTACATTTCCCCATAAGAGAGGCTACCAAGGATAAACAACTAGGTTGTCGGATCACACACATACCAAGCATTTCAATCATACACACAATATGCTCGACATGTGTCAATACAATATGGCATCACAACATAACTCTACGACTCAAGTATTTATTCCTTAGGCTCCAAGGAGCGAGATATTACAAACATGGGTCTCATGACCCAACATACAGAGCATACAAGCAACAAGCACATGCGGAAGCTTAACTTGTCTGAGTACAGACAACTACAAATGAAGAAGGCTGAGAAGCCTGACTATCTACCAGATCCTCCCAAGGGCACAAGATCGTAGCTGAGGTATCAAGCTAAACGTCGAAGTCCACACGGAACTACTAGCGAGACTGACGTCTCTCTGCAAAAACATAAAATAGGCAAACGTGAGTAAAAATGTACCCAGCAAGACTTACATCAGAACTAGCTACATATGCATCGGTATTAATGAAGGGGTGGTGGAGTTTAACTGCAGCAAGCCATCTTTGACTCGGTGGCTATCCTAAACTATGACTGCTAGTAACTCTTTGAGGTGGCGCACACGAGTCCACATATTCACCATATCAACACACCACTATGGATCCGCTCCCGTCTCCCTACGAGAACGCCATCCATAACACTCATGCTTATCTTGCGAGTTTTAGATTATCCACTTTCAGTTGTCTATGAACTATGCAAGGGGTCCCAGTTTCCACATCCGAGGAATCCAGCTATTCGAATAGATAATGATAACCCTGCAGGGGTGTACTTCTTCACACACGCTCTCGCCACTTACCACCATGTACACGTCGTGTATCTCGGCAACCTTCAAGCGGAAGCCTGGCGAGGGAGTCGGCCACGACCTGACTAACCACACAAGTCTCTAGTCCAGGTATATCGCCTATTCGGGTTCCATCCGCAAGGAGATCCGGCTGGGGTGTCGCTCACGGCCCCAAACGATGTGTGCAGGGTTCCCAAGCCCACCTCGACGTATGGATCTACGCTTGGTACACCGTGCCACGGTGCCTAGTCTGTCCCAAGCTCACCTGTACCGGGTACCACTTGGAAGACTACTAGCACGACCTACAAACACCAGAAACTAGTTGCAACTCCTGGACAGAGATCAGGTTGATTAATAAGTCGAGAGGGGCACTTAAGCATTCCAATGTGTGGTAGTAACTGTTCATGGATCACAAACACAGAACTCAGTTCCTGAGGACGGCTGCAATGAGACAACCCACCATGTACTCCTACATGGCCTCTCACCGCTACATTTACCAAATCATGTTCACACACTTAGCTCACACACAGTAGGACATGTTCAACACATTCCAATTCATCCCTGATGTATCAGACCTGACACAACTCTAAGCAATAGCAGGCATGAAAAACAAGCATGAATGAGTAGGCACATCAGGGCTCAAACAACTCCTACTCATGCTAGTGGGTTTCATCTATTTACTATGGCAATGACAGGTCATGCAGAGGAAAGGGGTTCAGCTACTGCAGCATGTAACAGTTGAAACGTTGTTGTCCTAATGCAGTAAAAGAGAGCTGGAGCGAGAGAGTGGGATTGTATCGGAATGAGCAAGGGGGTTTTTCCTGCCTGGCACTTCTGAAGATAGAATAGCTCTTCATCGGTGTCATCGATCATGTCGTTGGAAACAACGTCTACTGAGAGGGGGCAATTACAGGCAAACAAGGAAGAATACAATCAATGCAATGCAACAATATGATGCATGATCATGACATGGCAATATGTTGTGATTTGGGCTAATGCAACAGATAGTCATTTTAATTGAAGTGAATTCAAAACTATATCAAATTCGAACTCCAAACCTATTATGAAATTTGCCCTAATCATGTTTCATCCTAAACAGTGAGGTTAACTTACTCAAACATGCATGAAAATGGTACAGATGGATTCCTTGAATTTTTCTGATAATTTTTCGTATATAAATTATTTCATTTGGAGTTACGGTTGAATTTCTATGATTTTTAGAAGTTTAAACTGTTTTCTGGAATTTCCTAGATTATTTAGAAATAAAGTAATTCCAGAAAATGCATTACTGCATCAGCACTACGTCAGCATGACGTAAGCGAGTCAACGGGGCAGCCCAGGTCAAACTGACCAGTGGGTCCCGTGTGTTAGTAGCTAAACTAGGTTTAGTTAAGCCTAATCTACATTAGTTAGCGGGGCGGCCCCAGCTGTCATTGAGCCAGGGGAGGTCAAACCCCTGGTCAACTGGGGCTAACGCGCCAGCGGCTCGACGCCGGCGACGACAGGTGCGGCGGATGGGCTCGGGTTCGCTCCTCTGGCGCCCAAATTGATGACGGAGAGCATCTACGAGCTGCTGGCGATCCCGCGCATCCAACGCTGCAAACGGGGTGAGCTGGTGTGGCCGTAATCCTCACCGGCGTCGAGCTCAGCGGCTGCCGGACCTTGGACATTGGCGGAAACGGCACTACGGTGCACAACAGGGCGAACCCGTGGGTGTTGTAGGTTCACAGGAGCGCGGCGAGCACGCTGGTGATGCTCGGGCGAGCGGACGAGCTCAGGA